>NC_053422.1:19453500-19781000 GCF_016859285.1 Xiphias gladius
CAGTTTAAACTTCTACCATTTTCATTTCCACCTCATTGGAACTGTTTCTCAGTCGCTTACGTAATCCTTTTAATGCAGACCCTAAGTTTTCGCTGCCTGTTGTTTGACACTGAACCTGTTCTCCTTTCTCCATCTTTTTCCTGCTTTCTTGGCCTTGCCTGCGTACTAGGATTGCTGACAAGGCTTTCTACAAACAGCCCAACTCTGGTGTTATAGGCTTTGTGTAGGTTTAGAATTCTTACGCTTTTTAATGCTGTGTGCCCTACCCAATGAATTACCACTAGTTGATTTCCACCTGATGCATGCCTCAACACTAAAATTACCTGTCTGTTTTTTGGAGGCCTAATTTGGTATTTCTTGCTTGCATTTTTATTTGATGGTTACATAGACGATAGGTATTAATAAATATTAAATATGTCTCCAACATAGTGTAAGATTGGTATAAAGAAATGCATGAAGTCATTGTGGATCTAATGCAGAGGTGCTCTTCATATGATTGAACTTTGTGGTTGAGCACCATGTTTGGCTCAGACAGGGTTTGCTGTTGTGGAAACTGTTCTGAAATCCTTGTAATATTGCATCTCATTCACATCTTCCCCTGGTTTTGCCTCCCACCTGTAGAGCATCGGAGGAGGCTTTCCTGGCAGAGAGTGATGGCGACATCCCAGGATCTGAATGGGAGAGAGTAGCCCGTCTCTGTGACTTCAATCCCAAAACCAACAAACAGGCAAAGGATGTTTCTCGAATGCGTTCTGTCCTCATTTCTCTCAAACAGACACCTCTAGTTCGCTAGAGGAGGCGGCAGGGAGAATTTTGCTCTGGAAACATTGCCTTTTCAGTTTTAACGTCACGTCAAATCAGAAGAGTTTGTATGCCCTTTTCCATAAATTTCCTGGTATGTTTATAACCTTTAAAACCTTCCCGCCTTTCTTGATGCCTGTTACCCTAACCTCACTCTCTTGTGAGAAGATGGACTGCTCTATTGTTACAACATGCATTAGCTGGTCAGTTTTATCACTGCTATACAAAAGAAAATATTGTTACTATAAGTTAAACATTTTCCTTCCCTTTTAACTTATAAATTGTTATTGGGTATACTTTATTGCATGCTTCTGCCAATATTTTGGTTTTGTTTTATAAATTTTCATTTTTCGGTCAGTGTCACACACTTACTTATTGAGCACTGTAAAGGATTAGATTGTAACCACTAATGCCTCTCATCAATGTAAAATTGTAAACACAAATTCTTTGTTCACATTTGTTGTACTATATCCCCAATCAATGCATTTAAAGTAGCTAGCATATTTTTCTTTCACGCACATATGCTTGTGGCCTTTTAATCTTGTTCTTACTCCAGTTTGAGTATTTAGCCAGATGGGTATCCTCTTCAATTAGGCAAGATTTCTTTAAAAGAAAAAAATCGCAACCAAAGATTCCAATTATCATCTAAATTGTCAGAGTTCACGATTAAAGGCTTGTGCGATTACTCATTTCACTGGTTTTCTCAGCAAAAACTTTAATGCACAGTTTTGTGTTACACTAAATGTGTTTTATATTTTTAAAAAAGAAATCAATGAGGCGTCAGGTTCAACAATGTCTGCACGTTGTTTCACATGTTGCCTATTTTGACATTATGAATACTGAAAAAGTGAATGTTAAAAGGGAACTGGAA
The DNA here is from genome assembly GCF_016859285.1 of Xiphias gladius. Taxonomy (NCBI): domain Eukaryota; kingdom Metazoa; phylum Chordata; class Actinopteri; order Istiophoriformes; family Xiphiidae; genus Xiphias; species Xiphias gladius. The sequence continues at coordinate 19,455,173 of NC_053422.1, forward strand.
AATAAAAAGACAGTGGAGTACCATCACCTAAATTAATTTGTCCTTAAATATTGATCAGCTAACACTGTTGCAATCAAAATACCCTGGTGATAATCACTTGAATCCCAGTTTGTTGATGTGTAGTGAGCTAAAATTATGTGCGGCTCTATGCCAACATCCACCCTTGCATACTCTCCGACGCACACTCCTGAACGCTGTCCCTCTGTGAAACTTACGTGCTTGAGGGATTTACCAGCAATGTTCAGAAAGTCCAAGAAGTTTTCAGGTACAAAAAGTTTTCAGGTACACAGTAAGATCGGTTTGTTATATGAAGGCATGATTCAGGTTTGTTTTATTTTCATGAGTGTCACACTTAACTGGCCAACAACCCCCCCCCCCCATAGGTAAAGTGATTTCACAAAGTGTTGTTCCATTCCTCATTCAACATTTGGAGCCCTCCCTAGCACTTTTCATTTGACATGAAAGTCTGAGTTTAAGGTGGAGACTGAGACTGGGTCAGTCCTCCTCTCACTTCAATCTGCTTACCCCAGCCATTAATAAGAAAACGGTGTTCCGATAAACTTACGTAGTTTTTTTTTTTTTTAAATAACTTGTTTAATAAAGGTTGTATAAGAAATAGATGTCCCCTGAATACCACTGTGAGTGTGATGTTTTACCTCAAATACACACAGGACACAAGGTTCACAGTAAAAATTTATCAGAATTCAGAGGTCTTAGGTCTTGTATATAGCATTTCAAGTGGCAATACATGGAACATTTGAAATCTAACCCAGAATAGCAAGGAGCAAGAAACACAATTTATATTTATCAGCTTTCTGCCTCAGTAATATTATAGCAAAAATAAAGAAGAATCCAGCTTGCTTTCTTGGTCTGGTAAGGATGCGATTAATCTTTGTTGTTCCATAGTGCTAGCCTGAAGTATAATATTTTACCACCATGAGTAGTTCCTACTTTTCAAACAATAAATAGTGTTAGCCTTAACCCCCAGGTATCTGAACAATGTTGAAAACAATACATTAGTCAGTTCATTCAGACAGTCAGATAAATCCAATTTCAAGTTGGGTCTGGTCTGGCTCCAAGGGGTATGGTTGTAAATTGAATGGATGATAGCAGAGGTGTGGGATTGGCATGTCTTCATTCTTTGGGCTTCAGGGCTGCAGCAAAGACACCAACAACAAGAGCAACTACAGTGAAGCCTTGAGCAGCGATACGTCCCCTCATCAGCATCTGGGACTGCTTCGTCTTCCCTTGTTGGAAGGAACGGAGACCATATATCAGAGCTCCTGCTGTCGCCAAACAACCTGGAGGAAAAAAAACAAAAACAAATCACAGGTTATCGCCAGGATCTAACAGAACAATGCCCGGGTACCGGACTTGTCGACTGTGACCGCAGACAAGGTGAAAGTGGTGATCAGATACTGTAACTTATGTCACATAGAGTGGGAAGATGAAGGCCTAACAGGCTAGTACCACTGCACTGTCCTTTGTTAGAACAAAGGTCTACTCAGACACTTATTTATCAGGGTCAAACGTTTTAAAATAAAGGCTACCACGTGACAGCATTCGCAGTCAAATCTTAATATTAAACGGTAGTTTCGTCCAAGTCAGAGGGAACAAATAAAACTCAACGATGTGTCAATCCACAGACTTAACTGTTAATAGTTGTTAGACTCTTAAGGAATGGTACCAAAATTAACATCGCAACGAAGGGGCGAGATTTCACCTCCACTCAGTGTAACTGGTTGCAGCGGAAGTTCCAGAGATATCTATCTCAAAATCTACTAACTTGAAAGGGCAAGCGGGTAACAACAAGACATCGCGGGTGATAAAATGTTTGTGGTGATTTGGTTTGACTACTTTTCAGCTTTAAAATGTTTTACCAGTTCCTCCGTGTTTCGGGTTAAGGCAGAGTCGAACGACACAAGAACAATTTTGACCCGTCTTTAACTAAAATATAAGCAAGTCATCCATGAACGAGACTCGTGGGACAGTAAATCGTCATCGGCCGAGACAAACGCATACTGACAAATATACAGTAGGTTAGCCACTTTTTCTCTGCTGTCAGCTAACGTGGCTGCTAGTTCCTGCCAACCTCGGCTGAGTGTGGTGCTTTTTAAAATGCTACGGCATAATTCGGTACTGACTTGGCCATACGGTAGAGTAAAGGACACGCCGCTACGCCTCTGCGCTGCGCTTGTGTAACTTCACTCCGCTCCGGGGCTTGTATAACTCACCTATTGGGACGAAGGGGTTCTGCTTGGTTTTTCTAATTAGTTTCTCTTTGAAGGTCTCGTCTTTGATCGTTGGGAAAAGGTTGAAGCCCTCCATGTTCGGGGGCCCAGGCGGAGGTCCTGACAGCGGTGTTTTAGGTGTTTGCTCTGGGACCACTGGTGTTGTTGCTGTCGCCATGTTCACTACCTCTAACCGCAAAACCAGTCACCGGAGGAACTGAAAACAAATACACTTCCGCTTACCCTTCACAATAAAAATCCCGATATTTTAGACGTAAGGAATGAAAGCTAGGAGTGTCCCTGGCATCACCTCCTGGCGTCTGCTACGAATACATTGTGCACACGATACACAATAGCAAGCTCTACCCAAAGCTTGTAAAGAGAAATAAATATTTTATTTTGAAGCATTAAAATCCACTGCTCGTCAAACAAACCCTGTGGCTCCACATTACAATCCCAAAATATAAAAACTCAAATATAGCATGAGACACAATGCTTTCGTAGCAACTGTTGTTGCAAATATAATACCTATCTAAATCCTGAATATAACATACCCCTACTATCCTCTGTCCAAATGAGATTTTTCTTTATGGTGCCTTCGGTGAAAGCAGTAGTAACATTTAAAATGAAATGGGGCCTACAGGCTCATCTTAGTACCTGTACAACTATACAAATGTTCTAGGTCCACATTTTATTTGATCGTGGAATATTTGCTACAGACGGGAAGATTACTGATAGTGTTGCACTGGTATTGCTGGTGTTAAATGTTTCCCCAATGACCCCCCCCCCCCCTTACCACAATACTGCCACCGAGTGGGAGTATGGTGTAAAATTCAGTTTTCCGACCATCACTGATTTTCAAATTGATAAATAAGTGGTGTATTTTAGAGAAACAGAGGTTTGCCACCAACGCCACAGCAAAAGACTACAGCTGCTGAGTCTCAGGTCAGAATACAACAATCCAAGTATCCTGTTGGAACTATCATTAGGCATGACAGCACTCCTCAATCCTCAGGTATAGTAGCTAAAATGAAAAAAATATATACATATTTAACAAAGAAAAATAAATATTTATGTAATAAAAACCTGATTGTAGTTTAAGGCCAATTTGCGATCATAAAGATAGGTCTCAAGGACTCCAGCTGTGAAGAGGACAGTCAAAGAGATTAAGCCTCAAAATGACAATTTCATTAGATGAAATGTGTGCCAAGTCTCGATGTCTGCTGAAGGCTCAGGAGTTAAATTTTCAATCAAAACATGAAAATAAATAAAGAACAAGGTTTAATAAAACAACACACAATTAATTTTCAATCTTTTTATTGAATATTAAGGTAAATATTTCACATTAATACAGGCTACATAAAGTAGAGCCACTATACGACATGAAATTTACTCTCATTTTAACCCTTTTTAGTATGTAAACAATTATACATGTATTTACCACTCTAAAAGGTTCTGATTTCTCTTTCTCTTTAGGTAATCATCATCTAGTTCTGGGCCAAGTTTAAATAGCTACTTCATGTTGAGCCCCCCGCAGCCCAAGAACGGTGTATGTGGGTTTAAGTCAAAATCGCTAAACTACGCAGAGAATGGATCCTGTTGAACAGGTGATCGCGCATGTTTGTTTGCATCATCAGGAAACTGATAACAGCTCTCGCCCAATTTCCTCTTTCATTGTCTGAGATAGGCACATCAAAGAATGGCGTCAAAAGAACTTCCAATTCTTCAACCTCTGCTCTGCACTCAGGTCTCTAAAGTTAACATGTTGTACGTTTTTCTTTTTTCTTTGTCGCATTCGGTCATATTCGTCAGTTGGTTTTTCATGTTTGCGCTGTGGTGTCATGCTGTGTAAGTTTGATTGCTGTGGACGCCGTCTAGTTGACGTGGTTCAGGTGCACATTTCCCACATGAGGTGCCCAGGTACCAGGCCACACCTGATTGAGAGAGGAACAAATTATGGGAACATGTTAAAACAAATGTAGTTAAATATTTTATCTGACTGATGGCAGAAGTGCAAGCTTGACAGTTTAACTTGAAGCGTATGATTAGACAGCATGGGTTTAATAAAAGGGGACATTACCTGCTGTTGTGGGTCAGAGTTATCTGCATTGTTTGGGACCACTTTGATGATGGGGCTCCATGCAGGGTCACCAGCGTGCAAACCATTGTACATCGGTCCCCCTGGCCCCTCTGCCATGGGAGGATGAGGAGGCAGCATGGTTCCTCCATACATTGACATAGGCATCCCCTGAAAGGACAACAACAGGTCACTGGTAAAATATGTGTACATAAGAGGAAAAGAGGTTAAATCATCTTAAGAGCCATGGATTAAGTGTTACCTTTGGGAAGTCCATGTAACTGTTGGGCAAATGTTGAGGCTGGTGGTAGTTGTTAGCAGGGTTTGCGATGCCTGTGTCGTCCTGCTCCATGGGCTGGTGCTGAGAGAAGGCCGACTGTTCTGCCTGAAGCTGAGGGTGCATCATGTGGCTGCTCATCAGGGGCTGGGACCAACCGGACATAGCTTCTGTACCAAGACACACAAAGGGTTAAAGCCTTAATCACTGGTTATCACAGGTACTGAGACTGAATTTTGTAGGCTTTTTTTTTTTTTTTTAAGTCACACATCTACAATTACTATATACACCATTTTCCCTGTTGTCTTAATTGTAAGAAACAAAAAAAAGAACACAAAACACCAAAACAAAATTTGCTTTTACCCGAAGCACTGCCAACCCCGAACGACCATATGCCTCCCTGTCCAACAGATGCCGTGTAGCTGGTGGTGAGGAGAGGTGGGTTGACCGAACCCGTCTGCCTGATCCTGGCCAGCCGCTCCGTGCCGATAGGTGGAGGAACCTTCCGGTCCTGTTGCGAGGAGCTGCCTGGCTTAGGCTGGGGGGGAGGGGCCACAGCTGAGGTGGAAAGGGCAGAGGATGACACTGTAGAGGGAGGTGGGACAGGAGATTCACCTTTTGGAGAAGAGACAGCATAGGAAGAAATAGTTAGGAGCAGATCAGATTTACACATTTGACAGTATTGATAAAAGAGGTTGGCACTAACTGCTTTACAAAATAAAATGAGCAAAATAAGCCAATTAAAATGCCATTTTTGGATGTAATAAGGGTTACAAGAGAAACAAGCTAAAATGAAAAGATCACTTACAAAACAGCTTCTCTAAATGTGAAAATAGATCATTTAAGGCTGAACAGTTATGAGAAAATCATTTAAAAAAAAAAAAAAGAATGAGAGCCTAGTACCTGATGTGGATGCACTCCATGGGTGAGGGGAAAAGTGCTGTCTGCTGAAGGAGGGTGTGCCAACCGCTGTATGACCATGCAGATACACAGGGCTGCCAGAGATACTGGTGGCATAGCTGGTCAAAGCTGTGGGTGCAGACAATTAAAGAGACGGCTCAATATAGGGTACAATCTACCTCAAAACTTCACCTTGCTAATAAATACTTAATGAGGACATGTTTTCTACCTTGCCACCTTCTCTCACATGTATACGATTTAATTATATTCAGATTTAAATATATTCTGTTACTAATTACACTTTAATGCTGTTATTTTATTTAGGTTGCTCTTAAAACTGATTCTTAATCTCAAAGGGATTCACACAGTTAAATAAAGACGAACAAAATGATCATTCATGAAGTAAAAGATAAACAGTCATACCGATGGGGCTGTTGACCATCCTCTGGGAGGCAGACCGGTAGCCAGGGGCTTTGGAGCTGTCTGGAGGAGGTGGGGGCATCATATTCTCCATTTGGCCCATGCTCATGTAGGCTGGTGGGGCTGAGTATGACTGCTCTGGAGGTGAGCGAGTAGGCAGATGGCATGCACCCCACACCTGATTGTTTCCGACCTGCAAGACAAGCACAATTAATAATAACTGCATTACAATTATTGGGTGCGTGACTGATCTTATATTATAGCAAAAAAAAGAACCATGACTTTTTTACTGTTTGGTTTAATCTTTTGTAATTTTGTTCAACCATTTAACCTCCTCCTTATGTAATTTTAAGTGATTGTGTGAGAACAGCCAAAAGTCAAGACAAGATGGCAGGCTAAAGTTTACAATACAAATGTTACTTTAACTTACCTGGCTATTGTTATCAAAGATGCTGCTGAAGTTGAATAGGCCTGCATGACCGAAGTTGGGAGGTATCTGCTGAGGCTTGCCTGCACTGGCCACATGCTGCATCTGGGATCCGTTCATCATCCCCAGGTTAGCAGAGACTTGAAGGGAGCCTTGAGCCTGGGCTTGAGCTTGGGTCTGGGCTTGTGGAGGCAAACTTGTGGGTTGAGACGTCTGGTTTTGGGTTTGTTTCTGGGGTTCTTGCTGAGCATTGAAGGGCACGTACACAGATTGTTGCTGCTGCTGTTGCGTCTGCTGCTGTTGTTGCTGATGCTGCTGTTCAGGGAGGGAATAGTAAGGCCCTGGTGGCTGCATACGATGGGAGACTCTGGGTGCAGGGGCTGAGAAATGGGGTACAGTGTTGTTGGGGTGTGCAACATTGTGTGACAGGACAGGAGGAGGTGCTGAGGGGAGGTGGGAGCTGGGCTGTGGGTTGAGGAGGGGTAGTGGAGCCTCTGTTGATGGTACAGAGGAGGGAGGGGGAGGTAACTGCTGTCGGGGCTCTGGCTTGGGAGGTAAAGCCAAGGAAGTGGCAGTGAAACCCACAGAGTTGATACTCTCACTGACAGAAACAGGCTGGCTCTCTACAGGCAGAGAGGGCTTGTCTTTTCCAGCAAGCAAAACAGCACTGTGCTCTGTTTTAGTTGGCTGGATGGGGGGCTGTGAGATAGGTCCAACAGGCTGCTGAGGGGTGTTAGCGGTAGTTGTAGTGGAGCTGTGATGTGCAGGAGAACCTGTGCCTCTTACTGCATTAGTGCCACTAGTTGCAGTGGCATTAGCAGACGCAGGGGCGACACCAGCAGGCTTGGGGTCAGGGGCGAACAGCTGTTTTCTGACAGAGGACGGGGTGGGGACGCTCGGCTGGGGATTGTATGGGGTAGGATTAGGGGTATGAGGCGAGGCTGCAGCTGTAGATGTGTTAGGAGCACTGGTGGTGGTGGTGTTGGTGGTCGTGACTGGGGCTCCTGAGCTGGCTGTGATGCTGTGCTCACTGTGGGTTGCGTTGGGTCGGGCCTGGCCTGTGGTGCTGTTGGTTCCTCCATTGTGTTTGGGGGAGCTGTTAGCACTGCCAGGACTCACGGGACGCACGGGGAAGGGTCCCCAGGTGCTGGCGGCGGGAGAGAAGGTACCACCAAACTGGGCCATGGGTAGACGAGGGTGCCTGATCTGGTGCATGGTCTGAGCAGCCAGTAGAGCCAGCTGAGGGTGGGCATATGCCAAGGGCAGAGACACAGGGAAAGGCTGTCTGACGTTTGATGACAGCCCCTTCCCAATCTTTCCCCCGGCCTGAGAAGAGGATGAAGATGAGGATGAGGAGGGCTGGAACGAGACACCTGTGGAGGTGACTAACGAGCTCAGGGCTTTTGGGCCAGTGGTTGAACCACTGGTTGCTCCTGTGGTACTGGGGAAGGAAGCGGAGGTTGTTTTAGAGCCTGGGGCTCTGATGTGATTCCTTGGGATAAGATCCTCAAGCTCTTTGGCTGGGTCTTGGATTAGAGCATTGATCAGCTGGACTGCATACCTTGTAGACTCTGTCCCTCCTCTGAAACAACAAAGCAGGCTCATGTGTTAAAATGTATTTAAAAAAAAATCAAAAGTGATGGCATTATTAAGTCGGATAAAGTTTTGTGACAGACCAAACTGCCTCCCTCCAGAGCCTCATGGTTGGTATTTGAAATTGCTATTCAGTGTTGAGTTTCCCAGTGGTCTGCAGCACATGCAGTTATTAAACCCACTACTGTTGTGTACAGTTCTAGGTCTAATATTGCTGCTGCCTCATTGTTCTCATATAATCAGTCTTCTTATCTATGTCTACTGTCTTGATGAAATGTAAATGACTTGAGCAAAAATAGTAGCATTAGCAAATGTGTGTGCTTAATGTTATCACTATTAAAATGACCATGATGCAGGCACCACATCCACCAAGGGCTACACACTAATCATTTTCATTAGTCGCACTTCCCCTAACACCTTTGTCGTGCTCAACAGGGAAAAAATCTTTTGTGTGAAAATAAGACCTTGGAGACCTAAGAGTGCTTATCATTTTATGCATGCAGGGGAATGGTTAAATTGTCTCCCTGCAGTGTTTATCTTTAGCCGTTTTAGTGTATATTGCACTAAATTGTGAGGACATCAGATGTAATGATAAAAAGAGTTACTGTATGTAATGATGCTGACGCTGTCTAATAGGGGGCTTCCGTGCTTTATCCTTCTAAGTAACTGTTATACTCCAGCTGCAGTGGTGGTTACAGCCCACTAGAGGGCATTATTTTTACCTTATAGTGATCATCCTCTCCCCGTTCTTGTCCTTCTGTTTGTCCACATCAATGTGAGCTCCTGTCACGTCCTGGATGGCTGTGATGTTGCAGCCCCCTCGGCCCATAATCCGAGACACAACGGAGGCTGGCACAGACAGCTTCTTTGATCTTCAAAAGAAACAGTCAAAGGTCAGTTTTTTATGTTTCTATGTGTGTACTGGCCTACAGATACTCTGGTGATGTAATTTACTTTTACTCATACATAATTCATTAAAAGACTAATGCAAATTTATTAGCTCCGCATGTAAGCAATGTATATGCATGGACTGATAAAATACACCAAATAAGTTCCATGCAGACACTGAAGAAAAAAAAAAAACTTGTGTAATAGCGTGCAATTTAAAAGGTTATAATAATAAATAAACTGACCTTCTGACCACCTCCTTCCAACCTTCTTCTCTCTTCTGGCCTCTCTTAGGGCTTGTGAGGCTGAGCTTACTGTTGGGTGAGGTGACAGGCAGAGCCATGGTCTTGAATGGAGAGGGCAAGGAGTTGGAGGTGGAGTCACTCGTGTCTGGAGCTCTGTGACAAAACACGCAAAGATCAGGTTCAGTTGGAACACAATAATAAAGATATAACATGTTACTTGTCATGGTGGTTGACATTTACAAAATGTTTTGAAATAAACTTGAGGATCAAGTGAGAATATCAATCTGCAATTTAACAGAATTTACTGCAAATAGTTCACTCATAAAAATAGCTCTTTAAAGCTCAGCTTGTTCTCCATAGATGAACAGCTAAACACACAGACACAAACACATACACAGTCAATGTCAGATGATAAATGTGCTCTTCTCTATCAGGGACTCACTTTTGCGTTGGTTTTGAGATGGAGACTGTGACTTTGTTGTCCACCTTGCAATCAGTCTGTGGCTGAGGACAGTGTCTCTTCTCTGGGCCGGGCAGGAGGACCTGGGCTGCTCCTGAGGAGGGGGCTGAGGAGGAGGAGGAGGAGGAAGAGGAGGAGGAGGAGGAGGCGGAGGAGGTGAGGTCAGGGAGGTAGTTGAGCTCCTGACTCTTGCCTCCGCTGCTGCTGCTCTCACTGGCACAGTCGGTGCTATCCAAGGGGTCAGAATCGCTGTTGCCACCCGTCACTCCCCCACCCCCACCCCGTGGCTCACCGTGGATCTTGTTCTTGTCAGCCTTGTGCTGTGCTAGTGCAACCTAAAAAAAAAAAAAAAAAATTCAGACATCATCATAATTTTTGTCCATCGTGGTACCTGTCTAGCCTAATTCATAAAATCTGAATTATCAAATCTACAAAGCATGAATCAGCAAGGGAGAACAAGACGTTGTAGTGCTCACCTGCGGATCTTGTAATATGATGGGTTCATTGGGCGAAGAGTCCTTTGTCTTGTTCTTTTTGTTCTTACGATTGGTGCTCGGGGTAGTGGCCACACTAGCTCGCTTCTTACCAAAAGCTGTAGTGAAAGTGGTGGAGGTGGCAGATATACCAATGGTGGTGGTGGTTGTTGCACTGGGAGGCTCAATAGGAACCTCTGTTTCTAGGGCAGAAAAAATTGAAACAGGAAAGGTTACTAACCACTTAATTGTAGTACAACATAACTATAGGTATTAGAAAGTTCCAAATCTTCAGTCTCTCTCTAGAACAAAAATCCATAGAATAGTTACCTTCAGCTGAATCTTCCTTCTGCTCCTGCATCTCAGAGGATTCCTCCTTGATTTTCTGCCCCTCCTCTTCCTCTTGCTTCCTCTTCTGCTCCTCCTTCTTCTTTTTGCGTTTCTCCTTACGCTTCTCGCGTTTGGCAGCCAGAGCCTGCTTCTTGCTCTCCTCTCGGGACTGACGCACACAAAACAGAGCCAGTGTAAAAAAAACTTGTTTGTCCTCATCCTCGGAATGCATTCAGAATGCTTTGACCCCCAAAAGCATAGTCCTAGTAACTGATATTACCTTCTCCAAGTCTAGCTCCTTGAGGAGAATGCTAGCGTTCTTGTTGGCCTCGGCTGCCTGCTGGTCTTTGGCTTTGACGATGGTCTCCATGCACTGGTGGCACTTTTTCAACAGCTCCTGCAACGAACGGGAACAGCTGGAGTTAGAGCGCGGCTAACATCTTAAGCACGTCTTTCAATTCCAACAGATGTAGCACACTAATAACCGCAAAGGAATCAATACCCACCTTGTCAGCAATCGTGGCAATATATCTCATGCACTCAATATCTGATGGGAATTGGTTGACTTCCTTCACAAGATACTGCACCACCTTCACATGACCCTGGAAGGTTAAGTTAAATGGTTAGTATCCAGAGGCCTGCCAAAGTGTAGCATGACACAGTCACGGTCACGGTTTTGGTAAACATTGCACCTTGCGAAAAGCAGCCATGAGCGGGGTAATCTTGCGGTTGTCGGCTGCATCCACATCAGCACTGGCATGCACCAACAGCTGGACCACGTCAAAATGGCCGCCGTTTGCCGCCAGCCAGAGAGGAGTGTTCCCTTTCTTGTTTCGTACATCGATATGGGCACCCCTGATAAGACATTAAGAGTGGTTGGCTTTAGGAATGCAACTAAAAGGGTTGAGAGAAAGGATGAATACACTGGAAATTTGCAACAGGCTAAATTTATTGCCAATATCTGATTAAAATCACCAAAATAAGTGTGCTTTTATACATCTGCTTTAGCTGCAGTCAAGATGTCAAACCTGATGTAAATGAAAAAGGACAATTTGTGCACAATCAGTGCTTGCAATAAAACCAGTAACACCAGGAGTTGGCCAATATTACAAGCTAATTCACTCAACATTGAATGATTGAGGACCATCTTATTATGAAAAAGAAAAAACAAACAAACAAAAACTAGAATACAGCTTTGTACAGAAACACCCAAGAGCACTCACCTGTTGATAAGCAGCTCACAAAACTTATAGTGGCCCTTGTCGGCAGCAATGGTGAGGGCAGTGTCTCGGGATGAGGGAACAGGGGGAGCATTGACATCTGCACCTTTATCAAGCAGCACTCGGCCCACTTCTGCATAACCTCCAGAGGCTGCCTCCATCAGAGGAGTAAGACCAGTCTGCATGAAGTGAGGAATCAGTTAGCAAGATGGCCAGCAGATACAGAACCAAACAACGAAACCAAACCAAAAAAAAAAAAAGGGACCAAAATATTCATTTCATTTATTATGTGGAAGAGAGCACATTGTGTTTTCTCCAACATTTATTACATATGTCTAATAGAGATTTATATAAAAGATGGGTCATCTCAGCTACTGAATCACGGCTTAAGCCGTTATAGGCCTATAAAGATATAACTTAATATTTATTCTTGTAAGTGTCAGTCTCCTCACCTTAGCACGATGCTCTACATTGGCCTTGCGATCTAGCAGCAGACTGACGACCTCAGCTCGTCCCTGGAAGCAGGCTAGGGTCAGAGCTGTGTTTCTGTTCGTCTCAATCTGGGCATTGATGTCCGAGCCCATATCTAGCAACAGCTTCACTGCCGGTACATGACCATTCATAGCTGCCAGCATCAAAGGAGAGATTCCCAGCTTACTGCCAGTCCTGGTAAGAAAGTAAATAAACCGTTTACAGACCAAAAATCAAAATAAAACATTTAACTCTTTAATTTGCATTAAAAAGTATAAGATTGATCGTTGCTTTCAGTAAAAGAATACCATTTTACTGCAATTGATCTACTTAACATGTACTTTAACATTATGCAGAAGTATTTATCAAAGTACCAGCTGCTATAAAACCTTGGTTTTGAAGTTATTGCCTTACTTTTTCCTCACTCCTCATTTATAACAGAGGTAGTCACTATGCTATTACTCGAGTGTGCTGCTAAAACCCAATGGCACATTTTACAGAGATGTTGTATTTCTTTGGCACTGTGTGGTATAAAAACCTCAAGTGTCCAAAGAAGAAATCTAAAGTTCAACCTCATACACTTTCAGGATCTCAAAAAAATGTAACATTCAGATTAAGGAGAAAGATTTCATCCTGATAATGAACCTAATATGGGTGGACACATTTCACTCAGACTAAGGGCCCAAAATAAATACAGAGTTTCTTGGCGCTCACCTGGAGTTAATCTCAGCTCCAGCATTGAGGAGTATCTTGATGATGTTGACATAACCCCCAGAAGCAGCCAGGCTAAGAGGTGTGTAGTCTGAAACATTGCGGTGTTCCTTATTGGCTCCCCGAAGCAGCAGCAACTCAACAACCTGTCCAACACAGTTACATATCATAGTTAATGCCGGGGAAATTAACAGGAATGTCACTATTGTGAAGGTAAACTAAAAGACAAAGTGTTAACCTCCTGACGTCCCCCAGAGCAGGCCAGGGAGAGGGGTGTGTCTTTGGTTCTCTCTGACTGAGCCTCAATGTCACCCCCTTTGTCCAGGAGCACCTCCACCACTCCTACGTGGCCAGCAGTGGCAGCCAGGATCAGAGGGGTAAAACCTGTGGAAAGCAGAGACAATATTACAGTCAACTAATTATCTGACATATAAAAAACACCTACTATAAATCAATTCCGATTCACGTCACCCTACTGTTCATGATACCATTGGAAGTCCTTTTCACAAGACAGTTTTATTATTGCACTTTAATACCTTTTTTGTCCCGGTGCTCGATGTTGGCTCCCCGTGCAATGAGGACAGACACAAGCTCCTCATGTCCTCCCGCACATGCCAGCGTCAGCGCTGTGTCATGGTTACTCTCCGTCTGTGGGGAAAAGTACATCTCTCAGCAGGGCAGGGGACTTTGTGCATACATGTACTCAGGTGTATTGTGAATTTTAAGATCTCTGTCATGTCAAATTGGTATTGTGTCTTACATGTGCATCTATGTCAACAGAGGGATAGAGGGGCAGGACTGAAGGGGGCGAGGCGATGCTTGTGGGCGTCTGTGTGGGTGGCTGGGACAGGGGTGTGGGTGAGGTTGTAGTGTTCCGCATGGGTACGCGGTTGCTCACAGCTGCAATAAGAAAAAATGAAAAATGTTATACATATACATCGAGTTAGGGATTTAGCAGACGCTTACATCCAATCAGAGTCAACAACAATCTCAAATCGATAGCAAAAAAAATGCACTTACCTGCCATGATGTCATCCAGAGTGTCTGTGAGCGTCTGTGCAGGTGTAGCTACCATGAGCCCATCTGGGGCCTGCTGAGGTATCATTCCTGGGCCTAACCCAGCCAACTGTTGACCCTGGCCCTGCTGCTGTTGGCCCAGCATCTGCTGCCCGACCAATACCCTCTGCAGCTCTGGGCTGGTACTTCCCGGGTAGTCTGTAGGGTTGTAGTCTGGCAGGGGTTGGATAGGGACGAAGGCAGCTTGAAGAGGTGGAGGAGGAGGCTGGGGTTGAGCCTGCGGCGAAGGGGGCAGAGGAGGCTGCTGTGGTGGCTGTGGCCCATCCCTGTAGAGGATTGTACCCACCTGAGGAAGCTTGGGGTAATCTTCCTCTTCGCCATCTGCCTCTTCCTCCGAACCCTCCTCTTCGTCATCATCTTCCTCTTCCTGAAAATGTAAAGAAAACACCTTAAGCCTCTGAGATCAATAAACATAGCGTTAAAGGAGTCAGAACTAACATAAAAATAAACCATTTTTTAAAAATTATTGAGTTTCACCTCTTCCCCTTCCTCTCCTGCCTGCTCCTCTTGCTCCCCATCTTTGTTGGCCTCTTCATCCGTGTCGGAGCTGGTGTGTACTTGGGCACCTGGTGTGGTGGGAAGGGGCCCTGGAGCAGACGTCGTACTTCCGGACCCCGGGCCCTGGCTAAGTCCAGCCTCCTGGTCCTCCTTTAAGCCCTTCGCCTCCATGTACTCTTTGGTGAACTGTTGCTGTGTTTTCAGCTGCAGCTGGCGCTCCACCTTCTGCAACTCCTTCAAGATTTTCTTCTTCTTCTGCACCTAAAAAGGCAACAGCCACATCCTTGTTTGACCACCTTAACTACCTTGTTATGCATGCACAATAACATTTAAATGTGAATTTGCTTCTAAGGTAATATCCATCTTAGTTAAAGTACTTAAAAGAAGATTCAAAATGAGAGCAGATCTTAAGTGGATAACAGATGATACCTGCTCCTCTCGGCTCTTCTTCAGCTCCTCAATCTTGTCTTTGGTGAGCGGCTCCCCCTGAATGAGCTCTAGTGACTGAAGCTGGGCCTTCTCAATAGCGCTGATTCTCTGGCCCAGCTCGTTTAGCTTACCCTCCGTCTCCTCCACAATGCACTCTAGAGGTTGGCATAAGTGGAAGGGTGGCAGAGGCTCTGCTTCAGGCCCCCGGCCAACTGAGGTGGGGACACCGGGCTGAAGGGCTGCCTGTCTCTGTTTGGACACGCCTGGATTTTTAGAAAAAAAGGGTCGAAAAGGTTGGGCATTAGGATGGGTTAACAATAAAATGCCATAAAGCTGGGGAGACAAAAGATAAATAGCTTAGTGAAGTCTGCAACTCCATTTCGTGAGTACACTGACTTGTAGCATATTTTACCTTTGCTGGAGATGGGTGGGGGTGTGGCGATGTTTGATGGGGCTCGGTCAGGCTCCTGAGGGGGCACTACCATGGCAAGAGCTTGGATTGGGACACGAGGAACCTGTTATGACATAGGACATGTTAAGTTTAAGCAATCCATAAAAACTATTAGACTTTTCTCTTACTAAAAACAGAGAGATTTCCTAGAAGAACATCAATAAAAGTGTGATTTATTGCTGAATTTACCTGAGAGGCATCTTGCGAGGGGGGAGTGAGCTGGGAGAGGTCAGGGGCTGGGACAGACAGGATGTTGTTGGGGTAGTCCAACAAGTAGGACACCACATTGGTGTGGCCACCCTTAGCAGCTTCTATCAACATGGTCGAACCATCCTACAAAGAGCAAACATAAATAATTTCAATGATTTGTTATTGTTACACACAAATGGACAAGCATAAATATTCTGGTCTGCTCTATATCCAGTGTGTATGATGCATTACTTTGAGTCTGTGTGTAGGATCTGCCCCATGCGCTAGCAGCAACTCCACCACAGCCAGATGTCCTCCAGCACAGGCCAGAGACACCACTGTGTGATCATTATTGGCAGTAGCTCTGTTCACATTAGCACCTGGACAAGAGAAAGAGGAGGGTAAACCAATTAACTCACTGTGTATGAGATGTGAATAATAATAATTCTATTCACAAAGTCAAACTCCTCGGCCTCTAACCCAAATTAATAGGCAGTAATAATACATACAAACAAGTGTTCATCCATTACGATGGGCGAGTCAATAAAAATGTTTTCTAAGAAAATTTCAGTGAGTAAATTCACCAAGATAAGTACTGGACCAAGTAACAATTATTAATTCAAGTATTACTGGTGTCTTTTGATAGCGTTAAGTGCATCTGTGCACAATACGCTGTATACAATTGGAGAAAAACCTTCTTGCCTTCTTCCTTTTTTTTTTTAGCATTTTCATATTGATCAGCCTATGAGTGTAAATCCTTCCAGGATGAAGCATTTTCCAGTCAAACTGTTGAAATCAACAGAACAACAAACCTAATTTTAAACTAAATTTTTTTTTTATTTCATCATTACTTATGTACCCGTACTAAATTACTTATTTCCAAAACTAAAAGTTGTGCCTGGAATGTAGAGCTGCTTCACATATTTCCCCTCACAATGTTGCCATATAAACAATGAAGTTAAATTTACTAAAACTGGAATTACATAACCAAGTTAAACTAGAAATTGTAGTGAACAAGACAAAAAGAATGGCTGCACTGAAAGCACAAGAGAGACAACTAAAGGAATTTGATGAAGCAGCTACTGTATAAAAAGACAAAGAATATATCCAGATCCCCCTGAAATCAAGGTCTTGGTTTTACAAATCAAAGTAGAGACACATAATGCAGTAACCTTGATTTACAAAACATGATGTAGTTACCAAAAAGTCTTGTACATATTAAATTTCATTGAATTGAAGTCACATATCTGCTTAAAATGACCACTTTAAAGCATGTATCAACAATCTACATCTTGACTTTCCCAAAAAAACACTCAAGTAACTTTTTAGTGGTTTTTGTTTTAAACTAATAATCATTTCCAGAAAAAGTACATTTAAGTTGGTTATGCTGAACAGTTAATGAACAACAGACCTTTGCTGATGAGGAACTGCACTGTACAGAGATGTCCTGCCCTTGCTGCCTTCATTAAGGGCGTCCGCCCCCCTTCAGACTCGTGTTCCTTGATGACAAAGATGAAGATGTGTTAAAGCTTAGTTGAGACAAGAAGTTAATCATAAGAGTTATGACTTATATTCATCCAGAGAGAACATGACTCAACAGAAAACTGCTGTTGTAGTTCTGAAGTCTACAAGCCGTGCTTCTCACAACAGACTGTTCAGTTCAACCAAGTCACATTCGCACACAGAAGACTCAGACTTCATTACAAATCTGTTCTAGTTCTCTGATAGAAACAAAGGCCAATCAAATCATGAGTGACAAAGAGGATTTAAGATTATGGCATACCAAGTTGGCTCCAGCCTGCAGCAGCACATCTGCCACATCAGTGTGTCCGTTCTCACACGCGTATGTCAATGCAGTGTCACCCGTTGCTGTGGTGGCATGAACGTTTGCCCCTGAATGATAAAAACAAAAGATTAGGATCGTAAGCACAGAGGCAGAACTGCGACATTTTTAATTGCAGCCAAGCACACTCTTTGTCTCTTTATTCTCGTAGATCTGCAGCACCTTGCCTTCATTTTTCTTGCTCACCTGCAGCCAGTAGGTATTTAACCAACTCCAGATGGCCCTCCTGTGCAGCCTCCATTAGAGGAGTCGAGCAGCCCAACTCAATGTCGGCCCCCGCCTTGATGAGGAAGTCGGCCACTTCCAAGAAGCCTCCACAGCATGCTAGTGTCAAAGCAGTCTCCTGGGTCTCCTCTGTCTGGGCATTGATGTTAGCACCTGGACAACAGAGCAACAACAGTTAGTGATTGGTGGCTGGTTCAGTTTCAAAAAGGGCAAATCCTGTATAAATCAACCAAATCGTGTCAATATGACTTCACAGATGTTTTGGTTTTATTATGTCTTCTAAAAGCAGACAAATACAAATAGTGGGCTGATCAAAGGCAAACAAATCCAGATTAGTGTAAACTATTCATTGGAATGGTATTTGACAGTAAGTTTACATTTCCCAGATGTAGGAGCAAAGTTTGTTTACCTTGAGCCAGCAGCAGTGCTACCATTTCCTCATGGCCTTCTCTAGCTGCCTCCATCAGAGGGGTATAGCCCTCATCATTAACCTGGACAAAAACAGAAGCATTGGGAGATAAAAAAGCATGAGTATGACTCACTGCATGACTCACTGCAAGATTACTCTGTTGTGTAGAACTCCGCCTGTCTGTAAAGTGGATGAAAAAAAGCCCATGAGAACCTGAAGTTATGTCATTTGGCCCGGCATTTTCTGTACCCATTCCAGGCTAAGTGTGTTTTGTCTTTATTAACCTTTAATAGCAGCAATGAAATATTGCTAATAAATTTTCAGTTTTTCTTGCTTGCTGTATTGCTTTTTTTTGTTTTTGTTTTTGTTTTTTTTGTTTTTTAAAGATTAGCCATGTAGTTGGTTTCATAAATGTCATTTAAATGTCAGTAACAAATGAAATTCCCATTTCCTATTTCGGAAAAACTTAAACTCTATACCTATACATAGAGACCCTGGCTAGTATAGTTAGTATTCAATACAGTATACCACAATAGTAGCAGGGCAGTATGACTGTCAAAAAGTTGAAGGCTATTCTTCAAAAGGTAAACCTCTACTACGGTAGGTGTAAAATCACAAATTGGTCTATAGCTACATAATTCGAATTGATAGACACTCTGGAAAGACAACTTGAAATTTCATCCTCCTGTATTTTATGGTCTTTCCCAAACTTGCGTTGGTATTTAGGTGTCTGTCTCTACACACCTCCTCCAAGTTCGCTCCTCTCTCTATGAGCAAAGCTGCCAGCTCCACATGTCCTCCACAGGCTGCAAGGGTGAGGGGCGACTCGAAGGAATCAGCTGGCATGTTGACCTGAGCACCGCTGTCCAACAGCAGCCGTGCTACCTCCACATGGCCGTCCTGGGACAGCGAGACACACAAAGAATGTAGAGATAAGCACCTGAATACACACATGGGACCACTTCTCAGCTAAGCTAAAATACAATCACATTACATGCGGCTGAGAACACCATAAAACTCCTAACTAGCGCTGGTTGAAATCAATATCAAGACAATCCTGGGGCACAGGTGTTAAAAGCTTCTGCTTTACATATTTATTTACTGAATCAAGTCTACTTTTTCCCCACTTAGATGCCCAAGTACGTGACTGTGTACTGTGGAGAGAGCTCTGTCAAAATGCTTCAGTGTGTGAATACTGAAAGCGTGCAGCTGTTTTCGACAGTGCATAAACTTACAGAAACTCTCATTCTGAATTGGTTTTAAGTAGTGCAGTGCCTGTTCCAATGTGCCTGGCAGAAGAAGTTGATTGCTAATAGCATCATCCAAACAACTTCACACTCGACACTGCATTGTGTTGGGTCCTGAGCAATACACCTGCCGTAACACCGTAACATTGTTGTGTCCCCAAGCAATGCTAGACTAAATGCGTCATTTCTGGAGTTGGCTGCTCCGCTCTGATAGTGTCTGGGTGATTGTGTACAAAGTGCCATCACAGTTGAGTTACGTCTTTCTTAACGCCCTGGCATGTGTGCGCTGTAAATTGCCCAAGTGCTGCACTGCCCTCGTAGCGTAGTTGCGCCTTTTTCTTCACGTCAAGTAACAAGTAGAAAAGTGATGTCTGAAGTTTTATCGAGAACTTTTCATCCAAAAAGCTTCAGTCGACACTGCACTCTCTTGGGTCCTTAACAGTACACGTGAAGTTTGATGTCGATTGAATGAGTGGTTGTCGAGAAAATCAAAATACAGACAGATTTTACTTTATTTATAGTTGGATGGTGGTTTATAGATGGATATTGAATGTGAATTTAAAAATATGACAATTTTGATTATCTTGGTGACTAAATTTGAACAAAAACTGAGTCATGAGAGAAGAATAAAATTCTAATTGAAATTGAGAGAAACTGTATAATTTTCTAATAATTTTCTGAAACAAAAATACAATCAAATACAATCAAATTTGGTGACTTAAAACAAGTGAACTGACCCCTGAGAAGAAAATATTCAGGTAACGGTATGGTTTGGGTCAGATGCTCACCATGCACGCCTCCATGAGTGCTGTGTGCATCTCATCTGTTTTATGTTCCTGGTCTGCTCCAGCCTCCAACAGAAAACGCACCATATCCAAGTGACCTGCAGAGGACAAACAAAAATCCATTTTCTAAACCTTTTATCACGTCAATAATGTATTAGTAAAGAACATGTTAAAGACAGAGAAACTAATCAAGGTAATCAAGAGGACAAACACTATTATTTGCATTCTAACCTTTGTAGCAGGCGAGCGTGAGAGCACTCTCCTTGAACTCATTGGAGTGTGTGTTGATGCCGGCGCCATACTCCAAGAGTACCCTGGCCACCTCCACGTGGCCAGCGCTGGCCGCCTCCATAAGAGGTGTGTGTCCGTTCTCGTTGTGGTCCTCAATGTTAGCACCCTCTTTCAGCAGCACCTTCACCACATCCACGAAGCCACCAGCACATGCGTACGTCAGAGCTGTGTTGCCTGGAAGAAATCAGCAAGATTAATCTGACTGCAAAACATGGACAATAAAGGAAATAATCCTAATTGTAGAGAAACGAAGAGAGGTTTTACCTGTGGAGGACTGTGCATTAACATCTGCCCCATGGACCAGAAGCAGTTTGACAATGTCCACATAACCTCCGCTGGCAGCAGCCATAAGTGGCGTTATGTCCCCCTTGATGCCCCTGTCCTCCACATTGGCATGCATGGCCAACAAAACCTAAAGATGAAAGATTAAATGATAAAATTAAGAAACAAGTATGGCGACCTGTCACCAATGCCAAATTCCCAAAACAATCAACTGGTGATACAATTGGGATTTTATCTTTGCTTTGCAGACAGGTTACTTCAGTGTACAGATAACTCACACTGCAAGCATGCAAATCACAATTATGCTAAATCACATCCCACTCCAACCTTCCTTTCACATACCTGTGCAAGTTCATAGTAGCCAGCCGAGCAGGCGAGGCAGAGCAGGCTCTCCCCTTCCTCTGTGTGTTCGTTGACGCTCCGTCCCTCATCCAACAATTTGCGCACAGCGTTGACATCTCCATCTGAGCACGCCTCTGCTAAACTACGGCTGAAAATAACCAGACTGCTACAATTACTGCCACTGTGACAGGTGAACACACATACGCCTGAAAATTACGCAATCACTTCGAAGGAGCAAACACGCACACGCGTTCAGACATACTTTATGCAATTGAGATGTATGAGAAGTAAGAAAGAATGATCCTATTAGGGTTTATTGATTCATCTATCAGTCTATGTACACGATAAACTGGCATTTGCCAGTGTCAGTATGGGCAAGATACATACTTGTCGGCTTGGCCGGCGTTGAGTGTGTTTTCAGCTCTCATACGTGTCAGGGCTGCTGCAGCCTCATCCAGGGCACAACTCACAGATGACGTCAGTCGCCGTAGCACCTCAGGGTCTGCAAAAGCTTTACCATCGGCAGTGGACAGTTTACCGATGCCTGCCGAACACCAAAAGGGCAGGGGTGCATAGGGCAAGGCAAACCACAGGGGAGCACAACCACACCAGACCAGATGAAGAAGCAAGTCCAGTCCAGCCAATCCAATCCAGGGTTAGTAGCAGCATACACAAAGAGGAAAAAGAAAGAAAAAAAAAAAAAGAAAAAATATATCACACACAGACACAGAACACACACACAAGCAATTGTTAATATGGCTTAATATCTTTCTTCACTACTTTCCATCTATGATTCTTAATTCCTTTATTTTTGCCAATGGTAAGGTACAAATCAATAACCACTGGCCTACTGTGGAACTGACCAAGTAAGATCAGGTCTGTGACCAGAACTAGAATGAATACAATGAGGGAAGTAATGTTAGTTCTAAATACTAGTAGACATAGGTTCAAGCTGTTAATGGTAGAAGAGAAGAAGTTCTCATCCTATGTGAACTATAGACGGGTAAGAGGCAGTGAGTGTGAGAGAAACAGAAACTGGAGACAGTAGTCAGCAAGGGAGAAAAGCACAGCTGGGAAGAAAACAAAATGCCATATGAGAAAAAAATGTGTTTTGTGTGTGTTTGTCATGGAAGAGAATAGAAAGCCAAAGAGGTTAACAAGAGTGAAGAGCAAGCAGGAGGAAAAAAATAGCTTTTGCTAAGGAAGATCTCTTTCCAAAGGGAGAACATAGACCATTTCCCAACCAATGAAACCATTCAAGTTTTTGTGTGTGTCAAATAGTGTATGTTTTAAGAGAATTTGAAAAAAATGCAAACAAGAAGAAGCGGTGGGAGAAGAAAAAAGTGTTCACTTTGAACTTTTCCGCCTCAGCCTCAACCCATCCTTTAACCAGGCAGAAATGAGCTCCAGTCCTTGTGGTCCTCCTGTGTTTTCACCACTAGGCCTACGACTCGAGCTAAACTTAGAATGGTTCTCAGACAAGGATTTCGCAATGGTCCCCAAGGCAGAGGGAAACAAGAGGTCGGGGAAGTTGATCATAAATGTTTTAATGTATCATGTTTATCTCAGAGAATGCAAGAAGTTCAATGAACCACAACAGACTGAATACACATCGGGGTTGGAAGCACTGTAAATAACTCAGATGAAAACAAGGAAACCAACTAAGGGTGATTTTTTCCCCCAAATCTATTTGTACATTTAAGAAACAGTAACTGTCTCTACAACTGTGAATCACACTTTTAACAAAAATGACCTTCAACTATTTACGTTGAATTCTTTCTTAAAACGGACGCTTAGCTCTTATTGAGGCCAAGACCAAGGTAGTACAAGTAGATATTTTTGCTGTGTTTCAACTGAAACTAGTTACCGGCTCACCACTGAGCTGCCTACAACCACTGTACCACCAGAATACCATGAAATCTGAATAAACATTTTTATCCAAGTTGCTAATTAAAATTTCAGCCAATGTTTGTTTGAGAACAGCCAACACAAAACTGCAAGCAAGTCAACTTTAAAGCTCATTATCTTACTGAACAAAGGCAACTTTCATCTCTTATTTTAACATTAATTAATCAACTCATGTAGAGCTTATATATAACTTATGCTATAAACTGTTTAGTGCGTCTACCCATTAGCAACTGCTCCTGTACAGCTTTGCCAAAACTCTTTGACGTTTACGCAAACCACACGATCTTCTATCAAGTTCATCAAATTGTGCTAAAATAAAATGTCAGTACATGAACAGTATAGACATACATACACACACAAACACGGGTACATATACACGTACACACACACACACACACACGTATATGCGCGCACATATACACGTACACACACACAAACAAACACACATATATATGCGCGCACATATACACGTACACATGCACATATACACGTACACGCACACATAGAGCAATCTTCACTGGGTTGGTCTTTGACTAAGATGATTCTTTTTATTTTACTTTTCTTCTCTTACGTTAATTGATTTCTAGAAAAAGGGTCACATGTAGGCTTCTAGTGGTGGCCAGTATCACAGGTCGTGTCTGAAAGCGATCTCTGCCACTGCAGGGAGAACTTGTTGCATTCTGGGTAAGATGTAGCAATGTTAGCGTTGGTTAGCCTTAGCTAATGAGTTATTGTAGTTTATTATAATCAGCAGATCATAATAAACATCAGAGTGACTTTTAACACTGAGGTTTCGTGTGTTAACAAGTATTAGTCTGAAAGCGTTGTTAAAGATGGGAAATGCCTCTCAACTGCTTTACTGCTGGAATAAACTGATCAACTGTTGGAACGTTCACAGGCAGATCATGTACTGACCATGCTTCTTCAGCTCTATCTATAGGCTCTACAGTTCAAATACAGTTCAGAGCCACAGATCTTGTGTGCATTCATCTGCGTGAGAACTCTCATTTTCTTTTGCTTTTGATGTACCATTTTTGTGTGACTTTTCTTTTGTCAATTACTTTTGGGACCATAACTGCACTGACTAAGATTTTGTGTGTGTCTGGCTGCTTTGTGTTTTATTTTTTTAATGTTTATATTGCTGTATTCACCAGGCCTCCCTTTGCAACACAGGTTTCAGACCTCCATTGAACTTCTCTGCTTAAATAAAGGTGAAAAACAAGAAAATGAAACCAATATTTTATTTTTTCTTATTTTTATGTTTTATCTATTTTTTTTTTTTTTTATTAAGTTATATTTCATTTGGGTTTTCCTATATTTTTTGTTCCCTTTAATTGTGTTTTTAAATGTTGTTTAAGCATTTGTATGCATTAAGTACAGTACTTAAGTACAGTAATTGTCTGAGTTTGCAAAGTCTTACACAAATAAATCTGGCTTGCCTGGTAAAGTCAAGTGTCTCTGCTGAATGGTGTCTGGTCAATGTAGCCTGAGGAAAGTCATTTAAAGTTGGGAATACATGACCGTGTTTGGGGAGAAGTCATCTAAGTTAGATTAGTGTGCAAAATTCTGGGATGACAGAGGAGCAACATTTGCAAAGGACAGAACCTGCAACTGACAAGATATGAGAACAGATAGGAATATAAATCATTTTCATCTTAGGCTGATACTGTAACAAACTGACCTTTCTACGAGTGGCTTAATTGTGACAGCATCCCCACATAATTTGATTTCCCAGCACAGAGCAACAAGGGATCTCCAAACAGAAAATGTGAGAATTTTAGATCTAAATGTACCCTTCTTAACCTTTGTATTTCTCCTTTTTTAATTTTTTCAAACCGGTAGTGTTTCTCATGGCTACCAGACTTCCTTTCCTCTTTTATAAACACATACTCCCCTTTATAGCACAAACAACTGTTGATATGTTCTGCCGCTTTCTACCGTCAGCAGAAATGTGTATCATGCTCGTGGTTTTTATATCTTGTGGCATCTTTAAAGAAGGGGCAAAAAGTTTGTCATCATGGTGTGGAAAATGGATTGGGCAAAGGGTGTAGTTCAGCAGGGAACATGAGACAGTGATGGAAGTAGCACTGTGAGGATATCAGAAAAAAGACCTTGCAGGGCACAGCCCATTTTCACACATATGCACCCCTGTACAATCGCTGCAGATTCCAACATGATCAATGGATTACAACAAGTTACAAAAAATTGGGTGACACCGACCAGGTTGATATCTAGATTTTTAACCTAAATACAATTAACAGCCTGATCACAAAGACTGATCTCTTATTGTATACAATATTTTCCTATCTACATTATAGAGCTGCATCATTCATACCTATCATATACTAGGCTTAAATTAAAACAAGTAAAGTCAGTTCAATTTAGATTAAATATGTCTGAAAAGTGAGAATTTTAAAATCTAACAGTACATCAAAGCCTTCCTTTAATGGTTTTCTGTACTTTCTTTTACCGTGACCTGTTGTAGAATTTTCTAATCTAATCTATGAAGGATGTCCGTAAACGTTTGTGCCAGATTTTCTGGACAGCCTCTCTTCATCCCCCACAAATGTTTACGGTTCAACAGCCATAAGTAGCATGGCAATGTCACATTTTTGTTCTTTTTCTTCTGTACCCCAGCACAATGGATTGGAAATGAAACAATGAAATAATAACTATGAGGTTAAAGTGCATTAGTTCTGCTCTTATTTGGAGGTTTTTAAATGAACAGTGTGGGGATTGCAGCCTTTTCCATGCATAGTTTCCCAAATTTAGGATTTCTAAAATGTATTGGGAAAAAAAAAAAAAAAAAAAAAAAAATCAATATAATCTAAAAGAAAGTCATCAAATTAAATATATTTGGTTGGAAATCTTTTGCAATTAACAACTGCCTAAATCTACGACCCACAGACATCACCAGATGCTTTCATCTTCCCTGGTGATGGTCTTGACAGGCCTGGTATTTGGCTACTTTGTTCATGCTGGGAATGAACTGAGGCTCTCCTAATCTTCCTCCCACTTTGTTATGCACAGACACTCCTCTTTCTGCTGATATTTTACAAAAACACGACATGACACCTCACAAATCAATATCAAAAAATATGAAATTATTATTATTATTATTATTATGCAAGATAAAGACCTTATGTGAACACATAATGTAAGTTGCCACCTCTTCTGTCCCGACTAGAAAGGGAGAAAGGGGAATAGTGAGATTAGCCATTAGCCGTTCAACACAGGCTCTCTTCATACTGTGGAGGCTCAAGCGCGTTGCAGTGTTAATCTGCCCGGTAATGTTCATAAGCCCAAACAAGGCCAGGACACCCAGCTCTAATGGATTAATCTACACAGACCTTCTTACGCTTAGATTACAATTTCTAATCAAACGAATTTACCCAAATCACTTTCAAACTATGTGCTGGAATGACACTTGCAAAACTGGCAGGTTCCTCTTTATTGCCCTTTCAGCTTTAGGCCTCATACAAATCAAGATCTTTCCAACTGTTGTTTGGACTGGAAATGAGATAGGGGGGAAAAAAGCTGAGGCAGAAAGATGTGTTTTTACTTATTCAAAATTACTTTATGTTAAAGCACAAATTAAGATTGGTTGGAGCAAAATAGGTGTGGCAAATGGGCCACTGGTCAATTATAAATTAACATGTCATGTCTTCTATAGCTGAATTAAGTTCAGACAAAGCAGTCATACCTGCAGCTTCCAAAAGAGCTTCAAGTCGGGCCTGTGTCTCTGGATCAACAGTCCTTAAATCTACTCCATCTGTGGCGCTGGACAAAAGCAACTCTGACGCTGTCTTCATGATAGGGTTATCCAGGTCCTCCTGGTCCAAGATGAATGACTCAACCTGGGAGAGATAGAGGGAGGAGTGAAAAGAATAATCATTAGCGCTCTGACAGCTATTTTCCTATTAGTTTCTGGTCAACAACTGTATTTTACATAAAGTCTAGATCTTGACCATTATTTGTGAAACAGAATAGAATAACTTGTGAGAAGTTGTGTAAACATTTCTAATATACTGCTTAATACATCACTTATTTCTATTATTATGTATAGAAGTGGCCACACAAACACAAATACACCACCTATAAAAAGACCAGGCACGCTGTTGTTGTTTATGTACGGTTTCTTTCAACAGAAGGGAATCAAAAAGGAGCACAGGGATAAGAGTCAAACCACAGGAAGTGATACGGCCAGGAATTACAACCCCTGCACACATGGAGATATTCAGCTGAGAGTCAGCTGCCCAAGTACAGCACCACAGTCTCATACCTGTGCTTTGGTCCTGTTGGCTATCATGTATTACAGTCTGTATTACAAACATTTTATTCTTCCCAAAAAAAAAAAAAAAATACCACGAGTCAATATAATAAATATAAACTTTACTGACACAACAAGCAATATTTTATTCACATCTAAGCGTAACTGGTCAATTACTGTTTTCGTGAATGTTACTACAGCTCCAAGCAATATTTTGTTTTTTAATTTTGTTGTTTACATTTAAATGAAGAGTGGAACTTACACATGAAACATAGGAATTATGTTTTTCATCTTATCACATATAAAAATACAAACACACCTTCAAAAAAAGAAATTTAATCTGACTTTTATGTTTTGTTTATTTCAGAGTAACAGCTGGTTCATTTTCTGCATTTCAAATTTTAGTGGGGGGACTTGTTTATATTTGAATAGCACATTGTATCAAATGTAGCAAAACTTAATAATAAACTTGGAGCAGTTATCAAATCCCTGTCCTTAGATCAAACTTTGTTACAGGAAAGGTGTTTTGATTTTCATCTAGAGGACAAGCCTATTGACACCTGAGTGTAATGACCTCTAGTTACAGTGTTAACAAAACAAAACATCAATCTATTAAATCAATCTTTTATCTGATAAACTAGAGCAGGTATTTTCATTAGCTATACTGGGAATGTAAAATATGACAGACATTACAGCTAGTTTGGGCAAACAGCCTACATAGAGGGTGAGATAGATTTTAAAATAATATAACGATTTAGAATAAATTACAAATTACTGTCATTCAACAAATTGCAAAACAAGCTCTGATAAAAACTGAGAATGCAACAATCTTTGTCCATCCATAAGCTGCAGCAGGCTTTTAGGGCCTGGCCTAGAGACAGCAAATACTGTCAGAGAGTCAGCATTCAGCAATGTGGAGGAATTCAGCTACACGATAGTAACACAGAGCACAACAACCCATGGAGAATGTAGTTCTACAAAGGCCTTTATAATCAACAATGGACATCAGTCTTGACTATTAATGAACTACAGTTCCCAGAGTGTTGGTATCCAGAGAGCTGGAAAGGCCTAGAATGGCATCTGCTTAATCCTGGGGCTCAGATTTTAGCTACTGCCCAGAGCAGCGAGTTCTCCACTGGAGTAAAACACCACAACAAACGCTCCCTTTCAGGCTTATATAGCAGGCTGGGTGAGTGCAGAAACACGACACTGAGGCCATACACTTGCAACGTGACTCAATTAAACTGCCAGAGATGTTATTGTCAAACTTGATATTTTCTTCTTCTGCTACTACACAGCTGATACTCAGACATAGATGGCCAGGCTATATTGACATATCAGCTGACATTCTTACTTGTCTAGCTGTCATGGCTGTAGTATATTTCAAACAGATACCTCTTAGGTCAGATATTACTGAAGTATAATGAAGATGGCTCAACAGGTAATGTGCGTTGCTCTCCACACCCATAACTCCTTGATGATAGTGTTTGTAAGAGTAAATACTGTATCGCCTTTTAGATTGCAAAGATCATTACTTTGCCATGAAAATGCCATTTAACTGAGACCTTTGACAGGTGTGTGAAAACCAAATATTTGCCATCTAGCAGTCTGAGAAGTTCCATTACTGCATCTGCTGCCCTCACATGATAGGGTAAACTCAATTACATGACAATAGTATGGCTGAGAAATCTTAACAACTTTAAACTGACAGCTCTATCTAGACAAGAGGTGCAGTAAAATAATAGTTAGGTTATGAGGTGGCATTTGATAAGTCTGACTAGTAACCTTTAGATTATTTTTGACAAAATCCCCAAAGAAGGGGTTCTGTCACATTGTCATCTAATAAGGTGGCACATTAAATGTGTGCTGTGGAGACAAATATTTGGTTTAATCTGTGTATACATCAGAGCTGATATGAAACATGTCTACAGTATGTTTAGCTGAGATGAGGAGATGCCATCACACCTGTCCCCGTGTGTGACTGCCAGCACATGGAAAGTTGGACACCTCTCAACCTGAACTCTAGCTGCTCTCCATTCTGACAACGCAAATCAAGTTGACACAGTGGTGGTGGCTATCTGACCGACAAAGGCGAAAGATAAAAAAAAAAAAAAAAAAAACAAAAAAAAAACAAGTGCTTTATTTGTCAACACCGACTGTCGAAAATTCGAGTAGTTCCGCGAGGAAAAGCATAATCCGCACGTATCGAAAAGTTAGCTGAGGGCTGATCGGAGTAAATTTACATGATTTGGAAAAGTGACGTAATTGCACCATAACTACGAAATGGCAGATAGTTAGCCGGCCGTGTACGTCCGTGGGTTTACGGGCTGGTCTTCCATTTGCTGTGGCTGGAAAGCTGTTGGAAGAGCTGCAAACTTGTGATGGGTGTTGCGAGACGACAGCACCGAGCAAGGCCGTCGTCGCTTCCACCCGAAACTAGGCCGTGGTCACAGCCTGCGCTGCATAAATAAAACATTTCAGCCGGTAACCGTCAACAACTGCTTGTGTCTCACCAAACATTATCGACATCAAACACTCCATGGGCACCTGAGCTGACAAGAGGCGTTATTCCATTAAAGTGCTGGTTTATTTTTACGTAATTTCAGCGGCCTTGGAGGGGGTGGTTGCCAACTGCGAGCTAATTCGCTAGCTAGCGCCCAGCTCGCGCTAGGAGAGGAATGTTGCCTAGCTCTCTGGTTAGGCTTCGCTAACTAGCTTAGCTTAGCTTAGCTTAGCGTAGCTACCTCTGAAACCTCGTCTTCGTCGCTGCCGGATCCCGGACCCGAGGAGAGGACGGCCGCGGCCGCTAGTTTGAAATCCAGTCTTTCTGCAGCAGGCCCGCCTGGTTCGCCGTACAAACGTACTTTTTTTCCACCTACACCAATCCCAATGCCCCCTAGTCCGACTCCTCCTGGTGTCGCTCCTACCCCCATCCCTGCCACTGGGGAGCGAGGAGTCACCGAGTCAATCTCGTCCTCGAAGCCGTCCGTCAGCATTGCCGTCCCGGCTACTGCATCCTGCATACTTATGTTCACAATACGTGTGTTAACGAGATAGCTGTTGACTTAAACTTCCGTCCAGGCTATTTCTTTTAGGATATTTGCTTGATTTTACTTCAGGGAATCCAGAAACTCTCCCGAAGCGAGGGTTGAGGAGGTTCTCTTTCCCCCAGCCATTAACTTTCTAACAACCTAACCCGATACGCACTGTTTCTCAGAAAGACCGCCTCAGTAGAGAATCCTGATAATCCTATTGGTTCAGTGGGTAAAAGCTCTGTTTCCAATTGGTCAACGTAAATGCTCGTCAAACATGAGCCCGCAACGTCATGTTAGGTTTACCAATATCACGAGGCTGTAGAACGAACGTCAAGACATGACATGGTAGGCCAACCTAACTGGTAGCTAGCTCCACTAGTTCATGTAAACTCTTACTGGGAAATCACACAATCAGAGGGACTACAGTGAGAGTAAATTGGTACCTGCTGAGCATGTTAATCACTATTTTAATGTGATTTTAAATTACATAACGATAACTGAACCTTACAAATCACACATGCTACAACTTATTGCCTTAATGTGTTGGGGAGCATAAATAATATTAGAATTAGAGGAAATAAAGGAAGATATTTTTTAGAATCAATGATATGAGACAAAACAGAAGATAGAGAGAAAAACAAAACAAAAAAGATGACCACTAGATTATAATCACACTTCTCATTGAAAATTAACTGCTTTCAGTTGTACACATTTTACTGCAAATAAGTAACACACAATTAAGTAACAGCAATGATATCTTTCAACCAATTTTGTATGTTAGGTGGTAAATACAAAAACACACATGGGTTTCACCAGTGACTTCACCCACAAAAATTAAAAACTGCATTTTCAAACTACTGAGGCATATACACTTAATTTAAGTAACCCTGTGGTGCAAAAATTCATTTAAAAGGGCTTTACGTGGACCCAAACAAACATTAGTTTGAACTTTGCTGATCTGCCTCGGACTTCGGGCATCTGAGTTTTTACTCAGGACCAACCAGTTCATCCTGAGTAAAAGTGGCCTCACTCAACAAAGTTCCTAAAATGCCTTTATTCTTGATATATTATTATTGCTTATATTTATTTATCAGTTTACTCTCTGTGATGAAAGAGGTGTATTTCATTGATGGAACGTTTTTATAGTTGAACTCCCTTATTCACTAGTTCCCTCATAGGAAATGGGTGATGTGTTTTAAAAAATTAATTGTCAACTGATTTCAGTGAGAATTAAAACACAAGCTAACTACACAAAAAAGATGGCTCCTGCCTTTTGCAGTAAAATGTATCAGACTGACGCACAGTTTTACTGTCTTTACAATTATGATGTGTGTGACCATCCATGTTATTTATTTTAAATCACTGTTGTGCTTCACATTCATATTCATATTCATATTCATACATGTACCAGTATTGGAAGATTAATTGGGATCCTTAACTTAAGTAATATCCAGCGATACTGCAATATAAAAATGATCAATAAGAACTCCTGCATTTGAAAGTTTGCCAATCTAAAAGTACACATGCATTACTTAAAATGTACCTTAGAATCAAAAGTAATTGTTCTTTAGACTGTGAAATTATTGATTTATCAATTATGACCAAGCAGTATTTAAATATTGGAGATGTTGAATGCAGTTCCAAGTCTAACCATATACTCTTGTGTAGTTTAATATGCATGAATGCATCATATTTAATGGCTTTATCCAAAGTAACAAGTAGGCCATCAGAAAAACGTGGCAGAGTAAAAAGTGTAACGTTTACCACAAAACATATGTGTATTAGGAGTATATATAAGAAGCAAAACATAAAAAAACTCAAGTAAAGTACCAGTACATGAAAATCAAACTTAATATTACTTGAGTTAATATAATTTGTTACTCTCTTCCTCTTAGAGATACACAAATTCATACCTGGAGCTGGTCATTATTAATATTGTCTTGCCATGGGCCACTAAACAGCTTCATTAAAGCAGGATGATGTAAAGTGCCTTGCTAAAGGGCATGTCTGAAGATGTTGAAGAAAGGGGAAACTTCTCCTGCCCAAATCCATACTGAGGGTTCACTGATTTCAGCAAGTGTCCTATATATGGTTTTCTTTTTTTTTCTTTTTTTAACTCATGGGCTTCCACCACACCAGAATCTTGGATTAGATGATTGCAAATGCTGCTTGTTCACTTATCCTTGTTCACTTGTTCAAAAACACAAATACCTCTTGTGATTTGCTGCTGGATGATGTGTCTTAAATGGGCTTTAATGTCAAACGGTGTTTTTCATGATATTTGGAGATGTTTTGAGTTCGCTTTGATAAGGCTGAGCTTTGTTTGGTCTTGTTGTCCTATTAAGTACATACATTCCACCTTAAGAGAAGCTGAAAAGAAAGCAAGCAAGTTACTGACCGCAGTGACCGCGGACACTAGGGTTTGTAGGCCGGGCGATGCCACCGGGCCGCCCGGGGCCTCGGGCAGCAACGTCATCATTTTTGGGCTTGGACCTGGACGCAGCCCGGCCGGAGGCGCCTGGCTATTCAGCCCGGATTGCCAGGTGTGTACAAAAACCCACGATTTCTGTCAATTTTGAGATATTACAGGAGATTTAGCAAATTTGAGATTTGGGATTTCGAGAAAACTAAAAAAACACAACAGGAGGCAAATATTAGTTACGAGTATAATTAAATTGTTTGGTCATGTTGAATAATGTGTTTGTATAGCAGTTTGGGACAGAAGTTATAATTCATCATCGTCATTTCGTTGTTCCTGAAAGGGGGATGGTTGAGGAGATCTGGCAACCCGGCGCGAGGTTTCAGCTGCATCACGCAAGTCTGGTCATACATACTTCGGCGTGTTGTACCTACGCTTGTATCAGGTAAATTGATAAACACAGCTGTCGTTTAACTTGCCTTGGCAAAACATACCGCAAAGTTTGCTGAGATTAATAGCGTAGTATAGTTATAGGTATGTATACCAGATTTTATCATATTAACGTTGCCGTTAGTTAGGGAATGTTAGCTTGAGAGCTAACAGCTAATAACATGGCGCAGGCTTAGAGGGCCGCTTTTGTTCTTGTGTCTGGGTGCGGTAGTGAGCGCTGAAGGCCTCGCACCCTGTTTAAAATAAACGAGGTCCTTGATTATTAGTTCATAATTTGTCCTATGCGTACTCTTAAACATTTATCGAAATGCTTCAACACCAGAGGTATTTTCGAATGAAAGTAGGTATCTTTAACGCTACACGTTGTGTTGCTAGCTAGGAACGACTCCAGGTTCGCGCTTTTTGTGAAATGGTTGCTTTAGACATTTGGTCAGGAAGAGCTGGGAATAAGGTAGTTATGATAATTGCTTGCGATTTATGCTTTCCTGAAACAACATTCTTTGTTGCAGAGGCAAGCTACGACACCAAGATTTTTGATTTGGTACTCACCGGTTGGCACTATGAAATGGCCTCAAGATGGCGCTGCCAACTTACTCACATAAACCTAATGTTGAGTCCATGCTACGGACGACAGTGATCACTCAAAACATTGACGCCCTTTACCTTGTAAAAGCATATAGCGATTAATACGGCGTCTGAAAGATGTATACGATTGGCTTATAGTGTGGAGAAGAAGCAGTATTGTAGCCCTTGCAAGTAATGCCCCGGCCAATTTCACCGATGTGGCTCACCTGCAGCGGTGTAAGAAAGAACAAAAATATCAGTGAACTCCACAAATGTAGGTTAGTGATTTCCCTTTGGGGTGAATTACTGTCTTTTGGGATTGACTTGCACTTGGAGGGAAGACACCAGTGTACCTGTATATCAGAATTTGCTTGTGGCGATCCCTGTAAAGCTGGACAGGCTGTCTCTGGGACACCGAAGAAGTGCTTGTGAAATGGAACAGAGATGCGCTAGTATTCAGAATATGAATCTTTGAACACTAAATGAGAGAAGCTGCAGAAACCGGTGTTTGATCGGGATAAATACTATGACAAAAGTGTATCCATTTTGCCCATCTGTCCTGGCATTAAAGATTTGTGATTTGAATGCATTATATATATGGTAGTTTTGTTAAGTCTTTACATGTGAGAAATTAACACAGTGTGTTGTATTTTTCCTCAGGGATTGCGACCAGTCATGGCTGATGAGGGATATGTAGTACGCATCAGGGGTCTCCCTTGGTCCTGCTCAGTGGATGAAGTACAGAGGTTTTTCTCAGGTAGTTATCATATACAGTATTGTTATTATTGTTTTTTTGGGTTTATGGGAACACTTCAGTAATTGAAGTGATCAGAAATGATTTAATAATAAAACATTTCAAATGCAGATTGCAAAATCATCAACAATGGAGGCGGCATCCACTTCACCTACACAAGAGAGGGGCGTCCCAGCGGAGAGGCATTTGTTGAGTTGGAGACAGAGGAGGACCTGAAGATTGCAGTGAAGAAAGACAGAGAAACTATGGGTCACAGATATGTGGAGGGTGTGTACAACTGTTTACAGATAATGGCTCCTTTGTGATTAGCACTATAACTGTCGCGGCTTTAAGCTGTGATAACCGATTGTGTTGTCTCCTGCGATTATAGTTTTTAAATCCAACAACGTTGAGATGGACTGGGTCATGAAGCACACTGGTCCAAACTGTCCAGAAACAGCAGGAGATGGGCTTGTCCGGCTCCGAGGTCTTCCCTTTGGCTGCAGCAAAGAGGAGATAGTACAGTTTTTCTCAGGTAAGATTAGGTCCCGTTCAGCGGTTAATTGTAAACTTCCTTAGAGTAACATTGGTAATTTTAAATTTTTTTTTTTTTTTTTTTTTTTTTTAATTTGTTTCTTTTTCCATCTTCCTTTTCTTTTTTCCTTTCTCTTATGGACACTGACTAATTCTTGCATCTGATTTACAGAGAAGAAAATATTCCTTTGGAAAACGGGTATTACCCACTGTTTGTTGTTATGTAATAGAATAATAAAATATTTGTTCTTGGATTGGTGATCAGTAAAGAAATGACGCCGGAAAAGGAAGCCAGTTGAAAATTTAAATGGACAAATTATCTAAATACTTGATGTTCTGTTCAAGGGCGGGAATCTGTTATGCAAACACCCTTTCTTATCTTTGCCCATCATAGCCTTCTTAGGCCCACTTTCATCACTTTTTTTTTTTTTTTTTTTAATATAAATCGGGTCTGATGTTGTAAGACAGCTTAGTTATATTTTTAAGTTGTCCATGCCTAATGGAAACTTACTAATGATGGAATGGGTCCCCCTCATTACTGATATGAAAGTCTCCTATCCCAGTGTCATGGTTTTCTTTTTCCCATTTCCTCACACCTTTGTCTTAAAAATACATTTTTCAATATATATGTAGTACATGCCAAGTGTTAGATTAGTATCTAATGGGCGAACAGTAATTTAACTCATGTCACCCGCCAGGATCTTGTTCTCTCTTCATCAACACACCAATACTAGCCTGATGTCCCACGCAGTGCCCTTTTCCATATTCTTCCTCTATCCTCTCATTTCTATTATCCCCAAAATACAGTAAATGTAAGTCGTTGAAATGGCCAGTCACTGGTTAAAAATTGAACTGGTATGTGTGATGATGTATAGAGTTTTCCATAAGTTTTCTATCTCTCTCTTTAGAGAAAGTTCTCTCTGTGATTGGGCATGTGATTTAATATGTCCCCTGCTGGGGTTATCTGTCCTTGGGTTGAAGGGTTGGAAATCGTGCCAAATGGGATAACATTGCCGGTGGACATCCAGGGGAGGAGTACGGGGGAGGCCTTCGTGCAGTTTGCTTCACAGGATATAGCTGAAAAGGCTCTAAAGAAACACAAGGAAAGAATAGGGCACAGGTGGGGATGGTTGGTTGGTTGGCTGGATAAGTTGCTTTTCTTATGGTGTGCACCTTCAACATCTGAACCAAATGCAAAACTGACACTACATTAATCTTGGACTATTAGAGCATATTTGTAATATTTATCACAAACACATACACTAGTTGCTATGTTAGATCCAACAATGCCACAGATTCACAATGCTCAATGGGAAGATTAGTGCTTGGGCACCATTCAAAAATAAGAGACGCATCTTGAATTGGAGTACATGCTTAATCTTCGGAACAAATGGTGTCTTAGCACTAAACATGAGTCCAGGCTGATAAATGGTAAGGAGTCTCCCTGGTGGTAAAATCAGAGGGCCACTGTACACAAGGATCTGGAGCCCACTGTCACAGGTAATGCTTAGAGTGGGTTGCATAAGGGCGGGAGCCCTCTCTGTCCCTCTAAAATCAGGACAATGGCTGTCATGGCAAGGACACAGGATGCACTATTACAACACACTGAATCAGATCTGTAAATCACTTCAGGTAACCATAAGAAAAGTGTAAAAGTCATTAAGGCCCATATGAATTTGGACAGCTTCCTTTTTCAAATCAGTCTATAAGTTCTTTGAATCTATTTCATTAACAACTAACATTAAGTACTCAAAAGATATTACTACCTATGGACTACACCATGACAGCATCTACATAGCCCAGTTTCATCAGTATTGAGCAAATGCAGTCTTGATCCATTCCCTATGCCCTCACTGTGGTATCTCTATGCTCTTAGGTACATTGAGATCTTCAAGAGTAGCCGCGCTGAGGTGCGGACCCATTATGAACCCCAGCGGAAGCCCATGGGTATGCAGAGACCTGGCCCCTATGACCGGCCCTCTGGTGGTCGCGGCTACAACATGATGGGCCGAGGGGGATCTTATGACCGAATGCGTCGCGGAGGCTATGGAGGAGGTGAGTGTCAAGTGGACAGAAGAACAACTTAAATCAGATTTGGTGATATTAACCTGTGCAGTTGTTTTTAATAATCACTCGCCCTACGTCCCTTCATGCTAACACCGCGCTCTAGAAATAATGGGATTAGGATGTAAATTCCTCATAAGACCTTGTGTTAATCTCCATGATGTATATTCAGGTGTATCGGATGGGCGCTACGGAGATGGCGGCTCTTCCTTCCAAAGCACAACAGGCCACTGTGTCCACATGAGGGGCCTGCCATACAGAGCCACAGAGACAGACATCTACAATGTAAGACAGAGGAATCATCAAAATATCCACAAAAAAAAAACGCGGGGCTGCTGAATTTCAATTTACTGGGTGCATATTGCAAATGTACAGCAACGTAGCATGAAGTTCATCTGTTCTTTGTTTGTATTTCTTAGTTCTTCTCGCCATTGAATCCAGTGCGGGTCCATATTGAGATCGGCCCAGACGGCAGGGTAACCGGGGAAGCAGATGTAGAGTTTGCAACGCACGAGGATGCTGTGGCAGCCATGTCCAAAGACAAAGCAAACATGCGTGAGTTTAAAATAAATGACTTTACCACTTCCACCCTGCACAGACATGTTCACAATTATGTTCATGGTCTCTCTCTCTCTCTGCCCCTTAGAGCACCGCTACGTGGAGCTGTTTTTGAACTCAACAGCAGGCGGCAGTAATGGAGCCTACGGCAGCCAGATGATGGGTGGCATGGGTGAGTATTGGTAATGGAGGTCTTGAGACTAGTGGCCTCTGTTGTTTGAATGAAAATGTTTGCACACATATGCTTGTGTTGTTGATGCTTGGGCATTTTCTCAAACAAGCAAGAGCTTTAAAAAAAAATCAGCAGCAGCACACAACCGAATAGAACATTGTAAGTATATTTTATACTGCCTTAATGTCCCCTTACACCTGATGTGATCTGTCCTCTCCACAGGGAACCAGTCGTCTTACAGTGGTGGCCAGCTGAGCTCAGGGTACTCTGGTGGATACAGCAGCCAAGGAAACATGGGCGGCTACAGTGACTATAGTGAGTGTCAGCTCTGTTATAATAACTTTCTTCAACATCCACCCTAACCTACAACCTTACCTCCTCAAGGTTCTTGACTGATGCACTTAAGTATACCCGGTTAATTTTGTGCCTTTACAACAAACCTTGGGCAGGTTTTTATCTTGAAGGACAGAAATGCATCATGTTGTTTTTCTGTGTATGACTCCTTGATGAGCTCCCCGGTCCTATAGTGTGTATTCTCTCTCTCTTGTTAGGTAACCAGGGCGGAATGGGAAGCAGTTACTACGGCGGAGGTGGAGGAGGAGGAAGCAGGGGCTCTATGAATGGACTGGGCGGGGGATGGGGAATGTAGTTTTGTTTTTGTTTCGTTTTTTTTGTTTTGTTTTTTTTCCCCTCCCCTTAATTTGATGTGGTTTTTTAACTCAGCATTTTGCTGGAAGGACTGGAAATGTAAGTCTCACCTATTAAACATAGGGTAGGGTCAGATGAGGTTGTTTTGAAAATACTGAGTGTTAGGGTTTGTAATATTTTTTTTTATTATTAGTGGATGATCTTCAGAAAGAAGTGAGATCATCTAGTATCACAAGAAGTGTGTAAGAAGCCCTGTTTGTCTTCCCCGTTCCTCACAGATTTTACACGTCACAGAAAACCTGCTTTAAATTCAGTACCAAGAAGTGTGCCATTTTTGTGTTACCATTCTCAAAACACCTGGCTGTTCCTCAAGGTTAACTCATTCTTTGTAGGTGGCTTCGACATAATTTTCAATGTCTGAGTGCATGAACAAAAAAAATCAGAAAGTGTATGTCTTCAGACCCTGTTTCATCTTCTACATTGTGTTTAACCTTTTTTATTTCCAGTTAAAATGTTAATCTGAATTTGAGAGTTCACATGGTCAGAGCATGTTTTGTTTTCTTAAGGTGTGACTGTTGATAGAGCAGTTTTTCTGGACACGGGCTATATCTAAAGAAAGTGAATTTCAAATTGCTGACATGAAGGTTTCTACTGCTTCAAATGCTATTTGTATTTCCTGTGCACAAAGTGAATAAACTAGTCTGGAATATCGAATTGAAACAGGCGTTGCAAAACGGGAGGCTTTATTCGTTTATCAAATATCTAGATTAAAAAAAAAAAATTTAGTCACCATCCCTAAATTAATTAAGAAAATGGCTTTGTGGCAGTTAACAAACCACAAAACCCTTTTACAATACATTCTAAAATAATCTCATTTTTGTTAACATTCTACAGTCATTTACACAATTTTGCATGTATCCAGCAGTGGGGCCATAGCTGTAAAAATTGATGTATGACAAGTGAAGTACACGTTCTTTATAAACCAGCTACACAACTGATTCTCAACAAAAGCTGAAAACCAACAGTAGCCTTGATGAGATCTCAACATAATCTACATCCACTGTTTGCAAAACAACACACATTAAAATGGTCAATTTATCAAGAGAACTAAATTGTTAAACTGATGTTATTTCAGCCCAAAGAAACATTGATCACATAAATAATCCAAAAACTATATCATCCTCTGAGCTAAGTCAAGTCTCCTTAACAAAGTCTGCATAAGCTACATTAGCTTTTCCCATCAGTGTTAAAAGGTGGCCCCTTTCTTTAATACAGATACAGACTAATGTTCCTGAATTTCAGGTAACGGTGGAAATTGAACACCAAATCACATTTCCCCCAAGATTTGATGATATTTTTTAAACCTATGTTGTTAAAAAAAAAAAATCATAGTGGATGAGCAAGTGCAGTGTGTTGAGTAGAAAGCTCTTGAAGAAATAGTGAAGCTAGTAGGTGTTTTGTCAGGAACCTGTGGAGGAGCTTCTCTGTAGCAGGAGGGAGTGGCACACGTCGCACACCCTCACGGGCCGAGGGTAAGAAGGTAAGGCCAGTTCGTTGCTGGAGCAACTGTTGCAGTAGATGTCCCCACAGTTTCTGCAGTGGTGCTGAAAACACAAAACACCGCTCATTTAATTGCTGTGGTGATCCATTTTACAAAAGTATAAATGAAACTGAAATGCAACGAAAAAGAAGCCCACCTTTCTGCGTGAGATGGAGAACTCCTTCTGGCATTGCTTGCATTGAGTGGCTTCATCATCTTTCAGCCAAGCGTGGCCCTAATGGGAGCAGTGGACATACAAGATAAGGTTTATCATGATGTTTTCAAATCTTACAGCATTAATAATGTAAGTACACATTCACAACTCCTTTGCATTTTACCTTCAGGGCTTTGTTGACCTCCTTGAAATCCTCCATCTTGAGTTTAGACCTTTGACAAAGACGAATGCAACATAAAAACAAGAACAAAACCTCATGAGATGAAATGGTATTGACTAAACTAACAAAATGACAAAGTCAGAAGTACTGACTGGCTAAGATGCAGTCCCATCTCCTGTAGAGCCTGTTCCTGCTGCTCACACGTCTGCTGCAGCTGCTGCTTCTCCTGCTTCAACTCCTGCAGCTCCTGCACCATCGAGTCACAGGAAACAAGCACCATAAGATCACAGTACTCTACAGGATTATTACGGATTTGCTCAAACCATTTTAGAAAAACCTCAATGGGACGAACAATGTTTTGCTGAAGCTGATTTTCACCAGTGATATGTATGTCAATTAACCAACAGGAAGCACTCTTAAACTGCAGTACTTAATGAAATGAGTGAAGGTTTGAGATGGAACCCCAGAATTAAAATGCATCTGTCAGCTATGAAAAACTTAAATCACTTTTTTTTTAAGTGGCTATTTTGTGCCTGTGCTTGATAGTTATACATACTGAAAATCAAATTACGCCTCATACTGATGAAGACTTCTGCATAGGCAATTTAAAAACTACATATGGGCCCTCTGGTTACTACAGTATAACAGTTTTCAATCATTTCATAAGAAGAATCCACTTCCAGAGCTAACTGATCCTAACCCCAGTATGTGAGAGACTGACCGCGTGCAGGCCGTGGAGTTGTTGCAGCTGCGTGCGGAGCTCGACGCTGTTGTCCTGTTCTCTCTGGAGAGCCTTTTGCAGACTTTGTCTCTGTTCCCTCTCAGTGCGCAGCTCATTCTCCAAACTCAGTCTGTGCAAAGAAGAGGACATAGTGACTCATAAGTTCAATATAAGCCGTTATGTCTTTAGGACTAAAAATTGAAAGGCTTTATCAAGATAAGAACCATTACTAAATATTTGAGAGGGGGGAACAATGATTTGAACATGTTTAATATAGTTTTTTTTAGACTTGATATAGGAAGAGAATTATTGAAGACTTTAATTGGACTGACAAACTTGATAATAGTTGCCACTAAAAGATGGGATTAAAACAGTGTTTTTATACCAGTTGGTTTTAAATTTTTATAAGATCTATTCAAGTAAAAAAGTTAAAATTTAACTTCACTGGAAGCAACAACTGACTTTTTCTCAGACAAGATACTGACAGTGATTTAGTACTGGACTCTTATTAATTCTGACTGATTTTCTAAAACGTATACATTTTGTTTCAGTGTAAATACTTGAGCCTTGTTACACTTTGCTGGTATCAGTGTTGAATTCAAGATGTGAAGGAGCCATAAGTGGGACCAGTGGACCTTGAAAGGGAAATTCCTTTTCCCTAACAAGATCACTTAATACCCCTCTCTCACTGCCAGGCAGTTCTGAGATGCCTTCTCTTCTGCTCTCATTAAAGCTGCCCCTGCTGGTATGTGCACTGAAGAACTGGTCTCAGTAATTATTTGCACTTGCACCAATATTCTTGACTCAATTGCCCCTTAGAAAAACCATAAATCAAAACTCGGTCCATAATTGGTGTGGTTAGGCGAGAATGCAGGGGAGCAGAGCGTAAATGAAAAAAGATCAACTCTTAAGTATCTTACCAGCATCTGAGCAGAGAGAACTAAATATTTTCCTGATATCATCTTCAAACACGCCCATAGATCGTAAATTAAATTAAATACCCAACTCAACCCTGCAGTCACATACTGTTATGAGGCAACACTGGATACTTGTGAATATGTCCTTACATTCTTTATTAGCAAATTTGACACTATACGATCTCAGCTCTCACTGCCCTCCTACAATCCGTCAGTTAGGCTCATGCGCCTCAGTTCTCATCAACTTTTCTCTGTCCTCTTTGACACACATTACCTCACATATGAAACCTAGTACGTTTCCCTCAGACATTATTCCCCTCACGCCTACTTAAGGAAGTGTTGGTCCTAGTATATTATCAATAATGAATAGGTCCTTGGTCAGTGGCTATGTCGCAGTTTCCTTTAAACTTGCTGTCATTTACCCTCTGATCAAAAAAATCTATCTTAGATCCGTCTGTTCCTAATAATTAGGAACTGAGAACATTTTTATCTAAAATTCTTGAAAAAGTAGTTTTCTCTCTACTCATCTCTTTTTTGGAAAAATTCAGAATACTGGAGAGATTTCAGTCAGGTTTTAGGACGCACTGTAGCACAGAGTCCGCTCTGCTTAAATGACAAATAATTTGTTCTTGTCTTTAGACTCAGGAAATTACAATATTTTAATTCTTGTAGATCTCTCTATTGCCTTTGAAACAGTCACTCTATCCTCTTGAACCACCCTAAGCATGTTTTTGGCATTCAGGGACAGGCCCCTCAGTGGTTTGGCTACTACCTCCAAGACCGATCACCCTTTGTTAAAAATGATAATGTGTCCTTTTCCTCTGCACCCATCTCCTGTGGAGTTCCAAAGGGCTCCATATTAGGCCCTATCTTTAGTTTACAAGTTGATAAACAAACCAAATCGTTTGTCAGCACTGGCTTCTTCCATCTTAGACTACCTGCAAAATTAAAATT
The DNA here is from genome assembly GCF_016859285.1 of Xiphias gladius. Taxonomy (NCBI): domain Eukaryota; kingdom Metazoa; phylum Chordata; class Actinopteri; order Istiophoriformes; family Xiphiidae; genus Xiphias; species Xiphias gladius. The sequence continues at coordinate 19,497,786 of NC_053422.1, forward strand.
ATTCCTGTCCATTAAAGATGTGGAGACTATAGTTCAAGCTTTTATTTCCCCTCGCCTCGACTACTGCAATTCTCTCTATGTAGGAATCAGTCATTCAGCCATATCTTGCTTGCAGCTGGTTCAAAATGCAGCAGCAAGACTCCTCACTGGTACCAGGACGAGAGACCACTTCTCCCATGTACTGGCCTCTCTATACTGGTTACCAGTGAAGTACAGAACTGATTTAAAGGTTCCTTTATCTGTCTTTAAAGCACTGCATGGACTAGCTCCAGGCTAGATCTCTGAACTGCTCATCACTTATTCCACCTCCAGAGCCATCAGATTTGATGACCAATCAGTGCTCTCCATTCCAAGCGCCTAGTTAAAAACCAAAGGTGAGCGAGCATTTTCCATTGTTGGCCCTAAATCGTGAAATAGTGATATGCTTAAAACCTGTCTAAAGACGCCTCTCTTTTCTTCAGCCTCTTATTGGTCATTATGAAGACATGCATGACCACACTCTGGCTTTTATTTCTTCTTTGTGCAGGGCTGTTTGCGTTATAATTTGATCAAGATATTCTATGCTCTCATTACTTTACTTATATAATCTTATTTATGTCTTTTTTTTTTTTTTTTATTTGATCATTCTTGTATTTTTGTTTAATTGTAATCATCAATCACATAGTCACATAATTCAATCTTTCTGCAGAGCACTTTGGTCAACATTTTTTGTTTTTAAATGTGCTCTATAAAAAAAAATGGACTTGACGAACAGGAAACTTTTCTTCTTTAGTGAAGATGGTACAGAAAGTTACTTGCTACTCTTCACTTACTCCTTAAATGAACCCAAGTGTGAGCTCAGGTACTTCCCAAAAGAACTATGTATATACTACTCAGTCTAGCATTAACTCATGTTAGCCAAATTAGTAGAATGTTTAAAATCCCATCTTGAGCATTACTTTCAGGGACTTGCTTTTCTGTGTTTTTTTTAATTTAGCCTTTTATTCCAGCAAAGTAGATGTAGTCATTTTACCTTTCTGTACAATGCTTTCTGTTTGACAGTTTGTGAATTTATGCTACATAAACTTTACTCTGTTTTTCCTCAACTGTGTGCTTCTTAACCTCAGTGTATCCAGGTCAGTCAGTTGTTTCTGCAAAGCATCCACTTTTCCTTCCAGCTCCACCCTCATATCTTTGTCTGACTGGTCGCTCTGTATGCGCTCACGCTCCGAATTCTGTATTCTGCGACATGCAAAAGACCAAAAAGAAGAATATCAATTTAAGGGAATATCATTTTGAAAACGAAGAAACAAGCACAACACGTACCTCTGCTCTAGTTCCAACATAGCATTCTCCATTTCATTCATCTTCTGTTCAAGCTGCACAGCCTCCATCTGCTTTTTTTCCGCTTCTCGTGCTGAGTCCTTAAGAGCCACATAATCTGTATAAATATGTGCTCTGTCTGAGTGGGCATGCAAGTGAAAGCAAAAGCGTATTCACGTGTGTCTACCTGAGCTTTGTGGAACATTTGCAGGTTAAGAGTCTTGACCTGGTCGAGCTGGAGCCGCAGGGCTGCAAGTGCGTCCTGTTTCTCATGTGTGTCCTTCTCCAGCAACTTCATGGCCACCTCCATCTCTTGCTTTAACCCCACCTGCAGCTCCAACTCACGCTCCAGCTCCTAACATCGTACAGCGCCAGCACACAAAAGGCATGAGTCAAATTTAGTTTAGCAAACACTAGACATTATGAAGTCTCTGTCAGCACGGCACTGAGCGACTGATTAACAGTCACCCAGAACTCACACTGCTGACCTCTGTCTAATTATGTACTGACAATATAGTGTGAAGACTAATTTGTAATTCATCCCAGACAATGCCTCACACCCAATAAGGATCTCCAACCTTTACCACATCCTCCCAAGAAGCGACACAGAGCAGCTGAGTCACTTCTTAGTACCGCGTGCATGTTATATTCTAGTCCTCTAGCCTGCTGATACCTGACCTGGCGAATGCGCTTTTCCTCCTTGTACTGTTTCCACACCACATTGTACATCTCATCCAGGCCTTGGCGAGTCTGTTTGTACGTCTCCAGCTCCACCTGGCTGTCCTGAAGGGCTGCCTGGAAAAAACAAACACACCATACAGTTTTGTGTATTTTTCAGCTGTGGAGTGGTTTAGTGGCAGTTACTTTTCTGACCTCTTCCTTTTTCTGGCTAGACTCCAAGATTGATTCATTCTCTTTTCTTAGCTGTTCCTGTTCATCCCGCAGAGAGTTGATTCTGTCTGTCGCTGCCGTCAGCTGAGGAAAGGAAAAACACACACTCGTCAGTCAGGTGAAACACACCCTGTGCACACAAATTCTGCATTTACAACAATCACACAATGTTCACACAAAGTTCTTCTGACCTCCTCTACAAGTTTGCTGTTGGTCTTCTCTAGAGAGTCCATTTTAGCCTGAAGGTCAGTGACGGTGCCACTTAGGTGGCGATTTAACTCCTCAATGTAGTGCTTCTGATCTAATATGGCTGTCATCTTGGCATCACTAAAAGAGAAAGAATAAAAACAGCTGAGGGGTTGAGTGTACATTAGGTTTGTTTGGAATCGAATGATTACCATGCCAGGGGCTAAAACTAAAACGAGAACAGACCGGTTCAAAACATAAAGAAAAGCAGTGTAGGTGAGATGCTCAATCTCTCTGAAAGCAGGCACTCACTCTTTTGGAGTCTCACTGTTGGCTGGATCTTTCAGGTAAAGGGAGAAGTCAATGACTCCCACCTAAATTGGAAAGAGAAACTGATCACTGTGTACCCTGATCAACTTGGTTCTCAAAGAGAACTGCTGGGATGTTTAGGCACTCACCTGAGAATCAAGATCCTCCCCTTTAATACAGAGGTTTGCATCAATTACGTTGAGGCCCACCAGCAGTCCCCCCATTACCGCCCCTTCCTCCTCCATCATCAGTGCTCCAGAGTCATAAAACTCACTAGGAGATTGAAAAAGACGTGGAGGGAGAAAGAAAATAATCAGAAATCCGGCATAGAAACATGTTTACATTGCAGTATAAAATGCCTGGTGCTGAACCCACATAACTGATCACTCTAACTAACCTCAGGAGGTCCTTGCAGTCCAGCAAAGCTTTCATATAGTCAGCTACTTTCTTCTGCATGAGCGCCAAATGCAGCCAAGCCCTTGCTCTCCCCAAACCGGTCCTGACAGAGAATACAAGAAAAATTAAGCATCCATTAATCAAGCAGGTGCTTAGCATAGCTTACATTGCAGATTTACTGGAAAATGCTGTGCCGTAGCATACTTAATGCCGGGCAGGTCTCTGGCACTTGTGGCAATGTTAATGGACTCTGGACACAACTTCTCAACCAGTTCCAGAGGTCCCCATATGGACTTGTTCTGACCAATGAAGGATTTCTTGGCTGGAGAAAAAATAAAAAATAAAAAATGTAAAAAAGGTAATTTCTCCACGCTCTGATTCTGACATCACCTTCAATAAAAATTAATTATGTTCACAAGGTCAGCCTCATGGGCTGTCTCACCTTTCAGGCCATGTTTGAGGCAATGCTCCAGGACGACAAAGAACTGCTGCAGAGGAGGGTACTCCGAGTCCAGCGTCCTACCCAGACTCAAGGAGGACTGAATTAATACTTTGATGCTCAGCTTCATCATGCTGAGGAGGTTGGATCTCTCTATTGCCATGGGGTCTTTGGGGGGCACAACTGTAAAAGGACGCAACGTAAAGAAAAAAAGCACTGAGATGGGATCGAGTCAAACAGAGGCAGACACCGTGGAGATGTCATGCAAGCTTGTGTCCACAAAATGCAGATGAGACACTACATGTGGTGGTACACACTCAGAGAGAACCGCGTGACCTTGTGCACAGTCACCAACCCATAACATTATGGTTTTGGATACGAAGTCATGTGTCCTGACAGCTGACAATTCAAGAGGAAGTCACAGAGATGGACCCTGACTGCAGGGTTTTAACACTAAGATTAAATGGAAAGTGTTAGTTTGAGTGGCAATGGTTAATAGTAGTCACAGCCTACCTGGGAGGTTTTTAGAAGTGCTACTGAGTTCGTTTTCGGACTCCTTCTCCGTCGGGGAGCTCGCAGCGGATCCCTGTGAAGGATTTCTCGGGGCCACAGCGTAGCTCACCCCGCTGCTAATCGTCTCCGTGGCCTTGCGAGCCAGAGACAGGATGGGAGCCGACCAGGCGTTGTCTGCGGCCGCCGGGGTCGGCTTCTCCGTCCGGGCCAGTCTGTCGCTGTTGCCGGGCGCGCCGTCGGGCCCTGCTCCCGAAACTTTGGGCTCATCTAGCTGTGGCTTCTCGTCGCCGTCCCCAAACCCTGTGTTTATGTTCCCTGCCTCGTCGGCCATGTTTGTCCCCCCTCCCCTCTCCCCGAGTATTCACGTGACCAGACTAGAGCAATCACGTGCGCCGTGAAACTTTATTCTTCTTCCTTGGATTTTTTTGGTTTGCCGGGTAGTAAATGAGTTTATGTGCGCCATACCGCCACCTACTGGACGGACTATTTTTTGTTTCCTTCAGTCTCCTCTGCGTCTCTTGATCCAGTCGCACACGTTCAGTGTAATGTAGGTGATAACTGTGTGTGTATACTCCAGTGTTTGATTGAACCCTATATGTCTTAACCTCAGACAGAAAATGAGGGTCTCGCCCTTTCTTCTGTTTCTTCTATGACCAACATACTTCTTTTTTTTCATATTGATGGAAGCAAACCCTTACTATGCAGATTTCAATTGGGATGTCTTGTCTACATGATTATTTTCTGGAAATGGACTACCACAGAAAGCGGGCAGCTGCTCCACTGCCCCAGACCCTCAGGGCCACCTGAGGCCCCAGTTTTCGCTGTGAGCAATATGTTGTGGTGATTTGTTTAACCGGTTAAACTGAAATGGAAAGAGCCTTAGAGGCAAATCCTGCATTTTTACCTTCCTGATCAGTTTGTATCCTCAGGTCCACTAGCAGGTTGATCCTGTCCTGTTGACAATGTCGACACGCTACCAGATTACCACACTATCTTTGTTTCTCTCCACCAGCTACTCTGAAGCCAGGACAGAGGGATTTTTTCATAGAAGACATTTTGACATGTCACATTAGAAAAGCTACAGGTGTATAATGAAATAATGAAATAAATGATGGCTAAGTTCCTTTAGCTGCTTTAGTTTCAGGGTCCCGCTATTGTGCGTGCCGGCTCCGCGTCACACTACCAGGGCTTACTGAGACACTTGAATAGAACAGAGCCATTAATGCTATTAGTAACACCTGTGCTGGTCCTGCTACGATAAGTCAAAATGTGAAAAAAGGCCTGCGGCCAGTAATCCGCATACACTGATAAATGATCTGCTGTCATCTTCACAGATCACAGCTCAGTTTCTCTTGTAGGCCTCAGTGTGAGGAGCAGACTGATCAGACACTACATTAAATCAAGCTGAGTTCTTCCAGAGATCTCTGCAAAACATTGAGCAGTGTCCTGTACCCCTAACATTTTCAGTCCAAGGAGACTTAAAGCAGGTCAACCGATTTTTTGATTTGATGTGTTAGATGATGTTATATGTTGTAGAGATAAGATTTGATTGAGGAATTGTATAATCTTATTAATTAACTACACATATACCTACTTTCACCATGTGGTGGCGCAGGCAAGCCGTGCATCATTTTTCCTCTTACATGGTGCTTTTATTAAAGAAATTCATCAGTCCAGTTTAGCCTGTGCAGTTATTATTTTTCCGTGGTATCGGTTTTGGTAGCCTACCATTGTTCACTTCTAAGTTATGTAACTGTAAATTCGTGTGAGTGCTACTTTATAGAGCCATTGCATTCCTGTGCTGTACCTGTATGTATGGACCTGGATTAAACAATACAGGATCCCTGTTGCCTTAGTGTAGACTGCAAGCATGAGTGAATGTAAAAAAACAAAAAACAAAAAAAACAGGTACTTGTTAATAGTAGAAATTAAAGAAAAAAATGTGCACATTTGAAATCTATCTATCTATCTATCTATCTATCTATCTATCTATCTATCTATCTATCTATCTATCTATCTATCTATCTGTCTGTCTGTCTGTCTGTCTGTCTGTCTGTCTGTCTGTCTCTCTATCTATCTGGCAGCGCCAAGACAGCAGAGTGATAAAAAAAAAAATCAATGTTTAAATGCTTTTAAAACTCTTTTGGAAATCCTCAGAAATTAAACAGGGTAGGTCATTTGACTCGATAGGCAAAGAAGAAGCATACTGTCGGCTTAGAGAAATGACAGCCAGTGTTTTGAAAGACCTGAGCACTAGGACTACAGGCAGGGCAAAGCTTTAAGGAGAGGATGGGACCAACAGATCAACAACCGACAACTTGCACAGAAAATAGGAACAGGTTGCACTAGACAAGGCAGGGAAAGGCACGTTTACACCTTCCAACAGCAAGACAATTCAAGCCTTGGCCAAGGCATTAAGAAAAGAAACACAAGACAATATGAAAACACAGTGTATTTAATAGTAGGAAAAAATCACATCTCCTACAGTATCAGTACCTCAGGAACGCCTGCCACCATCGTGACCATCAGTGTTTTCTTATTTAATTTAAATTGGCCCCTTCTGTTGCTCCACACTAAAGTCACTGATAAAGGTTAATCCAGCAATTAATGCCGTAATTAACGGTTTGCGATGTACCAATGTCTTCCCCGAGTCCACCCTTCGCCCAGTATAAGTGTGTATCCTCTCTCACATCTTCACGCACACGGCAGCCAGTAACACTGGAGCGGGCTCTTGTAGGCGTGGTGAAGTGAAGAGGGCCATAAATACCCCGGTGCCTCTGTCCGGACGCTCTTTCCCTCCGCTCCCTTCGGGCTTCAGACGGCAGAGACGCGTCTCTGAAGGCAACGCGACGAGGTCGCAGTCGGGCGGAATTCGTTCACATAACCGCATCGAGAGAGAGAGAGAGAGAGAAAGCGAAAAACAAAAAAAGAGGAATATTTAGAACCGGGACAAGTGGAAGGAATACAACTTGTAGATCATCATCATCATATTATTATTATTTTTTTTTAACTCATTACTATTATTTTTTTTTTCCCCAACTAAAAGTCACTGGAAGTTTTGACATCATGCGGACTCTGAGTGCTGTGCTGCTGCTGGTTCACGCCTTGGGTAAGTGTCGTGCGTGCTCCCGTAGGGCACCCAGCGGCGGGGGGGGGGTCTTCTCTCACCGCTGGCCCGGACCATCGTGTCTGACACTTGCGCTCTGCGAATGCCTGCGGGACACCGTCTCCTCCCGGCCATTAGTGTAAACCTGTCGAGCATGACCGAACTGTTACACGTCTTGTGAGCGTTATAACCTTTAAGGCAGCGGTTTTCGCGATGCCAGGCTATTCGGGAGCTAATGGGGTCATCTCTCTATTTTAGAGCGTGCTTTATGTAACTGGATACATTTATTTTTAACTCATATTCTTGCCGGGCATTAGCTAACTGTCTGCCCATGCATTTTGTGTGTGTGTGTGTGTGTGTGTGTGTGTGGGGATGAGACAGAGACGGTATATGCCAACTTTTATTTGCCCGCCACTTAGTTTTCGCAAATCTAAACTGTCCCACTGGGGGAGGACCCGCTGGCCAGTTTCCACTCCACTGTGGCGCGAGCCAGTGAACACCTACTGACCCCTAAGGACCCACGCTCTGCATCCGCGCCGCCCGAGCATTTCCTAACAAGGACCAGTGGGATTGCGCTAAAAGCCCAAAAATCCGGAGCTCTCTCGTGTGCACGACATGTTTCAACTTGCCCGTAAAGGTCCACCCACATTGGCGTGCTCAGCTGTGTTGACGGAGCGTCCCCTAGAGGGGGAGTCTCCGAGGTGTCTGTTCTGTGGAGGAGCGCATTCGAAAAACCAAACGCACATGCACATGTATCGCATTTTCAACCCTCTCGTCCTCTCTCCTGCAGTGGTGTCCAGACTGGCCAGCGGTGCTGCAGTTGACCGGTATGAGAGCGACAGGCAGCGGCACACGGCTGTTATCAACTTTCTGGACACAACCAAAGACAGGAGAGCAGAGGATGAGGGCAGAAGCGCGGGTGCGACAACGGTGGAGTATGGCCCGCAGGGCGAGGAAGAGGAGTACGAGGATGAATACTACTATGAAGACGAGTACGAAGATGGCATGTCTGGAGACTTTGAAATGGAACTGCCACGAGGTAAGGCGGTCTCTTCTGTCATTTGCTCACATTTCTCACCACTGTCATAATTCAGTTTTTACACGCCTCCTCAACAAAGGCACTGAAATGTAATTTGTTTATTTTTTTGTGCTCTCTTTTTCGGTTTTAGTTGCCATGTCGAGCAAACCCAAAGACCCGTCCGCCATCCTGGAGACTGAAAGCACTGAAGCAAAGAGAAGGAGGGGAAATGGAAGAAAGAGGGCAAAAGGCAAGGGAAGGAAGAGGAATCCTTGCCTGAGGAAGTATAAGGATTTCTGCATTCACGGCACCTGCCAGTACCTGAAGGACATCCGCGCCCCGTCTTGCGTGTAAGTATTAGCTCTGCACCCCTCCCTCTGCTGAAGAATCCAACCACCCGCTGAAATATTAACACGTCAACTGATTCCCTCTCTGCCCTGTCCACAGGTGCCACCCGAATTACTCCGGGGAAAGGTGTCAGTTTATCACGCTGCCTGTGCAGTCCCGCGAGGGCTACAACCGGACCACAGCCCTGGCCGTGGTGGCGGTGGTGCTGTCGTCCGTCTGCCTCACCATCATAGGCCTTTTATTAATGCTCAGGTGAGTGAGACACACCTAGACGCACACAAACACACCCTTCACAGCCGTACACATACAGATGAGGGGCTTCTCTGTAGAGACTTAGCTGATAATAAGGTAGACGCAGAAAGTAGTCTGAACAAGCTCCTTTTTTGTTTTGTTTATTACAGGTTTCACAAGCGGGGAGCGTATGACGTAGAGAATGAAGAGAAGGTCAAACTAGGGTTAGCGTCCAACCACTGAAGAGACAAAGAGGGGTGAGTAGTGAGGAACAGGGCCACAAACACATACAGTACACTGACAAATATTTTTCTTTCTTCTTTATTTCCTGAATGAAATGAGGTCTTGCTCATTGCCTCTGTTTTTTTTTCATGTTAGGCAAAGATGCAGAAATTCTACCTCAAAATAGAAAAAGAGAAGTGAACCACGAAAGGAGGTCCTACAGGAAAAAGGGAACGTACACGAGGAAAGGAACAGAGGGTGTTGTCTGCGTGATCCTCTGCTGGACGTACAGATGATCGTATTCCTGTAGACCTCAGAAAAAAACGGGCCGTCTGATACTGGAATACTAAATGGCCCAGATGATGGAATGGAGACGTGACAAGCATGAGGTGATGAACACGAAGGAACGAGAAGAGGAAGGGACAAGTCTAGACTCTGTGCTGCTTCTTGACTGTGTGAAAAGAAAAGTCGTCTCAGACTGAACTGAACAAGAAAAGTTTTTTTTTAACAACAATGAGAGCTGAACCTGGATTTTTTTTTCCTGCACAAGTCCATCTTTTTTTCTTTTTTTTTTGTGTACAGTAAACGGAATATTTATAATTCTAATTTATTTATTTAAGCTAACTGTATTTATAGAGATTTTTAACCACCTTCAGCAGTTTTTAAAATAATGATGTTACAGTTGTTTTTATATTTCTTATTGGACGATATTTATTTATGAAACAGAAAAGCAAACAATGCAGAAGTTCCTTAAGATATTAAGCATTTCATGAAAAGAGATATGATGCGTAAATATCTGATTTCTGGCTTTAATATTGGCACTCAGTAGATGGTCAACCGCACTGTGATTAATAAATTGATCATTGAATAGACATGATCTTTTTTCCTTTTCTTTTTTTTTTCCTTTCAGAATGGTTTCAATGAAAGCAATACTTTTCAGGAACGCCCTGCTCACACTAACACAGTTACACACATTCACACCTGGAAACTGCCCAGTACAACCAGTTGGATCTGTCAGCCTCTAAGCGGCTTCACTGTAGCAGGTGGGGGGGTTCTGGGGCTTGCTCAAAGGCACATTAGCGATGGTAGTGTGGGAGGGGCGAGCCCTGCTCTTTCACTTTCCCCACCCAAATGTATCCTGCAGGTTCGGGGATCCTTAGGCCGCATTAGGCTTAGTGTTATGAGTCAGCGTAATGACATTATGATGCAATTCAGTAGCTATGTATTGATTATAAGCAACAAAAAAACTGTGCACTCAGCGTCTGTATTGCTAAGAAACTTTTAAAAGGGAGTCAAATAAAAAAATGCACTGTAGCAAGAATTCGTTATAAATATGTTGTACTGTCATGTTGTCTTATCATCATTATAGGAGAAACTCCCTCAGATCCAAGTTAAGCTGTCAAGCAAAAAAAATGTGAATTAAAATGTTCCACCCTTTCAAATCCTGTCCTGCAGCTTTGAAGTGATTTTTATTTATGTGATTTTTTTTTTTTCAGAGCAAAATTAAAAAAAAAAGATTATCTGAATTTTTGACTCATATCCTTCATTACCTTTCACTGTAGCAATGACTATCACAACGTGGCCTTGGCATCAATAGGAGTCTCAGATGTTATGTTATAGTGAAATATGAGTTACTTAAGGTCAGGGTTATTTTCACCCTTTGGTTAACTTCCTGAGTCAGACCACACATTAATGTGATATTTTAAAATGGTCAGTCTGGATAAAGATAAGACCTGGGCATTCTTTTGGCCAACTATAGTAAACATAATATTTTTATTTCCTGTCTCTGACATGAGAGCAACCGAAGCACCTGTATCCTGGTCACTGGTGCTGTTGTGTTCAGTGCTCAAAAGGCAAATGCTTTTCGTCAGTGCTGTGTACATACAGAGGGAGAAAGCCTTCCTAGTTTATTATGTTTAAATCTGGTCATCTGCATAGGCTGTGTAATGTGGATACCAGCATTTATTCACTATTTTTTTTTCTAATAGTATAGTTTAACAAATGATTCTTGCTAAACTAATGTTTCTCAGAGGCCTTCCTCATGGGAGCAAATGTTAAATGAAGACATTATCAGTCCCATGTGTTGACAACAGCATCATCAGTCTCACTGACAGATCTATCATAGTTAGTGCGGTCAGGACTCACTTACGGCTGTGTGTATGTACTGAGCCATGGGGAACAGATGTGCAGTGTATAGGCAAGGGAACACCTGATGTTCAGCCACAACACATCATGCCACAGCACCACACGGCATTACTCACACAGCCAACAGATGTCATGTTCAAAGACACACCACCAACTACAACATCTGAGACCTCGACCAGCCCTGAATGCCACAGGGTTCAGAGAGACCACATACAGCAAATACTAGCAGGATGCAACAATGCTGTCATGTATGCCGCACGCAGGTTTAATGGGGATAAGGATAGTCAAAAGACCCAGCTGGGCTCAAAGGCAGGCTGAGACCCAGCCAAATGTTAGTCATCCCTTGAAGATACCTCCTACACGGATGTTGTTACACTGACACTGTTTGTGTGTGTGTGTGTGTGTGTGTGTGTGTGTGTGTGTGTGTGTGTGTGTGTGTGTGTGTGTGAGTGGGAATGTGGTAGAGTAATGCCTTGGTGCTGTGTCTGTGTGGGTTACAGGGGTTAACCAAACCATTAGAAGAAAAAATCCACGGCAAAACAGTAGTGTTTACATGTTTGCTGTGGGATCATTTTCAACACTGTTTGTGGGTTTGATTCCCATACTCTCTATATATACTGAATAAACAAGATCCTGTCAGACTCATATCTTCATTCAGGGGGATGGTGGTTAAAGACAGATGTTCAGCTGAACCATAAGGGTGTGGTATCTGATTCAGGACTCAGCACTCCCCATACCATTTGTTGAGTAACTGAAAAACAGGAGTTGAGCATTTAACTTTGTCAGGAAAAAGCAATCAATGCACGTAGGCAAATATTTTTATTTGCTCAGTTTGTACTTTTAATAAATGAATCTTTCTCTGCGCCGCAGATATGTTCAATGAAATTCAAATTACTTTACTTGTCTATCAAGGGGCCATGTGAGAAAAGCAAAAAAAATCCACACAGAATTTATTAACATGTTAAAATACATTCTAAAAATACAGAATATAGAAATATAGAATATACAATGAAAACCCCCCCCCCCCCCCCCACACACACACACACACACACACACACGATGCAACTCAAGCTCTGGGGGTTCAGACGGACATTGGGTGTATTATGCTAGAAGTGGCTAATGTACCCTTGAGAAATTAGGCTCGAGCGGAAATGAGGAGCAGGCTACAGAGGTGTGATAAACTAACTTTTTTCTTTCTTTCTTTAACTCAACCCTCCAAGCTTCATTTTCAAACTTGTAATCTTCAATCCCAACCAACGCCGACACACGTTACATCACTTCAGGCGATATACGTTACATCAGTGCTCCCAAGACCTGTAAACAAACTTTAATGCATAAAATCGGTACAGTTCCCCTTTTAGCAAAACAAACCTTTAAAAAACCCACTGGGTTATCTGAAAAATACATTGTCAAACAGCTGAACACAGACCTGTTTTTATTTAGTTGTGAATAGAGGATGTTGTGCAGATATATGGTGTTCAGGGGACAGCGACTTTATACTGACGACTAAAGTTTCCCAATTAAAAATAAATGTAGCTAATTTTCCTCTCTGTATTTGTCACTGGATTTTATATGCAGTACAATGATTGTGCATGTGTATTTTCAAACGCACACGTGTATACGTGTGTTTGTGTGTGTGACGGGGGTTAGTCATTTACAGTAGTGGAGCCACCTAATCCCGGCCTCTCAATGTCAAGTAGCAGAGCACACAGAAATAGTGCCGTGCAGTCATGCTCACATAACTGCTATTCCCGGGGCTGATGGCCACCAAAGAGCCAGAATGCTGAGAGAGAAGGGAGTTCGCTGCATTCTGTTTCTCAGTGGACTGGTGGACTACAGCCAGGAAATAATGTCCGAGTATGGTGGCCCATCATCAGGCACCAGAGCTGCACCACTCCTGAATTTACCTTGTAGGGTCACAGTAACGGCTCCGCAGAATCTCCACATGACCCTCGTCCTCGCCTTTTGAATGTTCTTCAATGTTCCTAGAGAGACTCAAAGAGGATATTTCCACACCTCAGAAGGCATTTCCTTGCAGGTTGGCCGAAATTATTTGGAAGAATTCATTGTGTGCCACACTGCCGTGGGAATTACCGGTATACCAAGCTCGCTATTGTTTTTAAGACTTTTTTTGTCGTAAGTTGTTTATATCAAGGTGTGCTGACAAAAAAATAATGTTAGGTGCCTTTGTTTGTAATAAAATAATTTTAGACTCAAAAATGTTTCCGATTTATTTCACGGAACACGTTTAAGGTAGTAGCAATAAACAGTTTAATTTATGGTGATAATAATTTAAAGATGTAATTTTTTAGGAAACCACACATTATTTATGTTGGAAGTTGTTTGCCTTATGTTGATCAACAAATTAAAGCCTATACAGTAGAATAACCTACTTTACTGATTACAGATATGGTATCTGTGTAGCATATGGGTGTACTAATACTGTTGAATAGTTTTAAGCATTTAATATTAATCTCTAAAGCTTTTATGAAAACATTTAAATCCATTTGTAAAGTAAACCACTCTGTCTTGATACACTGAAAAGTACACTTGAGTAATCAGATGCTATAGCAGTTGCATTGGACTGAATCAGTGTGAGGAAGGTGAGTTTGTTGTGAAAGGTGCTTCCTGCCCCGCTGAAGAGCAACAATGGGTAGTTTCCACACTGATATGGAAGTGCGCACGCCAACAGTTGGTAATATAATCATTCTCTGACCGGATATCATCAACAGGAACACATTATTACCCGAAATTAATGAGTGGGTGTATGTCAGAGGCTGCTTTAGATGTTCAAATATTCCGTTCCACCAAATTAAAATGCATGCGTGTGTTTGCATGATGCTCTCACAAATTTTCCGCATCTGCACCTCTATAGTCGAAATGAGGCGCCAGCACAGACCCAGCGCGCCTCTCAGGCCTGATTGATGAGGTGATGACAGCAACGCAGCGACTGTCACATGACAAAAAGAGGCTGCGATGGGTCAGTGAGCTGTAGTCAGTCTGTGTTGCCCCGTTGACACGGTGTGGACAGTCAAATGGGAGGAGGGCGATGAGGTTGACAGGAATGAGGAGAAGGAGTGAGAGATAAGGTCGACACGGTAACATGAGAGGGGGAGCAGGGGAGAGATGAAGGGAGAAGAATGGAGAATGGGTCAAGGTGAGAATTTCTACTTAGGAGGGTGCTGACTTGTATTCGCCTACGTGTGTATAAAACAGATTAAGGAGTTAGAGGTACGGTGTCACTCTGTCACTGCCTATCATAGCTCTCACTCTTCCTTTTCTGGCCCCTTACTTTGATTTGCCCTTCAGTTTCTGTGAGCTTTCCTGTTTAATCTTTATTCCGGTCCCTCATACATCCCTATCCCCCTCCTCCATTTCCTCTTCCCTTTACTTCTGAAACGGACATGTGCTCAGAGGCAGTCTCACCATTTGGCAATTTGGCACGCAACTGCCTCAATTTCCTGCAGCCAGAGCAGCCCACAAAATCAGAAATATTAAGCAATGAAAACTAATTTTTCATCAGTTTAGAAGACAGTTACTTACTGACCAACACCCTTCATCTGTTAGATGAAAAACCAGTCATTCTTGATTCATGTCTACCCGCTCCACTACTTCATCAAGCTCAACTACTTCTCTTAGCCTCAAACATGTTTTTCTTACCACTGTACCAACAACAAAAATACCACTACCTTTGTGTGTTGCCGTCAACACCATACAGCATAAATATGAAACTTTTCTCAGTCAGAAGAGATCCGCTACAGTGTTTCTATCAGTCAGCCTTTACTTCTATACCAGGTCTTTGTTGAGTTGCACCATTGAAGTAATCATTTGACATTTTGTAAAATATCTTTACTTGCTTTGTTTGTCAAGACTTAGATGAGAAGAATGATACCACACTTATGTTTGTGCCTTAACTATGGCGCTAGAGCCAGTAGTCAGTTAGCTTAGCTTAGCATAACAATTTGGGCAACAGCTAACTTGGCTCCCTCCAAAGTTTAAAAATATGCCTAAGCACCTCTAAAGCTTATAAGACACATTCTATCTTGTTTGTGTAACTCAAGAGTGAACCAGGCTAGCTGTTTCTTAATGCTTCCAGGGCTAATGCCAAGTCAAGCTAATCGACCCCCAGCTCTAGCTCCAAAGTGCACACAGACATTAGAGTGTTATTGATCATCTGACTGTAAAAAGCAAACAAGCATATTTTCCAAAATATCTATCTGGTCCTTTGACATTCGTAAAATCTTTAAGATTTCAGCGGTGGTCACTCTGGCGACACCTGTGGTTCAAGGTGGTAGGTATCAGGGTTTTTAGTAATACATGTGCCAGAATTCCTTTCAAAATGACGTGAAAAAAATAAACAAAGACAGCGGGCAGTCAGATTGAATGTTGTCTACCGTCTCCTATGCAGTGTTCATTGAAATCTGCTTTTGTGTGGGTGTGAATGTGCGGGAAAGACGGGTTCTGCCAGTAACAACAATTACTGTCTTTTAGATTAAAGAAAGTAAATACACTGAGTAACTGTTGCCTAAAAAAATGCCAGCCATAAATACTGCAGTATCACAGATGTTGTTTCATATAATTATAATTTTAAGGATTACATCTTAATGGTAAGATAGATTGAAAATGACACTGGTGCTTTCTATGTTAGCGGCGTTGAAAAAGCAGCTCAGCCGAGTCCTGCCCCTCTCCACTTGCTCCTGATGCCAGCAGGAGTTGGGCAGGGATACAAGCAGATTCCCCTCTGCTGATGTCACCCTGCTGGACAGACACTTGTTATGTATCATGGTCACACTATTAAATTCTCACTGAGGTCTATTTAGGCCCCAAGGAGGCTGATGGTGGCATCGCATTACTTACTGGGTGGGAGGAGAAAAGAGAGGGAGAGACAGAGAGGGAGATGGGCTGGGCTAAGAGTGGACGAGGGAAGGAGGCAGGAAGAAAGGAAGGAAGTGAGGAAGAGGTGAGTGAAGAGAAAGCAAGGGATGTAACTGACCATTTCCCCCTAGTCACCATCGCCACTGCCACACATACAGACACACACTGAACAACAAAATAACTCATACAGACAACAGCATGCCGGCAAACAGACAGGAAGACTGGATGACTGCATGCTTGACTCATCTGTTTTCTCTGCCCCTTACAGTGTGCCCTGCGGTTCTCTGAATTAAAAAAAAAAAAAAAAAACTCCTCCCATATCCGCCCAGTGTGTGTGAGTGTGCATGTGTGTGTGTGTGTGTGTGTGTGTGTGTGTGTGTGTGTGTGTGTGTGTGTGTGTGTGTGTGTGTGTGTGTGCAGAAGAAGCGGGAGCCCGATGGTGGTTTTAGAGGATCAGCCCAACGCGTGCTGGCCAGTTGAGCTGGCTGACACCACAGCCTGACAAAGGAGAGGCGGACGGATGTCAGAGCAGACGGCAGCCGGTTCTGGTTACTGCAAGGAGTGGGCTCCAGGCATTCTTCTTCACGTGGTTGATGGCTGTTGAAACTGAAAAAAAAATCCACCTCAGCCCCCATCACCCTAAAGGCAAATATTTTACGCAGCCTCGATTGTACAAGTGTGATGTTGAAAAGGTTGTTAGGAAAGAGTGATGGGATTTCCCTCAATGAAAAATACATCTACATACCTCATTATATTTGTATTTGACATATGGGCAAGGGAGGAATCTTCGTGTCCCTTCAAAGAAAAATCAGTAAAACAAAAATGGTCCTCTCTATCTCTCGTGCTGTATGTTAGATATAATCACAGAACACTGATTTGAAGTTCAATAATACAATCCCAGACAAGCGCGAATCCAGGAATGCTGTTATATAGTAAGCAGACTTTGTAATGGTGACAGGAGCTTAGTGGTTATCACGGCTGCCTACACCGTGTCTGATATCCGACCCTTGTGCTTTCTGAGTGGAGTGAGTGTGTCTGTCCCTGTATATGGGTTTTCGCTGGCTGCTTCAATTTCATTTTGTGGTTCAAAGACATGACGCTAAGAGCAACTAATATAAAAAAAAAAACAGAACAAAATAAAAAACCCCAAGAGTCTCGAGCAATGCTTGTAGCTCTAATTCTAACATGCTGATGTTTATCAGGTATAATGTTCTACCATGTTCACCGTCTTGGTTTAGTTGCTTGGTTTAACATTTGCTAATTAGCATAAAAAGAAAATACAGATGAGGCTGATTGGGGTGTCACTAGTTTTAAATATTGGAAAAATTAAAATTTGACTTGCTGGTGGCGCTAGACAAAAAATCAGGGGCTCACCAAAATAGTTAAAATGAGTCCTGAGGGCGGCATAAGTGTCTGTACCAAATGTCATGGCAATCCATCCAATAGTTGCTGAGACAGTTCATTAAAAACCTCAAACAACAACCTGCTTGTAGCGTAGAAAAAATCAATTGTAGGAAAAGTGTGTAGATAACCATGGAAACCACGACTGTCTGTACCAAAGCCTATGGAAATCCATTCAACAGTTGTTGAGAGACCAGAGTCTAGACCAAAGTGGTGGACCAATTAACTAACTGAGCTCTGCCGCTAGAGTTTGAATGTGTTGGACTGTCTACTGTATATCTATAGCGCTTTGTTAGGCTGGCAAGGTGTCCAGGGTGTTACCCTGCCTTCTGCTCAATGTATGGTGGAACACCCTTGACCAAGACCTGGAAAATTAAAGCAAAAGAAGGAATGGTTTTCCCTCTTTGGATTTCTTCATTCATCTGCATTCATCTCTCTGACTCTCAAACAAACTTACATTCCCCCCTGTGAGGCTGCCTAAGCAGCCCACAGGCTGTTAGTGGGGTCTGTGACCTCAGCAAGACTTTCCCCTCTGCTGCTCTCCATCTATCTGTCCACCCACTGTTACTCTGTGTGTTCCCTCTCTCCTGCCGCAGCCTCAAGACAGTGTGGGAGCTGTTCAGAGAGCAGGAATGCAGAGGGAGCGCTCAGAGCTCAGCTGGTGGAGGAGAGAAGAGGGAGGAGAGGAAGGCAGGAGAGGGGGATTTTTCCTTGGATGAGGTCATGGATGATGGCTTCTCTCAGAGCGAGAGCTGAGCTCGTGGCAGACGCGCCCCTGACCTCCCTCTGCCAGCACACACGCACACACACACACGCACACGCACACGCACACACACACACACACACACACACACACACACACACACACACACACACACACTCAGAGGGAGAAAGGGCTGAGTCCATGGAAGTGCTTGGTTGGCAATGAGATGACATCGAGTTTTCATCTCTGCCCATTACACCACAGCTAATCTCCCAATCCAGATTGCCCTTTCTTTATCTACACACCACACAACAGCCAGCCTTGCACAAGGCAGTAAAGTCAAGTCCCAGCGGGTCCCTTTAGTGGACCCAGCCATGTGAAAAGCCCTGCTAAAATCTGCCCCATTACTAGCTGAGAGATGGAAGTGATTAGCAACACACTACAATTAGCATGCTCAGCACACACATATGCAACGACACAGTTGATTCAACAGCAGTTGTCTCATCTTGAGGAGTGATCTGACTCTGTATTAGTGTACTGTTTTGGTGAGAAGTCCAGGTTAGTAGCAACTGTCGAGACGGCAGGATGATGGTGGTTAATATTGTGATTACTCAGCCCCTTTTCCTCCCCACGTGTGAGTCACAGAGGCCGACGCTCTGTGGCTTTGTGCCTCGGTGTGAAAAATATCTCTCCTTCCCTGAGCCCCCTTCCCCAGCGTGGATTTCGGGAATGTGACATACCGCCAAAGCTTTGTCGGGGGACAATGGGGCCCCCCATCTGAATGTGACACATCCCCTGTGGGAGCACTTGTTTTTATACATCCAATGATCCTCCCCCCTGTGCACTGGATTAGTTGGAGTCACTCTTACAACCCAAGCCAAACTGTCACAGTCTTGGTCTAGGTGAACTTTGACTACAGTATCACTGAACACTACCTTTGACACGAGTGTCAGAAATCTAACAGCCCTGATACATGGAGCTAACAGTTGACTATCAGGTGATGTTTGGCAGTTGTTGAAAGTCTTTGGCTGACCATTGCCCAGAGCTTTTACAGTGTGTCTGTCACACTGTAAGTGTTCAGTAGTCTATTATTGGCTGCCATTTAGTTGAGTAAGCATGATTAACTGGCGGCAGAGGTGACTGAAGGAGCGCTCCAGGTGAGCATTCAAGAGCCGAGGTGGTCATTTTCTGTGGTACATGATTGCAACATGACTGAGGACATTTTTTAGGGATAGAATTTGGCCTGGGAATGGCATGTGATCCAGGAATAAGGGAACGATCAAAGTCTTTAAAAGTTTAGCTTTATGGAATTTCACAGCAGTGACTGCCCCAACAAAGAAAATATGAGTAATGGCTGGTTGGTCAGGAAGTTTTGTCTTTACCAGCTTTTGAAACAGTTCTGTCGCGATAGAGATCATTATTTTAGATTGTGGGATTACGCTTTGGCACAACTAATGTCTCACGAGGAAAACGAAATTAGATGCTGCTTGTCACAAAGTCACATACTGTTGGAGAGAGTAGTAGGTTACTTACTTTTTTACAGTGCATGCTAGCACTTACTGCAGATGTGTCGACACACTCACAGCAACGAGCAGGAAGTGAAAGAGACGGTTTCGTGGAATTTTTTGTTTCCACTGAGTCTTCATTCTGGCAGATTAGTGATTTCACCCATTTAATGTAGTTTGACCAAATGTTTCACCTCCAGCTCTTCTACTAAAGGACCACTGTCTGACAAAACCCAATGCAAAGCAAAGCAGGCTACAGCTTTTTATCAGACATATCCCCAGTTGGTTTATCCAAGCATAAAACAAGACAGTTTGCACCAATTCACAGTGGCATAATAATGGTAGGTTGGTTTCTTAAATTAAATTTTTTTTCGATCAAAAATACTGACTTATTTCATCTAACATACGAGCAGAATGTGCTGTATGTCCATGCCATCTGTTGGCTGAATGCTCTTCTTTGCAGTGTGTTGAAGTTCAACTTTAACAGTAGACATGAGGCATTAGAGGGCAACACATAGCATTTGATAGGTCAACCTTTGTTGTGGTGGCTCTTTGAGGCTGGTTTGTGTGTCAGGGCTCTAAGTGAAATTTAACCCTTGACACCTCACTGTAAGCTCGGATGGCATGTCAGAGGTTCAGCAGGGTTTCGGGTCTTTGAACTTCCTTGAACGCTTCTTTTAGTTCTTTTACAAAGACTGTAATTGGTGTCTACGGGGCTGATTGAGATCACCAAAACAGATCATGACTTTCAGGTTGCTATTGAAACCACACAGATTGTGTGTATGTGCGTGCATGCTTTTTAATGCTATTTTTGTATCTATTTTTCAGAACTGTCACCCCTGGAATCCAATCAGAGTTCTCCCCACCTGTTTTCATTTTATCTATATCTCTCGCTATAACTCTCTCACACACATGCACATGTGCGCACACACGCACATACCCACACAAGCTGCCTTCCCATAAGGCCTCAGTTCCCTTTCCTAAGACTGTGATGTGATTGTTCGAGACTGCAGGTGCTTGGGTAACTCTGGGAGTTCCCTCACTCTAATTACAGACTCTTCAGTGGCATCTTTATGTCACTGAATTCCATCCCTCCTCAAACACTCCCTCCCTATCTCTGTACTGTGTTTTTTTTTTTTTTTTTTTCTTTTGATCTAACATTCAGGTCAGGAGCTGCTGAGCGGTTACATCTCAGCTCTGCAGGAGCCAGAGAAGGAAATGAGTTTGTTAAACCAAGCAGCCGCACTGTGACCGACCACAACATCCTCCTGCTTCTGTGCTCATTAACAGCCCCCCTTCCTTTCTGCTCTCCTCCAACCTACGTCCATCCCAGTGGGATACCACCTCGCCCCCTCCTCCACCAACAAAGACCCCACATCAAACTCAGTTTTTGGCCTGCCAGGAAGTGACATCACCACATCACAAGTCTTTGTTTAAGACGCTTGGTTCACTATGGACTCACTTCATAACCCTGCTGGGCCCCAGGTTTGAAGAGTGGTTGTTGCAGAGTGAGTAGGTACTGGCTACTGTCCAGGACTGACATTCTTTTCACTCCTGTGTGTAAGTGTGTGTATGTGTGTGTGGGACCTCATTATAGCACCTTATATAGAGAAACCAGGGAGGTTAAACCAGCAATAGTGCATGCAGTGGACTTAGTAATGGTGGTAGTTTTTTTTATTTGCACCTACTATGACCACTGAATCAAACATCACTCTGCAGAGTCAGTGCCAGCCTTCTCTATAGTTACTGAAAGCAATGCCAAGCAGGGAAAACAACATCATAAAAGAAAATTGCTGCTGCGCTTTACCGTCATTATTGGATTCTATAGCTGGGTGGGTGGTAGTAATTGATCGCAGATGTTTCTCTCTTTGTGAGACTGAAAGAAGTGTTTTGTATGACGGTGTGATCACTGTAGGATTACAGCAGACAGTGAAGATGATGTTACAGTTTTCCTGGTCTAGGTTAGTCAGTCATCTTCAGGAGCTCCCACACCCAACCTCTAAAATGTCTGTCTCTTATCATTTTCTGTTTGTGTAAGCTAGAAGATAATATTTTCTTTGTCCTGCTTTTTTGCCGTCATTTCGTCATTTTCCTTTGTAGGAGTCTAAATATCCTGAACGGCAAAATTTCCCAAGATATTACACAATATAGAGCATGTCAAATACTGTTTTTAAGACATGTTTTAATCCTTTTAGGAACCACATATGGGGAAGTGGTGTTTGCCTCAGTTAAGAGCACAAAAGGTTTAATACCACAATTGTTAAAATGAGCATTGAAGTGTTTTTAAAGCAGCGCTAATCAATATCTTTATATGAACAATAAGTCATCTGTTGGATACAACAACTCCAGCACCAAAGACACAACTGTTTACTAACACGTTAACCATATCGACTTCAAACTGCAAAAATATGTCAAACATTTTCTGCCCTCAAGTGACCCAAAAAACTGATTGATGCAGATTTAAGTAGTCATTTTCAGTGAATGGCAGCACCACACTTTAACCATAGTTTTTCTTGATGTCTTAGAGGCAATATACATGACCCAAAAGTAAACAAAAGAGGAGCCCTCTTTACAACTGACTGACAAATATAAAAATGAAATTCATTATTTATTAAAATGTCTCTACATAAAATTTGATTTTGATTTTTTTTTTTTAACAGGAAATACCAAGGAATGATTTTCAACACACAGCCCTTGACACAACTTGGCATTAAAGCCTAAGCAGGACTTTCATTCTGTTTTTTGTTTTGCTGACATTTACCTCACCCCTCCCTAACACTCGCCTTGCACATTTCTCCATTTTGACCTCTAAGACACAGTTTTCCATTCTCTTATCTCGATAAGTTTCATTGCAGCTGGTAAAAATAGCCCATCTGTCAAGAGCATTGTGTCTATTTTTACGCCATAGTAAACAGTGCTTCACTGTTGTGTTACTTGCCCATTCCATTTGCTTAAGACTTTTTTCTTCCTGGTATTTTTTACGCTTTTGTAATCTAAACCGTACATATTGTGGTCTGTAGTCTGTCAAACAAGGCTGCGTGTGCGTGTGTGTTTGTGTGCATGCGTGTGTGTTTATTGTGTGTGAAAACGGGTGGATCCTCAAGCTAGAGGAGATATGCTGTCTGCACTTGGACAGGCTCTTCCTCCTGCCTGATTACTGCACAGTCATAAGCACCACAAACGGAAACACAGACAGGCACGCAGGCACACATCCACCAAACACACACGCACACACACGCACACACATGCACACACACACACACACGCACACACTGACGACACACTGCTGACCCCACACACCCAAAAAAGGCCCGTCTTGCATAAACACAAAGATTGTTCTTTGTTTTCCTTTTTTTCCAGTACCCTGTGCTTTACCAGCACAGCTAGGTTTTCTTCCATCTGTCTCTCAGTAGCACTATTTTCAGAGGCTTTCGTTAGAAGTGGATGTTAGTGGACTTAAGTAACAAGGGCAACACTAAAAATATAAAATTTGAAGTGACCTAAAAATAAACAAAAGAGGGAACAGGGGGAAGAAGAGGATGTGGAGGCATAGAAACTAATGTATAAACATTTAGTTTGCATTAATGCTTAGTGTCAGGGCTGTCATCTGCCTTTATAGGCTATGTGCAGAAACACACACAGACATAGACAGACACACACACAGTATGCTTTGAATCACTAAATGCTGTATGCAAGTTGGCATGTTAGTCATTGGTTGCTGGTTTATAAAAAGGCTAGTTTGTGGGTGAATTTACAAAAGAATGAAAACTGATTACATCTGGAGTGAGTATACATTGGTTATAAAAGGCCATTTAACCTTTTATTATAATTTGTCTGTTTTCTCTGAAAGTCAGTTGTGTCACTGTTGTTGATATTAGTCAACAAAGAATACTTTTGCTGATGCCAAACTGATCCAGTTTCTTTCAGAGCTCCTTTCTGATTCTCCTCGAATCACTGGAATCACACTACGCTGTATTATCCCTTATACGAAACTGTTGTCTTGCTTGAGCTGTAGTAATAGCAAGACTCTTTCTTCATCATTGTTCAACAACTCCATATTTACATGACCAAAGCTCAATATCAAGAAAGACATACTTTATAACTATCACATGAAGAATCTGGATATGATTATAGCTTCTTTCAAGTCTTTCTGATACCATATGCTTTTGTTCTTAAAAGAATGAGACAATTATAATGAAAATCAATGCAGTCCGTGTGTTGCATTCTTCTGACTCTTCTCTGAATTGTTGCCTGAAACTGTGTTTTTTTCAGTGCTACCAACTTTGGGCGCCAAAGTACAAAATCTTCTACAAAAGATTCTACATAGGGGCTTTAATAATTTCCCACTCCAGCGGGGATAGTGCGTGGCCCAGCTTTTGAACACTTTTGGTGTTGTTAAACATGTAGTTTTTTCCCAAAGTTTAAACATTAATGATCTCTCATACACACTACAAGCAAACTGCCCGTTACATGCTTCTCCACGCGTTTCAACCCACAAACCGCAGCCATTATGTAATTTGGAACGGTGTGTGCCTCCCAAAATCTGAAAAACTGTGGTCTGTGGCTGCGCCAACTATGTGCGGCTCCCTGCTAATGATGATTGGCTTCATTGGTCCAATCATCGACCCCTGACCCAATCACCCTTCCGGACCACAGTGACAGTCAAATAACCCCTGTATTTACCTAGCTGAGGGGCCAGCTAAAATTAAAATTTTAACAAAGATCTTCTTCTGCTTCTGCTCTCCGATTGCTTACTGTAGTGTCCACAGCACCCACTACCATGTCAGAGATGAACGGCAACAGACAGGAGCACGCAAGGCATGCTTTACCTTATGGAAACATGGAGTAGCTCCCATGGAAAGGCTTTAATACAGGCCTATGGTGTGGTTGGAGACTGGGAGGAAAGGATTGGTTGTCCATTTATTGCTATTGTTGTTGGTTTCCACACCTCCTTAGGGTAGGCAAAGTAGATGCAGGGAAAAAGTCATTATTGCTAGTTTCTGTTTAATAAGTTGCTAGTAATGGCCCTAAAGCATTTGATTTATTGCAGTTTGTGGGCTACACTGAAAGTGCAGAAGGTACGGTGTACTCCTGACGTACCGCTGTTTTGAATTTTCCCTCAGGGTCATGAGATCACAATGTGACCAAAATCCACTTGGTAAATATTCAGACATGCACAGATTATGCATCCTGGTGTGATGAGATGATAAACCGAAAGACACGTGGTGGTCAGTACATTCTCACCACATGACACACCAGTTACTGTATCACACATACTTGGGGCATCTTTACTCCTGTGCACACTCTGCAGTACCAGTTTGCACCTGCAGGTAACAACTAGGATCAAAATTAAAAGCCTTTTTTCGCACACAGTCGGTTAACTAATCTCACAAAAATTGTCTCTCAGTCTGGTCCTCCACCTGCCCTCAAACCATAAATGGGATTCTGAGTCACTGTAAAGAACAGCACAAACACACGTGCTCCTACACCTGTATCCATACTGTATGAGCGTATGGAGACAATGAAAAGTCTTCATAGTTTATTGATTGAATGTGTCACAGACTGACTGTTTATTCTGTAGAAAAATTACAACTAGGAACGTAGGAGGTCACACACAAACCACTTCCTTGCTTTATTTAACCACTGTGGTTACATTAATGTCACTACTTTTGTGTTACAATGACAGCACCCACTGCTAATATGGTATTCTCTTTAATACATGTGAATGGCTTAGTCAGAAACTCCCAGAATTTCATTGACATGTATCTGCCTCTACAACATCTTTTTCTCATTGTTTCCCCCTCCTTCTCTTTCTAGCTCTGTTGTGTCTGCGTGGGTGCTCCGGCTGTGTCATGCTGGTGTGCTGTCACATTCCTTCCTGACCAGTTCCTGTGCCGTCTCAAAACATGACATGGGCGAAGGGAAAGAAAGAACAAGAGAGCGGAGGGCCCAAACTGGCAGCAATGACAAACAGAGAGACGTCAAGAGAGGGTGGCCCAGTGAGATCACTGCTCATTCGATGCCATGGAAATGGTGGTGGCCTCGACACAGGCGTTGCACGATAACTTTGAGCTAAAACTTATAAACATAACATGGCTGATGTTTATAGATTGTTTGAGCTAACAGCAGAGTACACTTTAAAAGGATATGGCCTCATTAGCTCCCCATAAAGCAGTGGATCTTCAGTCTACAAACACGGAGAAGCTGAAATAACAAAGTGTTTGAAGTGAGGAAGTGTGATTGTTGTGAGGATAAGAGGGAGGGGGTTTTCAACCAGCTTTTTGTCTCTTGCTCTCATCAAAAAAATCTTTGTGTGTTTTACTGCCGAGCTCTTGACCTTCAAATAAATAAATGGAAAAAAATAGGCACTGCATGGGTATTTGAAGGTCGGCACAATACACACAGACATACACACTCTGCCACAATAGGAAGCCACTGGCATGGTGGTAGCACTTTCCCATAATCCCCTTGGGTATGGGCACAACCAACTGGAAGTAGCTATTTCAGTTTTATGTCGGTATTTTTACACATACAGTAGGAGTCAAAAACACACTTCCTGGTTGTTTTTGGCATTCCCGGTCTCCAAAGCAGAAAGGCGTCTCATTTAGAAAAGGTTTAAGAGCCGAGCTTCCCGTTAAAGACTTTGCTTAATGAGATTTTTCTTTGTTTCGATGGAATGTGTGTAAAAACCTGCAAGGGCCCCACCATATTCCAAAGCATTCTCCCACCTCAGCCATCGCACTGCTGGCATGCCAAACATTACTAAGAAACATTAGTATGCAACATAGTTAGGTTAGGAGATGGCCAGGCATTTAAAACCTGGATTTATTATGCAGTAACGGTAAATGTTTTGTTCATGTACATGCTGAGATCATTGCAAAGACTGACCAGTGGGGGAAAAAAAAATTAATGGAGTCCATTAAGCATTGTCATTATTGAAATCATGTTGCTTTATGTTTCATGACTTCAACTTTTTTATGACCCTCAACAGCAGACAAGAAGAGACGGTGAACAAGCTCTGCATGTAGCTGATCAAACTCTCTGTGAGTCATGTCATCTACCTTTTAATTCACCTAATATCAAGAGACTGTTCACTGTCAAAGCAACAGTAAAGGTTGAGGTTTCATGTAGGTTTAGGGACATAAATGCACATATATGGACGAGCTTTGTCTGAGACGTGTCAGAAAATAACCCTATTGACGTCATCAGGGTTATCCGGGCTTGGGTTTGGACACTACAAATTATGACAGAGGGCCTGAGCTATATGTGGGCTATTACTAGGCAGGGAGGGTATCACAAATGGATGCTATTGACTTTTTTACACTCATACTAGGTACTACAGCTGAGGAAGCAGTTGAGGATATCTTGACCCCATTAAGGGTGGGCTTAGGAATTGGGTTAGGTATGGACCAAAACTAGGTGTCTTTACAAATTGGATTATATTTTTGTCTTCTTTCAGTTATGATAACATTCTGCTCCCCAAAGAAATTGCAGAGACCTATGTAAGAGGCGACATTGCTAAAAAATACTGTAGATCCAACAAGGGAAACAAACACGAGTGGTCGGACAATTGGACAGGTTGTAAACAAATGTTCGATGTTCTGAGATCTCAGTCATTAAATTGGTGAGTACAATGTTATTACAACTCATAGAACAGACGGCCAGAGCCAGAAAAATAAAACCTAACTTATCATAATCTGTGGCCAAATAAGTTTCAAAAAGTAAGATTTATAGGCAATGATTCATATTTGCAGTGGAATAATAGCTCACCTTCGTGGCATACATGCAGTGCGCACACACACACACACACACACACACACACACACACACACACACACACACACACACACACACACACACACACACACCCTGACAGAGTGTTTAAGTTCAAATGCAGGTAGTGACAGGAGACCAGAGGAGAGGAATAAATGAGGGGTGGAGACAGGAGGTGGAAGGAGGGACAGCAGAGGCAGTGTGCTAAGTGTAGCCTGGGGCCACTTTGTTTCACCTGTGTAAAGGTAAGACCTGAATGGAACGTGGTTTACACAAGAAGGCCTGACTCACAGAGATTACACTGTTTTACACTGATTTTTTTCTTTTTCCTCTCTCTGTTGCTTTCCCGGTATTTGGGGGCCTTCTGAGCCAGCTGTAGTGACCTGAGTAAACGTATGTTTAGGCAGCACCAAGACAACTTCAAAGCTGCTTTCTCAACAAACATTTCCCATTTCTCTTCTGGAGTGTTCAGCAGCTTTTAGTCTGAGGCCACGTTTAATCGCTTTTGTTTATCGTGAAAGAAAATCAGCAGAGTATCCTTTGATCGCTGTTTGAGCACCTCCGAGCGTTCTGACTCTCCAGGGTGGCCAAGAACAGGTCGAGAACCTGTTGTGGTCATGGAAGGATTTATTGAAGTTTGATCTCGTACTGAGTCACCTGGCAAATGTAGAGGAAGAACAATAAAGCACAAGATGTTCACAAAGGGCAGCGCACTAATGAATGTCTTTTAAGAGCATGGAATATTTTTGAGGTTGCACAGCATTCCTCTAAATACAATCCACGGATTATCTAAATTGTTTCTATAACATGTTTGTCTCAGGCCTCACAAGTGCATGTCAGGTATGTTTGACATTTGCAACAACCACATCACCCAAAACGACCATGGGGCACCTGATAAACTTGAACCAGGGTTACTGGTAGTGCTGGAAAACAACAAGTGACTCACTGTCATTGCATCACATCAGGAAAGTGATGTGATGCAATGACAGTGACAATTGAGAAAGTGACACGGTGCAATACATCGATGTATTACACCGGATGTAAGAAGATATCCTGTACATAGAAGCCGAGATCAGTGAGGTAAGTAGTGTGGCCAAGAAATCAAGAAAGATGCGCATATGTGCAAAAAGTATTTGGTAGTAAAAGCACCCAGGATGTTCCTGTTTCCACTCCCATCTATGTTTTTGCCCACTGGTAATCACTGGCATGATGAGTAGAACACCAATAAATGCCGGTCCATTGCTTGTAAGGTTTGTCTTGATGTGTGTATAGAAAACAAGCAAAGGCTGCTGGTTTTGGTTGTATTTTTAACCACTGTAAATTCCCATTTGAATTTTATTTTTTAATGATATCATCAGCTTTCCTCAACATAGGAACACAAAAGTCTCCTGGGTAATTTAATAACGCTATAATTTTATGTCGTGACCGTAAAAGCGCATTGAGAACACTTCGTTATTGCCATTGGGATTAAAACACTATACCAGAGTTACTGTGTTCGTCTAAAATTAACCCATGATAACTGATTTAAACTGCTAAATCAGGTTTAAAAAGCCTAATCTAAAGCCTAGTTGATAATTTCCACTTGTTATAGGGGTGCAAACAACAGCACTTTGTAAGGTAATTTTAAGCTTGGATGTTTCTTATAGACAATTGTGGGACACTCTTAGTTGACTTCTCACTCTACATTTTTTATACACAAGCTTGGGAGTTTTTACCAAAAAAAAAAAAAAACCCAAAAAACCCCAGACATTTTGCAATGCAGTTCCTCATCTTTTGAAATGGTGAATCAACCGGGAGAGTTTCATGCCCATCAAAGCTTTGAAAATGCTCCAACTACCAGTCACCTAACATTTTCTATGCAGACAGTGTGCTGGGCTTATACCTCAGAACCCTGTTGAATGTTAAGACGCTGTGAATTCTAGCATTTTTTAACAGTGAGTGGAGGCCAAATGAAAGCAAAAATACAACATAATCTGGCACGTGTGTAGCCAAATTATGCCTTTTGACAAAGTTGTGAATGGGCTACTACAAAATTGTCAGTTTACAGTTTAGGGTTGGGTTAGGACGAGCATGATTACACAGTGATTCAGGTAGTTTGAATGTATTGAGACACACCTACAGGAAGCACCGCTGGCCACATGCTGCTAGTATTTCTGTGTCGCAAAACTCCATATCAGGATGGCTGCTTTATGGCTTTTATGGCTGTTTTAAATAGGATATTGACCATCAGCTATCAAAAATGTCTGTGGTATGACAAATAACAGCCTTCTCTCACACCAAGTGAAGAGATACAATGGGGTACTAACGGTGATATCAGATCTCAGTAGTCAAACTGGAAAGGAAAGTGTAACTGCAGCTAAGTGACAGAGATCAAAACTGTTGCTTGTCAGCTCCAGGTTGTACATGCCATTCCTGTAACTTATTCCTGAGGCAATCCTCTGCAAATATTTACAGTTGATCTACTGCCAATCAGGAAATACACGGTACAGTGTGTGGTTGACAAGAAAACACAGTCTGATAAAGTCCAAAGACATACAGGGAAAAAAAGGGGAAGACACAGAGGGACTAAAAGTGAAAAGGAAGGCTGTGGCTCTCATATTTACAAATCATTGCCCTCCCTGTGGTTTCATTTCTTGATAAAGATGAAACACCTTTCTCTCACCCGGAAACATTGAGCAAACAAATCTCAAACACTGACCTATGTAACACTGTGTCCTGGCAGCAGCAGCAGCGCTTGCGACCTTGCAGCAATCTGAAGTTGTGTTATATAAATTCACAGAATTGATGGCAACAACAGGATTAGCTCATAATGCAGCTTCTGCACTTGAAAGTTCAGTTGCAAGTCAGAGAAACCGTAAACTACCCCAGTTTCAGTTTTATGGAGCCAGTATCAGGATAACAAGTAGTTTGTGCTTATGGTGTATGTGAGTGCTTTTTTTTGTGAAGACATGCTTTGAAGAAAGAAATCACTGATATCCCTTACTCACTCATCTCTGATGTGTCTGAAAGGCAAACAGTCATAATGAGATCAGTATCTCAGTAGTCACTGTCTATCTAATGCTCTCTGGCTCCACAAGCACACACATGCACACACGCACACGCACGCACACGCACGCACGCACGCACGCACGCACGCACGCACGCACGCACACACGCACGCACACACACACACACACACACACACACATACACACACAAATGCACCAAAAGATGCAACAACACTAATACACTCCTTTTACCCAGCTCTCTTCTGGTGCCAATGTAACAGGAGCTGGCTTTCCGGCCTTTCTCACAGAATGGAGAATGTCACAACGAAAGATCTCCAGTCCACAGACTCTCCTGACCTTCACACAATGCTGCTTTTGAAAGACTAAATGTCTCTGCACACAAGCCAGGCAGTTACTGCGTGCGTACTTTGTGTGTGTGTGTGTGTGTGTGTGTTGTGTGTGTGTGTGTGTGTGTGTGTGTGTGTGTGTGTGTCTTTGTGTGTAGTGTTCATGGTTTGAGAGGGGGAATCCCTGAGACAAATAGTGTTCTTTACAAGCCCAGAAATGAAATGGTGCGTTTTGCCAACACAAGCCAGCTTTCCAGGGTCTGCAGAATCCTTTTTGGACAATGTGGTTTCTTTTACGCTTTCACAAACCAGCATAAGATGGACACATGGAACAGAAGTGTGTTGATTTGGACAAAAAGGGGAGAGAGAAACCATTTGTCACGAATTAGTCTGTCCGCCCGGGTTTCCTTGACTGAGTGGTGCCTCCCATGATGAAAAGCCCTGTTTATTTTTCTATCATGGACCACACTCACATCCTGCAGGGAGGGAATATGCCGACGGTCTCAGCTGCGCCTCATGGATTATGTGAAATATGCAGAGGATGTGTGGGAGACAGACATATTCTGTTTGACGTGAATGATACTGAAAATAAAACCAGTCCAAGCAGACAGACAGTCGGATGACTTTGCTGACACACAGGAGCTGACCACTGTGATGAGGGAAGGAGAATTCACCCGCGTTACAAAGACAATATTGGCATTTGCATTTGTCACTCCAGACATGAGTGTAAACTTTATGGGTCTGACATTTTAGATATTGGGACAATGTTTTGATTCATGAACACCACAGTAATATAATACACTACACTTGTCACTGTGCCTGTGATATTACATGTACACACCCATCACAGCCAATTTTACACATTTGATAACACCTGCAGCAGCTCTTTATATAGACCAGCAGTTCTCCAACCAGAGCGGTTTTAACAAGACTACAGTTAACTTGGCAACTCTGTGGGACTACTCTGCACTGTGCTTTGAGCTAAATGCTAATTTCAACATGCTAAGGCTCATAATGAGAACATGATGAAATTTAGCAGGTATAATGTCTGCCATCATCACCATCTTAGTTTAGCATGCTAACACACCAACTCACCTCAGTAGAGTATAAAAACATATCCGCTGATATTTTTTTAGGTGTAAATTGAAAATGCACATTAAAAACAAGTAGCTGGAATTGGTAATAACCCATAGTATTTGACAAGTTAAAAGTTTGATCAGATGATGGCGATTGAGTCAAAATCAAGAAATCACCAGTTGAGTACATGAGTATATGTACCAAATTTAATAGCAATAAATTGGCTAGAGGAAAAGTCAGGGGATTTACAGAATCAGTAGGGTTCGCCCTCTGGGGAACATGAATGTCTGTACAAAATTTCAGGGCAATCCATCCGATAGTTGCTGAGGTATTTCAGTCTGGACCAAGCTGGTGGACCAACATACACTGCCATTCAGCCACACTGCTTATTTGGCAAAAAAAAAATAATGAGGTCAAATCACTTGAGATTGTCAGAAAGTCAGGAAGTGTCACCGACGTAATATAGGGATTTATCCTCATTCATCATATCTGTTGCTGTCATGTGTCTTAAGAAACAATGATTTTGTCAGACAGCTGATGTGGAGGAAATAAAATGTTCCTTTCAGGTGGAGGTGTGTGGTGAGGTGTTGAGATCAGTGCTCTGCCTGGACATGCTATGCGAGCACAACCTATGAAACCTGTCATGACATCACACTGAGTGATTACCCCTCTCAGGACTCAGGAATGCAGTGCAGGCTTCCCTCGTCTTCCAGGAGCCTATCTGTGTTACTTTTCCAAAGCAACACAGGAGAAGGAATAACAATAACCGTTTGACGTGACACCTTGCTCGTTGACAACTACATTCACTTTTCTCTATTGTCTTGTTTCTTGAGCCTGTAACACCACCGCTTCCACACAAACACGCACATCACAGATTACAGCTATCAACACATGCACAATTTATAGCACCGCTGTATCTGAGCCACTGCTCATAGCCCACAGGCCATAAAACTGCAATCACCAACTGGAGCAGCTGTGGCTCAAGTTTATTGCTAAGACAATCTTGGCATTTTATGTTACATTCACAATTTTTACCCCGGTGCATCTAAAAAATACACAACATGCAGTTCAGTTGAACAACCAACAGCTTTTGAATAATACACACACAGTAGGTGTTATGAGCAGGTGCATTGAGTAAAAAGGTGAAGGTGGGGGAACCATACTTAGTATAGAGTATACTGGGTGTGCATAGCCAGCATTCTCCCCACCCTTACTCTGTATTTAGCCGCTGACCCCCCCTTTATGACAAGGATCTACAGACCGTCATGACCTCACCATCCAGGAGGCTTGTGCATTCACATGGTCAGGGGACGGCGGGTAGCCGAGGGTGTTCACTTACAAGATAACATGATGTCATTAAACTGGACACATACACACACCCTTGTCACAGCCCAGACTTGACCCCAACATTAACATGAACCCCATGCTCTGTATTTTTTGTGTGTCTGAAGTGGCCTTTTTCCCTTCAAGTTATGTCTGCGGCAGGGAAAGGGTGAAAAGTTGTTTTTTCTGATTTTGACGATCCAGCGATTTGGCACGGAGTGACACCTTTTTTCTCATCACTTGTCTAAATAAACACTTCACTTGGGGTTATTGTTAATAAGTAGGTGGATAGGAGTGTGTATGTGTGTTATTAATACCCGAGAGGCACTCAGTTGGGGGGATTTGAGAGTCTTCTTGGGTTTCAGTGTTTCTGAGCTCACAGACAAATGTCCCTACATGGCGGGTTTCTTCTCCACTCCAAAGTGCTAACGACCTGGCCCCGACACTGAAGATGCCAACCCATCAGACCCCAGGCTGCAGGGCATTGGTGCAACCTATACGATCTGCTGCCTGAGCAAGCACGCAAGCATGCCACACACAGGGCAGCAGTCGCTCAGAACCGAAATTGGATGCAAACTGGGCGCTTGTGACTGGAGGGTAACAAGTTTGCTTTGAATGTGATCTGAGTCCCCTGAGAGCCTGGGAAAATCCGTGTTGGATGGATGACAACCACTGTCACCTACCTCAACAATGGTTATTGCTGGTAAACAAGGTTCTTAAGCCCCAACTGCCCCGCTGGGACTGTTCAGCGGTCAGCAGCAGAAGACTGTGGTCGCACTGGGCAGCTCCCACAAATGAACTTAAACAAAGAGCATGTATTCAAAGTCAGCTTTCCTAAACTAAATAAAGGAAAAACAACCACGTGAGAAATAAAAATATAGGCACAAAAACTATACTTCAGTTGAATAGTGTTAGATTTGCCTCAGTTTTGTCTTGATACTCTTTTATCTTTTTTTCATGGTTTTTTAATACATAGTTTTCTTCTTTTTCTCTGCTGTAACTTTATAACTTTATAGTAATAGGTTTTAGTAATGGGCACTTGCATTTTCCTTGTTCAAGTGTCTTGCTCTGTACTTTTCACAAAATGCATTCAAATAATGATGTAAAAAGTATATATATATATATGGTGGCAATGTTTGTCTGCAAGGACACATTTTCTGCAAGGTTTCATACAGTCATGCATCCTTGGAATTTCCCCACACGGTTATGCCCGTACTACTGTATAGGTCAAAGACAAGAACATAATGCAGGAAAGTTAGTCTCAGCATTGGTCTGTCTGTCAGCCATTCTCTGACCTTGTCTGTCTGTCTGTCTGCTTTAACACTATCTGTCATTGCAGGGTGTGTGCCTGCCTATCTGTCTGGTGATCTATTTGCAGTATCAGACAGTCTATCCTGTTTGTATTTGACAGTTGATGTGTTATTTTGTCTGTGTGTCTATGTGATGTCATTCAGGTGCACTGTGCCAAGGCAGAAAGCCCAGGTGTCACCATCAGCTTTTTTTCTCCCTGCCCTTTCTTCTGTCACCGGACACCTTCCAGTCCGGGGTTTCTGGTAGTGCATGCACATGTGCATGCTTAGAAACACGCGGTATGGTTATGAGTACAGGTATGCACATATGCACATTAGGTGGCAAAGTGCAAGGATGCAGATGTTTAACGCTGTGCTGTAGGTCCAGTGGCACAGCGCGACCTGTGGCACTGTTGTGGTCAAATTGTGAGGTGTTTTAAATAGGCAAGCCCTGTGATTGCACTGTGGTGACTGACGGGCCACACTTTCCCTTCCTCGCTCTCTAGCTGTCTGTGCTTTTGCACTGCGATGATGGATGCCCAGCCCTCTGTAAATATAGCCCTGCCCCAGCTAGTTAGCATGGTTGGCATGATCCAGGCCGGTGGTCATGAGCTAAATATATATCCAAAATAAATACTTCCAGATTCAATTCTCAACTGTTGTTTAGACAGTCTGTAGCATAAAGCTCACAGAGAAAAAGAGTTAGAAAGCCATTTTGTAATAAAGCAAAGACCATGGTTTAAACTTTGCAGAACCATAAAGCTTAGAAACCATAGAGTGATACATTTTTTTAGAGACCAGTGGAGGAAAACACTGTGGTTCTGCAACCGTCTAAAGAAGCTTTGCCCAGTGCTGTGGTGACTGTGGTGGCGAGTCACTGCTGTGGTAACAAGTCATTGCCATGGTTTCCATCCAAACTCTGATTTTGTTTCAAATGCACTGATATTGTGGAATGGATGCTGTGGCTGGAGAAATGGAGACAGCCAGCCAGCGGTGACGCAAGTAGAGAGGCTGTGATGTTATAGTGGCACTCGAGAGTTCATTCAGGTGTGATTGTACTACACAGCCTTAAACAACCACACTTGTTCACGCAGTTAGTACAGGCAGAGGAACAATGGCACTTCCCACAGGTGACCTGTTAACACAGATCCTTTATCAGATCAGACAAGCATCAATGTACACATTC
Organism: Xiphias gladius; assembly: GCF_016859285.1. Taxonomy (NCBI): domain Eukaryota; kingdom Metazoa; phylum Chordata; class Actinopteri; order Istiophoriformes; family Xiphiidae; genus Xiphias; species Xiphias gladius. The sequence continues at coordinate 19,533,358 of NC_053422.1, forward strand.
ATAAAGCCTGAGACACTGTGCCACCACCAATCTGTAAGCTGTTGTCTGAAAATAGGCCACAGAGGTATTCAAAAGGGAGAAATAATTTTGAACTGGCAGAAAAGGACAACAGACTCTTTGAAATTGTGTCAGAAGAAGCTTATCAGAGTGCTGCCACCATGACCGCATTGGTAGGATGGAATCTGTCTGTGTGAGAGTTTCCATTCTCTCCACAACAATAGAAGGCCTTCTCCGCCTTCTTCCACCCTGCTGACTCGCAGCGTGACAATCACCTAAACATGTCTCTGATTCTTCCCCTTTGCTGCTGTTTTGACTTATCACCTATGGTGACAAATGAATGAGAAAGTAGGGACATTCTAACATTTCACTAAACTCATGTTAGGTTGTCTTAAACATTGATTGTATGCAAAACCTGACCTAACCTGGCTGAAATCGTTCCCTGTGTCCAAATGGCTCAGAGTAATTCCATCTACACTTTGAGCATGGCACACCAGAAAAAATGGCATTTTAAAGTTGCCCTGTGGAGTTTTCATTTAAAAAAAACCACAAGTTATGCTTACATTCAGTGTTACTAACCAAAAGGCACTGCATGTATCATTGAGGTCTAACAAACATGCTATGAAACAATGGATAAAAGATTTGCAAAGCCAATTAAAAAAAAAAACATCTTAAATCCTACATTGTTTACTTCAATGTTTACTTGCAGGTGGGCTTTTTCTTTTTTTTTTTTCTTTTTTCTTTTTTGTCAGCACATTGTTGCATTTCTTTGTGTGTGACTGCTACCAACTGCCGATCAGTGGGATGGAATGAAACTGGCAGGAGGAATGTGTAAGGTGTCACACAATCACTCATGCATGCAAGACACAAACAAAACGGTGACCACTCATAAATGCATTGCCCCATGGTGGTAAAAAAAAAACTCCTAGGGTAGATGTAAGTATTCTCAAAATTTTCAAAATGCACACCACTGCCATCTAATGTTTCAGTGTGGTTTTGACGGTCTCTACTATGCAACGTACAAGAGAAATCGAGCTTTTCAAAGCTGTGAAAGGAATGTGATGACTGCTTAAAACAATAACAATAATACCTATCTCCGGACTCAGAGCAAAATTGACATCCATTAGTACACAGTTTGAATCCTTCCTGCCAGGTCAAAACATAGATTAATTTACTATTGCCAAAATAGTGCAGTGACAATCTTATTCACCACATGTATGCCTGGAACATAGGAGGAACTCCTTATAGCCCTGGGAAAATTACAAACTCTACAAATAGACTAGAAAAGTCTTTTTCAATTATGGCTCTATTCTATCCAAGTGTCCTAGGTGGTCATCTTAGTTTTATTACTCACACCTGTGAGTTAAAGGTCAGAATGTCTTTTGTGACAAAGGTCTATTGTTTATCACTAAGCCACCATGCAATATTTTGTCCTATACTGAGTTCATAACTACAGGCATAACATTTTCCAAAACTTGCCTGTCTCTGTCATATCAAAAAAATGCTAAGCCTTGGCAGTGCTGCTTATTCCTTCCAAAGGGAAGGTATGAGAGACGGCTCATTAATATGTTATCACACTGACACTCCACCCATCAAAACCTAACACAACAAAGTTAGGAGTCTGACTTCCAACCCTGATATGCAACGTTTTGCATTCTGCCTTCTACCCTCTCTGGGGAAATTTAATTCTAATCTCATACGGGAGATTATGGGGGATTTCTTGTGACTAAAAACATTAACAAACTGTGTTTTTGGTATTCTTAACACTCTGACAATGTTTGGTATGCAACCTGAAAAAACATCACCCTGGCTCAGGGATGGAAAAAAACACTTGGAAAATCACACATACAGTAACACCTATTTGGTACTTACCACAAACAATCCAGGGGCAAAAACCAGCATGACAAATTATCCAGTCAACAAAACTATTAAGTTGAGTTTCCTGCACGTATTACTTGTTTGCCACTCGTCCTACTTGTCTTGTCTTGTTGATACCATGGTTACTCTGACCAACAGAATAAAACTGGTTATTAGATTTAATCTAAAGGGCTCACTCCTGTAATTTATGTGGAGTAGTTGCCTTAAATTGGAATGCAGAAAATCATGTCGGTATGAGATTGATGTGAAGGGTGGTAAAAGTAATGATATATCACACATATTACCACAAATAGCATTTGTATCACTAACATTTAAACACAAAAAAAGATAACTTACTTATTTTTTTTAGGAAAACTCATGCAAACTTTAAAAAAATAATTTTTATATCAAATTGTTACTTCCTTGAAGCTGCTATCATCAATAACAATGGATCAAATGGATCAAACCCAGACACAATTATCACTGTAAGCTGCACAGAGCGTTATAGCGTCTTTTGGCTCACTGTTTTGGTTTTTTGGTTTACTTTACTGTTTTGGTTGAGTCTGACTGCAGCAGGCAGCTGTTTTCAGCAAAAAAGCTCTAATAAACCTACTTTACACTACCTGCCCAAGAGCAAATACCAGACAAAGTTAGCGATTAGCTGGTAGACATAGTGAACCATTTAGCCACTAAAGGGACAGTGATAATTGGAATTGTTGTTTCCGTGCTCCCAAAATTCAATCAGTGCAGAGTTTAGAAATTTGATCTTTCTATATCTGTGACAAGGTGATTTTGAGTTTATGCCGATATTTTAATGGTTACAGTTCACAGTCTCATCATCATATAGCAAGAGCACGACAACACTCTCAGTAAGATGATAAAGAAAGCAGGCTTGACTACGGAATGTATTTTTGACTGAGTGCCCTCGACAAAGGGAGAGTGTCTAAAATTAAATGGGTTAATTCTTCCTAAATGTCTCTGAAAGGCTAAAACAATTAATTCTTCCTATAATTCTGGTAAAGCAGTGGTATCAAGGTTATAAATTAGCTCCTGACTTCTTCAGTTACAGTATGTACTGGTTGTCTTTCTCCTGTTTATGTTTGGAACTGAAACATTTCACAAAATGGGATTCATGAAGAACAGTTAACCTTGACCCACTTAATCAATGAATAACAAACTTGATGAACCGTACAAAGTGCAAGCGTATAACTATCCCCGCTTCTTGCACCCATGGCCCTGGTGCTGACCCGTGGTGAGGCTGTATAGTTGCCTGTGTGCTGTTGTGCTGCAGGATCTTAGGTCCTCTCTAGCAGGCTGTGGATTGTCTTGACCATGTTTGAGATTCCACACATTCTATTCTATTTGATGATAAAGCCAGTGACAGAGATTCTTAAGCGAGAGGAGGGAAAAACATAAATATTACTGTTTGCTCAGAAAATTGGGAGACTGATCCGTTACTGTTGGTGGCTTCTAATAGTTGTATTATTAATACCGACGGTCTGTGAGGCCACCCTTTCATGACTCATTACTTTTACCTCATGCTGGAGGAATCCGGTGACCCATACACACCACCCCGTAACAAACCTGACCACTGAACGAGACCAAAGGCAGATTCCCAGGAGATTCCCCCACATTAAAATATGCCAGACCTCTCTACAGTTGGCTCCAGCCCATGTGGACTAACTTCACTGTCCAACTCAATATGTAGAGCCTCAAGAAGCAGTCTAGCGAAGAGCTGACATGGCATGGTATCAATAAGAATTTAGACATGTCATCAGCTTTGAGTGATTCCGGATGGAGGCATCAAAGAGCCTGTTCCTTTCAATAACTCATATCTCTCTCTCTCTCTAACCAGCCACTTCCAAGCACATGCACTCAGTCTCTCTCTCTTGTCATTCCCTCCATTCCTCATTGATCTGCAATCCAGGTCACAGGAGGAGGTAGAGGAGGAGGAGGAGGACGGGTAAAGTGATCAGGCCATTACATCATTTTTTGGCTACCTCCTCCTCAAAGCTGGATGATGCGAGTGTGTTTATGTGTATGGTGTGTGTATGTGTGTGTAAATGTGGGCCCCAGTCTTGGAGACAAGGATAGACTCATACCATAAGTAACAATTTCCTTCCTAGACATGAGGGGTCCTGGGACACTAAAGGGACTAGACTTGTCTAGACCAATGATTTCCACTATAAATGAAAACATTTTTCTTCAGAGCTCTTTTTAAAGTCCATTATAATGTAGCACTTGTAGATCATATCACAGTAAACTGAGTGTAGTGCTTCTCTGTGTGATTAAGCACTTGGCCAAAGTCAATAGTTAGAAACATATGTTATAGATACTGTACAGGTGAGTCATGTGAAGCTTAATAATTTCTAGCTGATGAACATTATTACAGGAGTCTGAAGCAATCAAAGGAGATGACGTGTAATCTGCTTGGTCAGACAGGTAGACACACCACCTGGTGGATAGCGGGAGGTCTGTATGACACAGAGGTGCACACGCAAGTGGAGGACTTGCAATGCGGGAGTCATAATTATGCTCGGTGGTTGCTGGGCAACAAGGTGAATGCCAGAAGGCACGTTTTCAGGTGTTTACTGGCGTTTCACATAAACCTTTCTCTTATCTCCGCACTTGTTGCTTCACTCACCAACTGTCACAATCAGCACATGCCCAAACATGCATGCACACTCACAGTGCCCGTAACCCCGCCCACTTCCACCTGGAAGAAAGCCTTCTATGGGCAAACGTAAACCTGAGCTTACAAGTACGTCAACCATTGAGATAAAGTAAAGTGCTCTTTCTTTGAAGAGTAAAGAAAACTCACTTCTATCGAACCTTTTTACGGGCTGTCATAATCATTGGAGCCAAAGTTTGTCTTCGTATGGCAACAGAGGTTCCCAATGTAGAACTGCAGGAAAACTGGTGTGGCAGGTAGACATCACAAGAAGGAGAGAAAAGCAGTACGCTCATAACTCAGATGTACAGCTCAGTGTTCGGGCACATCTTAGTCTCTTCGCCATAAAAGTCAGTGATCATTTGGTTGCATGCAGTAGGCATATATTGTATAAGCAGTGGCTCCCAACCCATTGGTCAAGACCCTTCCAGTGGGTCACAAAATAAAACTGAGGGGTTGTAAGATGCTTAATGGGTGATGAAAAAAAGGTTCTGCTACATAATTTATATTCTTTCTCTCTGACTTTTTTCAATCTTTTTTTTTTTGTTGTTGTTGTAAAATTCTGGATAGTTTTACCTTTTCTGGTTTGTAACAAATTTTAAAATAATCTGAACTGTTGAGAAGGGAAAATTGCTCTCAGGTGGCACTGTACTTGGTAGCCTTTCTCGGAGTGACCTTTCTCAGGACACTATGTCCACAATAAAGGTTTTCCAGCCAGACAGAGGTTACTAAAATCAGTGTCTGACAGGGACTAGACATTCACCTCATGACCTGGTTTCCTCCCTTTCATAGCTATACCACACTTACACACAGACAGTCATGGACAGACTGACGGACACACAAATTGGTCTTTTATTTCTCTCCAAGTTGGCGATACACTCACCATTAGTTCGAATTTCACCTCTATAAACTATTGTTCTAATCTCTGGCGGCACAGTCAGAACACGCTCGCTGGAAAATGTCAGGAAGCACATTGCACATTTTATTCCGAACAACTTACTTATCATCACTCAAATTCTGCTTGTTATCTAGCTGCCTGGCCCATGCCACCCACTCCTCTCCACATTCCTGATACCAGAAAGAAAGGAACTTTTCCGTTGATCAATCAGCCCTCCGGTGGGTCCACATCAAATGTGGCTCACAAGTAAAACTCACCCACTCACTCCTGGGTGTGGCGGGGATGATGGGACTCCTACAATGTTTGTGTGCGTGTGGTCACATTGGGGGTTAGAAAAGTGGCCACGGAACCATAACAATAACAGATGCACTGGAAAGAGCCCAGAGCCCTCGTAATGATGTCATGGTGTCTGTTTTGTGTATGTACGATTGGAATTCACTGTAGTCACACACAATGGGGAGGATGTGTCTGGAAAATGTTGATCAATGTTATATAATTATTAAGAAGAAGGTACATTATTAAATTTACTATGTTGCTATTTCCAATCAAAAACACTCTTATAGCACCGGTAAGTTAAAGCATTGCAATTTTCCCTATTCTGAGCATCCCATGTGCTCTCTTTGCAATCAGAATCTGGCAGAGCTTGACTCTCTCACTGCGGTCTGAAATGGTATTCAGACCTGAGTGACATTTGGCACACTGAACAGTAAAGCAACACCGTGCTTTAATGTTTGAAGGAGGATTGCCGGATTATCTAAAACACACTTTAGAACAGGTCTTTTTACATCAGATTTGAGCGGATAAATTAGACAACTCAGTCCAGCTTCTTCTTCGAACAGGCCCTAGGTGTGTGGAAGTGTGTGTGTTTGTCTGGAAGTGACTTTGTATTAGGCGTGCCAGGAGGTTTATAAAGATTACTGTGTGTTCCTAAGGTGCGTCTCGAATCATTAAGCACTGCATTCCATTGACCATTTCAAAAGAGGAAGTTGTAAAGAGATGGTTTGGGTCCAGGTTTATTTTGTGTGAACATAAACAGGGGGTCATTTTAAATTTGAAATTATTTTTCAAACTGTATGATATCACTAGTTTTTAGTTGTGACATGCTGTTGCTGTGCAATGATTACATTTTTTACTGATAAAGTTGGTAGACACCTTTCCTCTCACTTTTATGAGTTGCCGTAATAACATTGTTTCAGTCTTCTCCTTAGTACCATACATTGTAGTGATTAAGCCAGTCTCTTTCATGAGTGAAATGAGTGGGACATCCCGGCATCACTTCTGGCTCAGTAGACATTACTGACAACAAAGAGTTGCAGATGTAGGCAACACCACGGTAAAACAGTTTTCCAGTGCTGAAAGTGACCTACATAGACACATTTTGCCAGGTGCTGAAGTGTGATATCCCCTCCAGATGTGAATGAACACGCTCTTGTGTTCCTGTGAGGCTTTGAGTTGCCATTTCCAGATGAAACCTTGTTTTGTTCACACACACACACACACACACACACACACACACACACACACACACACACACACACACACACACACACACACACACACACACACACACAACCGCACACATACACACTAAAGCCCCTCATAGCTACTGGTCAGACCTCTCATTAATTTTACTGCCATTCACATCAAAGAAAGGGGAGGACAATTTTGTTCCTCTGGACTAACAAATTAGGATCTGGTTTCATTTAGAAGGGCCAGGATCTGAATAGGAAATCATCATACTGTGTTTTAGTGGGTCTTGTCACGAAAAGGTTAGCAGATACTGTACCTTTAGGATGGGACTTTTTGAGCTGCTGTAGTGGTCTGTGGCACCCTCCAGTGGTCAAAGTGGTACAATGTGCTGCTACAAATTCATAGCATCTTATGCAAATTGGGCACACTTCTTTATTCTAAATATTAGTGCTGACTATGTCTTACAAAAGTCATGGTTAGATAATAATTTTATTTCAGTAACTTTCATGTCACGTGACCAAGTGACTCCTCATTCAGTTCCAAACCCCCACTGTAATGAAGTGGTATCATAAATTATGCTTCACAGCTGTTGGGCATTGTTAGGAGTTACAGAGCCCTCTAAAGGCAGAGAGAGAGAGAAAGAGCTGAGGGATGCAGCTAAATAAAGTACTTCTCTGCAAAGCTAGTTTCAAAGCAGCAATTGGCCAATATTTAATATTTTATATTTATAATATTTAGCAATAATGAATAATTAATCATTCTTAAAGACTTTATCACCAAAGACTATTTTTTGTCACAATCAGATGTCAGCATGTTTGATGGACTGTTGAAACTAATACTTGGTTTAACATAAACTGCATTGCACCCTTTTTTCTAGATTTGGTGCATTGATGTATTGTGCCAACCCCAAGATGAGGATTCGAGACAGTGTCTGTGCACGTGCCCCATGTGACACTTGCCTATAGAGAGTCACTTAAAATTAGACTTAATTATACTCACTCCCATTGCAGCCAGATCTCTCACTGCTTGAGAATACATTAGAGATGTATTCTGAAAACAATGCCATCTCAAAAGTAGTTACTGATTTCACCAATAAGTATTTTAAAACAACAGAACCACAGTAATAAAATTTTGTATGAAGGTAGTGTACTATAGGAAGGATCTATAGAAAAATAGATTAATTAATGACAAAAAAGAGCAATGCATATGTGACACATTTTATTTGCATCGTTGTTGCAGACATCATGTGCACAAACTCACTCATCCAATATTAGAGAAAAACGATAATAAAATAAATATGAGGTTCTTTTAAAACAGTATTTTCAAGTTTTTTGGAGATATTTGTTATTAAATTACACAGTAAATTGGTAAACCTATGGATTTGCATTACTGTGCATTACTGTTGAAGTTACAGTATGATGTTCTTACTCTGTATCAAAAATGACAAAACTTTCAATTAATCATTTTGAAATTAGGCATTCATTAATCCTTCTATTTAAGCAGCCTAGCACAGAACAAGCAGCAGCAAATAAACAACAACCAAAGAATTGCTGTCTTCAGTTGCAATGTGAAAACTCAAATAACCGTAAAGGCTAACATTAGACACCCCCTTTATACACTGTGTATTTAAAACCCAACAGGCTCCAGGAAGGCGGCCTCTATCCTCTATTTCAGGACCTTTTCCCCCCTGTTGGGGGTAGGTTGGGGGGATGTTTGTGGTAATAGTCTGGTGGGGTGGGATTGGGGCTCGCATTCATCCCTGTAGGGACATAATACATACTCTCCAGGTAGCCCTGGTCCAATGGTGGAAGATTCTGGGGCTCTGGCTTGGATCCCTGACCAGACTGATTCCTGTAGCTGACCCCAGGCCCGCTTGGATGCATTGTTACTGCAGCAGAGGCCTCAGGATAGCGGGGCGGCTGGGGCTGAGCCTGGGGGTGAGCTGGGGGAGGAGGAGCTGCATAGGGCAAGTACTGCGGAGCAGGGGCATACATGTTGGTGTTGTGGAGAGATGGGTAAGGGGCTGCTGAAGGAGGATACAGGCCAGAATGTGACATTGCTTGCTGTGGGATGAGCACTTCCACATATTGGCCAGTCTCTGGGTCAAACAACATTTTCCTCAGTGGCTGTACAGGCACCTCAATATAAAAATACTTCCCAGTCTCAGGATCTAGGAGCACTCTGCGAGGTGTCTGTCCAAAGCTATTCTCTGAGTACAAACTGGAGCTGTCACCCCCATACTCAGACCCATAGGAAGGCCCCAGGCTTTGAGGGCCACACAAGTACTGGGGATCCATAGGAGGAAGGCCAGGAGAGTGGCCGTGGCCAGGATCGCTGTAAGGAGCCCCAGCCAAGCTTGGTGGCTGCTGCTGTGGGGATCTGTGGACAGGGGGTCGTCGAGGGTCAATATGCTGAGGTGGCTGCAATGGCCGGTCAGCAGTGCAGGCCTGCATAAGTGAGTGGTGGGAAGGGCAAGGAGGAGGCTGGTGGAGAGGCTGGTACAGGGCTGGTGGCTGGCTTGGACCAAGAGGACTTGATTTGGGAGAGCCGGGTTGGTAGCTCATTGGCTGAGGGTCAGATCTGCACTGGTGGGGACGAAGAGGGGGCTGAGCCACTGGGTAAGGTAGTGTCTGGCCTGGAGATTGTGGAGGGGCAGGGGGGGTGAGGTTATAAGGGCTGCGGTGATGGTGGGGAGTTGTGAGACCAGGGTGGGAAGGGCAGCCAGCTGTGCAGGAGCAGGGAGGAGGGCGGGAGGAGGGTTGATAACAATTTGCCCTCCTGGGGGTCAGATCTAGGACCATCAGCGGACTGAAGCTCTCTCTTTCATCGTAACTTGGAGGGTCATCTGAGGCATAAAAATGCAGGTCATCTATCCTTTGTTGGCGCTCCCTTGACAGTGATCTGCGGCATGGCTGGTTTGTGTATCCTGGCACTTGTGTTGTGGGAACAGTAACGGGCTGTTTTGTATTGTTTGAAGTTGGTGACATAGCTTCTTCATGAGGGCATGCCACCCTGTGACACTGTGGTTGGCTGTCTGGATCCATAACAGTTGGCTGGCTTGGCTGGTTGGCTCCAGCTGAGGCAAGTCCAGTGACTTGGTTTGCTAAGGGGTCAGAAACTGGACCTGGAGCTGAGGTTAAACCTGTGCAGGTGGCTGATGTTGGAGCTAAGGTTATAGGTCTTTGTGTGTATCTGGAGCTTTGAGGAGAGGCAGCTGGTTGTTGCTGCTGTCCTCTCTCATTAGATGCCACAGTCTCTGATGGTGCTGTTGACTGGTTTGAGAGATTAGAGAGGGTGGCTGCTGTTGTTTTGCTAGGTGGAGGTTTGAAGCTGGAAACTGCAGACACAGCTATTTTTTTTGTATAGTTTGATGTCGATGTGGACTCATTGGAGATCTTTCTATAGATGGTTGGCGAGGAGACCACAATTGTTTGAGCCCTCTCCTCACCTTGCGGTTTTAAAGGTGACGTTGTTGCTGACGGTCTCTGTGCTTCATTAGGCATTGCTTCTAAATCTGCAGGTTTAAATTTGCAGCTTGGTTTTGGAGGCACAGCTGGCTTTTGAGAATTTTTAGCTATAGATTTAACTTCAATGGTTTGAGGCCTGTTGTTTCCTGTGGAGTTTGCTGGCATCTCGTGTTTCTGCGTGTCTTTAGATAGTGACTTAACCTCAATTGGCTGTGGTCTGAATCTTCTTATTGCAGGGGACCTCGGGGGGAAAGTTGGATCTAATCTTTTCACAGCTTCAAAATCTCCTTGATCCTTCTGTTTGGTGAGAGGAGGTGTTTGCTCCTGCGTATTCCTTAGCGGAGGAGCACTTTTTTTTTTTGCTGCGTCTTTTATTGTAGGCTTAATTCTAACTCCGTCGTCTACTGTGGTCTTTGCAAGGGTGTCTGTGTTTTCAGACACTGCTGAGGGGCCAGACGTCGTGGATGATGAAGAGAATGTCCTCTCTCTATGAGACTCAATTCGCCCACCATCAGAAGATATGGTCTGAAGGGGTATCTCCAGGCAGTTCACATGCTTACGGGGAGGCCCTTTGCCTCCTGCTGCATTACCGTTGCTCATCACTGCTCCAATGTCCGCTTGGTAGCCTTTCTCCTTCAATAACATGGAAACTGAGTTGCCACTGCTGCCAGGGGTACTGCCAGGGCTAGTGGACCCAGGTGAAAGTGAAGCAGTTGAGAGTTGGAGTGGGATGGGGATCTCTTCCTGGGCTGGAGATGCAGATGTCTTGCTGGATCCATCCCTTATCAATACTACAGCAGTGGATACCTCTCTTTCCTTACTGGGCAGTTTGGGGAGACTTCCGAGCATGGGAGGTTTTCTGTCTGTTCTAATCACTACAGGTTTGCCCTCTTTGTCTGAAATGTTTTGCATTTCTGTCACAGTATCATGTGTTTCTGCTTCCATGTTTAGACCATGTTGACATGGCTTGGGTATTGCTGTTACTCCTGTTGGGTAATTCTGTGTGTTTGCATTTGAGGATGTGTGTGATTTTCTGCTTTCCTCTGTGACAAGCTCGGGAGAAGCCTGGGTTTTGTCACCTGGGTTTTCTGAGTCTTTTTTGCTGCATGACATTTTATTTCTGTCTTCCTTCCAGCAAACAGCCTTGTATTCTATTTGCATTGGCTGTTGATGAGACAGAGGATTTCCTTTGCTTTGAAGAGGCAGAGATAAGGTCAGCAGCTGTGAATCTTTCATCTCCTCTTTCTGTTCCTCTTTCCTCTCCACCCTGTATTCCTCTTCCATTCCCTCCCTCCTCCTTTCTTGCCTTAATTCCTGCTCCTCCCCTGCTATGTCCCCTTTCCCCCTTTTAACTTTTATTTCTTCGCTCCTTTCCTCATGAAAAATTTCCATCCTTTCTTCATTCACCTCCAATGGCATTACAGCACTAGTTGGCTTGAAAGAGAGATTATATGTATTTTTTACAAGCCGCCTCACATCTCTAACTTTGTGAATGGGGGCCTTGATTTTATTATTGCCTTTTCGTTCGTCTTCCTCTGTTTTCTCATCCACACTGGTCGCTACCCTTTCCTCCTTTTCTCTGAATGACATATCCGGTGAACAAGCCTCAGGCTTGTTTTCTGCCTCAGGTGTGAGACAGACACTTAGAGAGGACTTCTTTGTCTCCACTGCTTTGAGTGTAATCTCCTGTGTTTTTGACATGTAGGCACCCTTGTCACCCTGTTGCAGTTGTTTATGGTCCTCTGTGTTTTCACATTCCTGGTCTCTGTTTGTCATCCTGGCCCGTGTGCTGCTGGATCCAGTGTCAGAAGAAGCTCCTGTGTTCCCTGTTGTGGCATTTGCTGAGTCACCACCCTCCCTTTCGTCCCAGGTTTTAACATCATCTGGTCGTTGTACTCCAGTTCTGGACTGTTTACTATCAAATGACACATTCAATTCTGATCTCCTTTCAGATCTTAATGAGGTTGCATTCCTACTCTGAGAATCAGCCTCTTCACTGTCAGTCTGTGAAAAATTTACACTTCTGCTGCTGCTAGATGAACTTGGCCTGTTACTGGATCTCACTCCAAAGCTTTTTGGTTGTTGGGCTTCATCCTTTGTGCTTGGTTCCCCTCTAACAGGAATACCCTCAGATGAAAGACCATAATCTGATTGAATACTGGAACTCAGATTACGTGCATGAGGTTTTGGGGAAACTTTAAATGGTACCACTGCACTCTCTGATGCTGGGCTGTTTTCCTCACAAGCAAGGCTCACCTTTTCTTCTGCCTGCTCATCTGGTTGTTTATCAACACTTTGCATCTTCTTGGACAATACACTCTTGATAAGACAAGTGGCCATCTTGGTTTTAGAGCATGATTCATCCAGGGAGGCAGATTTCTGGAGTTTGGATTTTCCTTCATTTTTTTGATTGGGCTCAGGACTGAGCTCAGAAGGGTAGCAACCTTGCATTGCTGCTGGTGTACTGTGTTGTCTCAAAAATGTCTCTCTGGAGTGACTCTCTAGAGAGGGGCTTTCCACCATCACTGGTATCCCAGGAGTGCTATTCTCACTACTCTCATCCTGCTTCCCTTCAGCATTATTCTTTCTCTTCAGCTGGATCTCTCTCTTTGGCACTCCTCTTCTCACCTTCCTGGAGTCCTCTCTTTCCACGGCAACATCTACGCACTCAAAGCTGCCCATCTCATAGCGCCTTGATGGATTTAGGCCATCTGAGTAGTATGCAGATGATTGCTGGAAGGAGAGTTCATCATTGTCCAGCTTTGGAGCAGAGCCCCTGAAGTCAGCATAGGCCAGCCAGGCGGGATTGACCCCGGCAGGGCTCTCCTGGGTAGATGGTTGAGAAATATTGGTAGATGAACGGTGGCTGGAGTTGTACATGTCAAGATAATCTAACTCTGGGCTTGACAGGCTGCGGAAAGCCAAGTCTGTAAACCACTTCACCTCATTATCTGCCTCATCAAGCTCACTTCCCATGCTGGAGCTGGAACTCCGGCAGGGTCTGCTTGCAACCAAGCGTCCAAGAGCACTGTTCTTGTTCTGTTGTGCAGGAGGCTGAAGCCGTCTGCTAGGACCACCAGCCCTGGTGTCTTGTTGGGAAGCAAGTCTCAGAAGACTCTGTTGTTGCTGTAGCTGTCTGGTGGGAAGCAAGCTCTCTGAATAGGAATGCACTGTTGGCAGTCCCTGACGGATCTCTCTGCTTGTGGGAGCTGTACTGCGACTCGCAGGCCCTTTTCTATTCCTGGCATTGAATGACAGCTCAACCTGTTCCCCTCTGTAACTGCCGTCCCCATGCCATCCCTCCCCCTTTTCAGGAACCCGCTCCTCCCTCTTTCTCTCTCTCTCTGTCTCCTTATCCCTTTGCCTCTCCCTACCTACCTCTCTCTCGTCCTCCAGCTGCATTTCCCTCCCCATCTCTAATTGCCCTCCTAGTCTGAGCCAGGGGGCCTGGCTATTATTGTCAACAGGGGCAACATTGGGGCTTTCCCTATTTGTCACTGCTGTCTTTAAATTACCACTTGGTGAGGATGCTACAACCTGAGAGGGGCTACGGCCTCTTTTCTGCCACTGTCTGTATGGTTTCTCAGGGGCTATGATGTGGACAGGTGTAAACCTGGTGAGTGGTGGAGAGGGAGTCCGCCTTCTGTTTACATGGTGGGCCATGTTCTCGGTGAAACTCTCTCTGTTTTCAGGTCTAACTTTGGTTGGCAGATGTCTTCTTGAGTGCTCAGGTGTACAAGCTGACTTTAATGAGCTCCTGCTTTCAGAAGTCAGGGAATAAGTAGTGAACTGAGGCTGTGGTTTTTCCATGTTCTGCACAGGTGAGTTGGATGTAGCCCTGTGGACAGGTGATGTGGTTGGATTCCTGTCCATAGAGACTGGAAGATTTGGGGAGGGAGACTTGATATCCATGGGGGGATGTTTTGAAGTGTCTTCTTTCTGAAAAAAAGTATGGCCAGTGTCTTGTTTTTCCTCAGAGAAGGAGTCTAACCTTGAGTTATCCTGAATGTTTACTTCCTTTGGTGTTGCTTCTCTCTCTGTGATTTGTTGTTTAAGTGAACTCTCTATCTTTTCCTCTGCTAAGAAAGGTGAAGTAAACACAGGTGAACAAACTGCAACCACTGGTGACCTGCTTTTGATTTGAGCAAGAACTGATTTGTCTCCACTGTTTAATTCAAATGAGGGGGACACGTTGTCTTTTGACAAATGTGTGGGGCACTGTATTTCTGTAAAATCAACAGAAGAGGAATCTCTCTCAACTTCAGGTGTATTTCTCAGAGGAGGGGTAGTCTGTGTATACTGAGGTTGGTACTCTGTGGAGAGGGTTGTTGGTGAATTCTGCACAGGAGATGGGGAAACAGGTGATGGATCTCCACTTCTGATGTGCCGAGATGAGGGACTTTGATTCTTTTCAGAAGAAGGGGTTTGATATCTTGGCTCAGGTGAGGGAGTGTGATGCCTTGGCTGAGGTGAAGGTGTTTGGTAGCCTGGTCGATGCGGCAAAGTTATTTCAGGCTGCAGAACAGGGCTTGTTAAGCCTGATATATGAGTCAAGTCTTGTGGTGTACCAATGGACTCTGCTATACTGCTCTGTATACTGTTTGTGCTTTGGGTAGGGCTCCTTGCTTCAGGGGACACAAGTGTCCTATCAGGGTCTGGGCTGGAGAGACGAGAGAGCTCAGGAAATGGGGAAGTGTCCCTGTCCTCAGGTTGAAAAACAGTATAAGAAATCCCTGTGATATGAGGGGATGAAGTGGGGCTTCTTGATGAGGCAGAGTCAAAGTCAAGCTCAGGTGAGGATGCTGTAATCCTGATTTCAGGTGAGGGAACAGTATGTCTTTGCTCTATGGGAGAGCAGTTGCTCCTAACTTCAGGTGATGGAGATAAACTATAACTTACCACAGGCGAAGACACCTGGCTCCTGATTTCAGAAGGTGTAGAAATGTGTCTTATTTTAGGTGAGGGGCCAGGGGAGGGAGTTTTTGTCCCTGTCTTAGCCGGAGAGGCAGCACTGAGCAGGCAAGGTGAGGGAGCTGTGTGTCTTAATTCAGGTGAGACACTACTCTCCACAAGCGCAGGAGATGTTGATATTGAAACGACAGGAGAGGGAGGTGTGTATCGTGGGGCAGGTGTAGAAACAGTACTGCCTGGTTCAACTGATAACCCTGTGTTTTGGTTCTCAGTAGTAGGTGTGGTGCCTCTTTCTGCAGTGGAAGGATCTGAAATCAGCTCAGGGGAGCAGGGAGGCTCTCCTATATCAGGTGTGGAGCCTCGGCTCAAAAGATCAGGCAGGGAGACCCTCCCTCTTAGCTCCGGAAGAGGAGATGATGCTTGAGTATCGGGTGAGTAAGGCCTATTGTTCAGCTCAGGGGAGACCAATGTTTCTCTTGACTGGGATGATAACTCTGTTCTACTAGATGAACGTAAAGGAGATGAAAGAATGGCTCCAGATTCAAAAGCTGATTCTGTAAAATCTAGAGAAAAATCTTTGGGTGTGGGCTCAGGTGAGGGACTATTGTGTTGGTTAAAGTAGCTGCTCCTTGGCACAGGCGAGTCTTGTGCTACCTGGCACTCAGGTGAAGATTCGGTGTTCACTGACTCAGAGGAAGATGAGCTGAGACAGGTCCAAGGCTCAGAGGGGGGACTTGGAGTTAATGATTGATGCGAGGGGCTGTTATGTCTGTCTTTTAAAGTAGGAGTTATTCTCCCCGGTTCAGCTTCTGAATTAGCTTGCCTTGGATTAGGTGATGCTGGTGAATGTCTTTTTTCAACCGATGAAGAAGACAAGGGTGATACTCTTCCCTCTGGACTGATGGTATAGGAGCTATTATGTCCAGGAGAGGGGGTCCTCTCACCAGTGTTGAGGACTTTAGATGGTGGGCTATATGTACTAAGCTGAGGTACTGGTGATTTGCTTTTTCGTTCTAAATTTGGGCTGCTGTCCTCAAAAAAGGTTGGGTGCCCTGAGTTCAGTCCCTCGCTGTCTGACAGGGGGCTGCAAAGCCTTTCTCTTGAGTCTTCAAAGCCGTCCTCTCCTTCACTGGAGCCCTGTGCAGTGTGGTAAGAGCCTGAGGAGTCGTTTAGATCATCCGCCAGGGGTGATGCAGCAGCTATCCCGTCCGCCTCCCTCTGGGAAGGGACAAAAGCCCCTACAGCAGGGCTGCTTGAGAGGGAGGATGACTCACAGTCGTCTCCAAAAATGTCACACAGGCAAGTGGTCTCAGAGATGGCACTGCTCTGATTAGGGACGTTGATGATGTCAAAGATTTCAACGTGGTTGGGGGTGCCGTCACGATGGCACAGGGAAAAGGTGCGGGGCGCACTGCGCAGGAAGGAGTAGCTGTCCCCCTGGAGTGTCCAGCTGTCCATCGCTAGTCCACAAGCTCCAAATTCTCACTGTGGCCCGTCCAGTTCGCTTCTTTAGTCTGCTCTGGGGTCTGTTCCTGGACTGGAAATAAGATATTGTCACCTGGAGGGTATCTCATTCATTTATACCACGAGTAACATTTAATGACAGGAAAAACTGTACAAATTGAAATATGGAGGGTAAAGTGTGTTTTGATTCTTCTTTGTTAGCTTGCCAACAGCAAAATGTATCCTTTAAACCTCAAATATTCTGAGAATACCTGCAACCTCCAAAAGGGGTTCAGAACATAAATATAACTCTGTCACTGTGCCTTAAAAAGCAGTAGCAAGCATCCTGAAATTTTCACAAGAGAACAAACATTCACTTTAAGTTGACAAAAATTTAGTTGCATACAAGAATTGTAGTCTATTTCCACATGTGCTTTAAAGCTCACAAGATTTCATCAAGACATTATATATGAAGTGCAACTTATTTTAAATCAAAAGGACTGAAATTTATTCATCTTAGATATATGGAAAGTGACAATATTTGCATTAGCTCTGCCCAATACATACCCTGTTTTTAAGCTTTCCACATTGCCTTGGTGTAGGAATATCTAGAGAGAGAAAGCCTGTTCAATGTGCAAGTAGAGAGACAGAATGATTGGTACCGCACCTGGCCAATGATGAGGCTTTCCCAAGGGCATTGAATTCCTCTATGTTGCAATATTTGCCCCTCATCCAGCGAACTGCCTCTCAAAATCCACAGCACACTCCAAGCTTACAAGACCTCTGTGCATGTGCCGAATCCAGGACTGAGCAGCTCTGCACAGCTCAGTCCGTCATTGCCATCCTGGCTAGGCAACTTCAGACTGTCAAAGCTACTGCCATGTATCAGACTTGAATAGAAAAAGCAAAGAGGGGCATCTCACTCTGACACATTACATCCTTTAATGCTCCCATCTCTATTTCTGCCCCTCCCTTCTGAGCTGGCCTCAGGGAAAGCGTTTACTGAATATAACCTGGATCTGTTTCTCCTCCAGACTGGGGTTTGGTTGGGCATTGGCTTTGTGTGAGCTGGCTTGGGGTGCGGCACGGGGGGTGGGTGGGGGGGTTTATAGTTAGCAGCAGGTGCTGATCCGGACAGGACAAATGAGTGCGCCTGGAATTTGACACTTCGAGCCAGCTCAGTCACAGGGCTCCTCTATATATAGACCAGTACTATCAGGGCCAGATAGCCAAAGCTTTAGCTGTTTGGTTGGGCTCACTGGTAGGGAAAGAAAGGGGAAATACAGAGCTCGAAGTACAGCCCACACATTGTCCACTTGACCACTAAATGAGGTTATACTTAACACTGACAGTGTACTTAATGTATGCTTGTATGTAAGAGTGTATATATGTGTGTGTTTGTGTGTATGTGTGTGTGACTGTTATAGTGCAGCTGGGGTACAACAGGTCAAAGGTTTACTCAGAACCCCCGACTTTGCCAGCACACATGCAAAATTCCTGTGTGCATGTGCCGAATCCAGGACTGAGCAGCTCTGCACAGCTCAGTCCGTCATTGCCATCCTGGCTAGGCAACTTCAGACTGTCAAAGCTACTGCCATGTATCAGACTTGAATAGAAAAAAGCAAAGAGGGCATCTCACTCTGACACATTACATCCTTTAATGCTCCCATCTCTATTTCTGCCCTCCCTTCTGAGCTGGCCTCAGGAAAGCGTTTACTGAATATAACCTGGATCTGTTTCTCCTCCAGACTGGGGTTTGGTTGGGCATTGGCTTTGTGTGAGCTGGCTTGGGGTGCGGCACGGGGGGTGGGTGGGGGGGTTTATAGTTAGCAGCAGGTGCTGATCCGGACAGGACAAATGAGTGCGCCTGGAATTTGACACTTCGAGCCAGCTCAGTCACAGGGCTCCTCTATATATAGACCAGTACTATCAGGGCCAGATAGCCAAAGCTTTAGCTGTTTGGTTGGGCTCACTGGTAGGGAAAGAAAGGGGAAATACAGAGCTCGAAGTACAGCCCACACATTGTCCACTTGACCACTAAATGAGGTTATACTTAACACTGACAGTGTACTTAATGTATGCTTGTATGTAAGAGTGTATATATGTGTGTGTTTGTGTGTATGTGTGTGTGACTGTTATAGTGCAGCTGGGGTACAACAGGTCAAAGGTTTACTCAGAACCCCCGACTTTGCCAGCACACATGCAAAATTCCTGTGCGCTGTGCGTTAGGCAGCAACAATTGCATAACATTGGTAAGGTGCTCTCCCATGTTTTCGGTCATGTTTCTCCTTTTTGTGTCTGGATATTTCATGTCCCACGAACGCTGCAGCCAATGAAAGTTTTCAACTTTCAACTCACACTTAAGCTTGCCTTTCAAATGACAGCACATGACAAGAGTATGATCAAAACTGTCAAAACAAAAGGTGTCCTTTACTGTATGCATTACTGTTGCTACAATAGCAGTACTCTCTGAGCCACATTGAGACTGTCTGGGCATGTTTGATGGCAGAGAGTTTGGATAAACCCTCTGTCCCTAACCTAATACCTCATGAGATTACCATTCATTCTCAGTCATTAAGTCATTCAGGGCAAGCCAATGGAAAATCTTTGATTGCAACCCCGTCTGGATATTGCATAAGGCTGTCACTGAGGGTATATTACATCTGTAGTATCCAGGGGGTTGAGAGATTGTTCTCAATACTGGAAAGTCAACAAGCTATTTTATGTATGACATCATGTATATGTACTTTGGCCCACTCTTCTGTCTGAAGAGTCATACATTGCCACAAGTGAAGACGTTTTTAGTGTAGCTAGGCAAAATGGGAACTGAGTCTATGACCTTGATGGAGTTAGCGCAATATAGCTCTACTCACAGAACTATGCAACAGCTACGTATCTTTTTTTTTTAGATATCTTGTAAGTGATTTCAGATTTCACTAGAGGCTCCAATGGTATGACAAGCGTGGATCATCATTTCTCTGAACTCTTAACAGGCACCAGAGAGAAGATGGATCATATGATTGGTTTAGAGCTCGTAAGGTAAACTGTCATACACTATTTCATTATGTTTTGTAAATACACTCTGATATCACTTGGGAAACGTGGAGTAAAAGTGTAAAACATAGCCTTTGAGAACCATAAAGTTAAAAAGGTTGCAGAGAACGACATGCATACATATGTGAATGCATATGCGTGTGCCTGCTATGTGAGAGTGCAGACTAAAGTGTTCAGAGGTGCTGATAAATTTGAACCTCTGCGGTTATGGCAGCACAGCAGACTGGAGGGGGACTCAGAGGGAAAGAATGATCAGCACCTCAGCAATGGAGGGCTTTAGTCTACATCACTGATAGATTAGTCACACCAGCCTGCTCAAGTCCACAGACCTCTTACAACCTCACCCTTAGCAATGCACCACACCAATTAGACCTGCATAGACAATATACTGCATGGGCATCTATAAGTGGACAAACATATGAACCTTGTACATCAAGGGGCTTGGAAGAGAGGCTGATGTTCACCGACCACATGTTGAGCAAATGGGGCCTGGCTAAGCACTTCCCTAAGTGTGAAGATAAATAAACATGACTTACTTTTTAAAATTCATCACAGCTGCTTTTTCTGCTTGCTATTTTCTGCTTTTCTATCTGGGGGATATGATGGTCAACAAGGGTCTAATCTCAAAACCGGTTATTTAAGTGCTAGTATTTATGGCAAACAGAAAGAATATAAACATTAGATCACATTTCAAATCAATCTTTTTTGAACTGGCCTAGTTGCTCTTTTAGGATGTGATTAACTCTGCGTGACCAAGCTAAACACAATATTACTACACATTTCTAATATTAGTTATATTTTAATTTTTCTGGTTATCAGTGATTGACAGTTTAGAGGTACTTGTACTATGCGTGAATATTACGTTACTTTTGCTCCATTACATGCCAGAAGGAAATATTGTAGTTTTTATTCCACTACATAGGTTTTACTGCAGTACTTACTAGTTACTTTGTAGATTAAGATTTTAGATTAAGACTTGAGGTCAGAAAAATAAAAATATGATTCATTACATTTGCTACAGATGAAACTACCCAAGAGTACATAAAACAAAATTTTGTTCTACCTTGACTATTTACAACATTAAAATGTTGTTTACATACTGATGCATCAGTATCCTGAATCGTGACTTGTTACAGCTTCAAAACTCCATTGTCCAAGAGATACATTTCATTGAAGCGAAAAAAAATCATATGGTACACTGCGAGATGCTACCCTTGGAAGTCGCGGAGAAAATGACTTTTAATGTGAAATGTCCAGTTAAGCCAGAATGCGACACAGGAAGTTCCGCATTACGACTGCTGGTCAAGTGTTGCCATAACAGGCAAGTTGCTAACGCTAATGTTTGCTAACTAATTAGCACGATAGGTGAGTGGTGTTTATTTTAACATATCTTAAAATTCTGTTAAACGACGATATATGTTTGAAGTGTTGGAAAAATACGAAATAGTGGGTTGTCATTCTCCCCTGAAATTATTTGGGCCTTGTCAGTGAGCAGCAGGCTAACATCAACTAGCCAACTAGCTGCTAGCAATGGCGAGCTTTTGTGGCTAGCCAGAGACTGTGCTAGCGTTTGTTTATGTTAGCTCTGCGACAGATTAATTTTCAAAAATTACCGCATCGAATCAAAATATATAGTTAACAGTTGTTGGCACTTCATATTTATCATTGTAAGTTAGTAACAAAAAATACGAAACGTGGTATTTTATTATTGAAATACAAATGCAGCTTGCGTTAATGTTGTTACCTCTGTTGCGGTAGGTGGACATTTTCTGTGTTCAGCTGATAAGCGGTGAGTTATAGCAAAGCTGTGCCTGACAATGATTTGGAGTTTTTCTTGTAAGAAAGTAATGATAGTAGAATGCAGACCAGCTGCTCAAACAAAATCCCTGGTCAACATTTCCGTCCGTTACCTTGTGATTGAATTAAACTTTTGTATAGTTGAGATGCTAGCGGCGACTGACGTTAGTAAACACCAGGCCGCAGAGTACACTGTGTGCCTGCTTCTCATAATGTTAAGGCCTTGCTAGTTGTTAGCAGTGTCATACCAGGCCAAACTTTTAAGCAGGGCAGTACTGGGTAGGCTTGCTTTTTTTCTTATCTCGATAAATAATGAAAGCTCACCAGCTGTCAAAGGTCTTTTTAACGCATCATTGTGCCTAAGCGCTTGTGGCAGCTGTATGACAGTCATGGGATTGTCAGTATGATATCAGCTTTTGACAAACACTGTTTGTGACACTGGGAAAATGGAATGGGATCCCACATCCTTTTAGTACGTCCACAGTCCAAATGTGTAGGATTTTCTTTTGTGTTGAGTTCACTGCAGGAAACTACAAACATCTGCAAACTAAACACTTCACTGAAAAGAGAAGACAATAACATCAATAATTAGAGCCTGACCACAACGTCAGCTGGGCTAATCAGAATTGACATGTCTGTTGGCTTGGATTGGTAAGAAGAAATTGCCAAAGATATGTCTGAGGTACTTTAGAAACAATGTTTCATTATTTAGTACTGACAAGTTTATTTTTCAACTGTAAAGGGTCCCGCTTAGCACAAATCTTGGTCACAGGCCTTTAAAAATAAATTTTATGGATTCTTATCGAAAATGATTTTTTTCGTGTATTAAGGTAAAAGCTGTGTTAAACTATTTAAAAAATCATTCATCGGTTTATGTCATATTTAAACCAAAATTAACCTGTTTTATGTAATCTTTAACATAATATCTTTGGGTTTTGAGATGCTGGTCAGAAAAAAAAAAAGAGATGGATCACGTCACCTTGGGCTTTAGAAATGAAGGAAATTGTGCCCAACATTCTGATTCATTGAGAAAATAATTGGCAGATTATTGTCTAATGAAAATAAAATGCAGCCCCACCAACAATGAACATCAGCAGATATTATATCAAACTTTCAAATACTGAAAAACATCAGTAATCCAGCATCAGATGGGCTATATTGATAATTCAACAAACTATTATTCTCTCAAATCTAGGTGTCAGTGTTGTGTGTGTGAGTGTTCCAGTCTGAACCATGGAACAGTGTGCATGTGTGGAGCGGGAGCTGGAGAAAGTGCTCCATCGCTTTGTAATGTACGGCCACCAGTCTGAGGAAAGGCTAGACGAGCTCCTCCGCAGTGTCTGTGAGATACGAGGACAGCTAGTTGCTTTTGGTAAGAACTGAATAAAACTGATACGCATAAGTGGACTGAACACTACTAAGATGCAATATTTGTAAGTTAAGTGAATTAAATCTTATTTTTATAGTAGTTTTAATTTTTTTGTCCCATCATAATTTAAAATGGAGATTTCTTTGTTCATCATAACTCATCAGGCACATATTATTGTAGACATGCAAAGTGCAAACTTTTTTCTTTTTGTCTTTTGCAGGAGTACAGGATGCAGACTTAACAGTCTTATCTCAGACTATGGCCCAGTGTTGTAAGAATATCAAAGAAACAGTGCAGATGCTAGCCTCCCGACATAAGGACATCCATGGCAGTGTGTCAAAAGTTGGCAAAGCCATTGACAGAGTAAGGAAAGGCAGCAACTTTTTTAACATTTAACATTTTCCAAACACAAACATCATGTCTGATATGCTTCTCTACAGAATTTTGATGCAGAAATCAGTGCTGTGGTGGCAGAGACAGTGTGGGACACCCCAGAGAGACAGAAATACCTGAGTGAGACTATTGTGGAGCACCTGTACAGACAAGGGATGCTCAGTGTAGCAGAGGATCTGTGTCAGGTAAATTACTGTGAAACCTTCAATCTAATGTTATTGTTGTAATCCTCCCTCAAAGGCTGTGTGAACACTTCCTTCTGAATTTCATAAATGAGTTCAAATCTAATGTAGTTTTTTTTGTCAAGATAATTATTGGAATAACTTCATTGAAAAACCTGTCTATTTTCCAGGAGTCTGGTGTAGTTATAGATATGAGTATGAAACAGCCTTTCCTGGAGCTGAACAGGATCCTTGAGGCTCTGAGGATGCAGGACCTTAGGCCGGCACTAGAGTATGTTTTTTTTTTTTTTTTTTAAACCTTTATCCATGTTTACTCATTCATCAGCTTTGTAAAGAAAATAAACTGATTTGAGTGTTTCCACACACTGGCAGAGAGAGATGAGTTGGATGTTAGAGTTTTCTTAATTTAAAATGCACTGCTTCAGAAAAGTAAAAGGAAACTTTCTCAGTATAAAAAAAAACACATAGTTGCGAAAATACTATGCTACTTTCCTATGACTGCTCTAAACATGGAAAACTTTCTGGAGTTGTCTCTACATCTAAAATTCTTTTTAATACATAATGATAATACATTTGAGGAATTTCTGTTGAGATTTGTGATACTTAGGTTATGTCAAGGATATT
Organism: Xiphias gladius; assembly: GCF_016859285.1. Taxonomy (NCBI): domain Eukaryota; kingdom Metazoa; phylum Chordata; class Actinopteri; order Istiophoriformes; family Xiphiidae; genus Xiphias; species Xiphias gladius. Next base: position 19,557,491 of record NC_053422.1, read on the forward strand.
ACTTTTGAACCCATGATGATGGTGATGATAAAGAACTAATATTAGTGTTCAGCATTAAAAAAGTGTTGAGATAAAAGTTGACTGTACTTGTTTGTGTCTGTAACTTCTTAGGTGGGCCGTGACAAATCGACAGCGCCTCCTGGACCTGAACAGCAGTTTAGAGTTCAAGTTGCACCGCTTGTACTTCATCAGTCTGCTCAGTGGAGGAATCAGCAACCAAATGGAGGCCCTGCAGTATGCCAGGCACTTTCAGCCCTTCGCCTCTCAGCACCAGAGAGGTAGGCATGATACAGAGGCATAATCATTGTGACATTCCTGACACAAACACACAAAGATGCTTAACTTCAGTTCTGTCTCACGGTTTTTCTTAAACTTGAAAGAATTTGAGGCTCTGACTCTTTTAAGAAGAGACCCTACCAATGATTGAGGATTTGTATAAAAGTAACCAAGAAGAAAAATTCATGTGCTTTTAAGGCAAATACATATTATGAAGCCTACCTCACATTACGCAGCAGTATTGTTTGTTTTTCTTATTTTCCACCGCTATACTTTTTTGTCACTTCAGATATCCAGATCCTGATGGGCAGTCTGGTGTATCTGCGTCATGGCATTGAGAACTCTCCGTACCGCAGTTTGCTGGAGACAAATCAGTGGGCAGAGATCTGTAACATATTCACCAGAGATGCCTGCGCTTTACTGGGCCTCTCCGTAGAGTCTCCACTAAGTGTTAGGTTAGAAAACCACGAACAACACACAAGACCTCATTCCTGATCTCCTTTAATATCTTTACATTTATACCAAGGTTGAGACTAAAGTTGAAACAGTTAACTAGTAGATTCTGTTTCACTTCAAGTATAAACAATGCTACTGCATCACGAGGTTGTATTATTTAAGCCCTGCGGGCCTAAAAGATTTCAGCTGCAGTCAAACTTTATCAATACTGTCTATTTCTCTGCAGTTTTGCATCAGGCTGTATGGCCTTGCCAGTGCTGATGAACATCAAGCAGGTGATAGAGCAGAGACAGTGCAGCGGAGTCTGGACACACAAAGATGAGCTCCCTGTGAGTCCATTTTGAATTTCCAAAAGGCATCACTTTTAATTCTTTTTCAGTATTCATTTAATTTACACCCTTTTTGTTCATTTAGATTGAAATTGACCTTGGGAAGAAATGCTGGTACCACTCTGTGTTCGCCTGCCCGATTCTTCGGCAGCAGACCTCAGAGAGCAACCCTCCCATGAAGCTCATCTGTGGCCACGTCATCTCCAGAGATGCCCTCAACAAATTGACTAATGCTGGAAAGTAAGTTGGAAATGCAGCAAGATTTATATGTACAAGTTAGCAGGGGTATAAAATACCTTGTTCTACATTGTTGTGGATCAAAATATTCAACTCCTGTGTGCTCATTCATGGTGAAATATTCTAAGCTAATTAACCAAATATAAATGAATGAAGCAATAATATCCAAGATTTGAGAGCTAGCTTCTGGGCCTGCGTTTAATCTAGGAGCGATAATGTTAGGAAATTAAACCTGGAAGACAGTTAGGGCGGGAAACCCTAACATATGGATGTCACAGTCTCTTTGACTGCACCAACAAGGAAGACTTGGCAAAATATTCTATAGAACGTAAAAAAAATAAACCGAAAAACGTAATATTATGTTTTTGGAAATGACCAGCTTTGATGTCAAGTGTACAAGATTATAACATCCTGTTCCTGGTCTCATCATCCCCAGGTTGAAATGCCCGTACTGCCCCATGGAGCAGAATCCGTCACATGCCAAGCAGATCTACTTTTGATACCGCACACTCTCCTCATGAGTAAGGATGAAGTTCCCTGGAGCTCTTCGCATTTCCAGGACCATTTGCTCTGGCCCTTTTCCTCTGTCCCTGGCCACTTGGCCTGTTATTGTAAGCATTAAGGTTTTATCCCAGTGCTCCTCTGGACAGCCTTGGCCATCCCGTAACCCACCTTGGACCCTCCAACTTGCGTAGTACAGAGTCCAGCGGAGATGGTCCAACTACAACCTGTAGTAAAGTGAGGAGTCTATCAGTAATGAGAACATCTTAACGAAGAAGCACCTCTGAAAAAGGATAATTCATTGAAACTCATTTGCAAATGCCTGCAGAGTTATAGGCTTATCTTTTTAAATATGTAATACTTTATAGTGTTTGTTTTCCCGGTTTTATCGACTGCTTGAGTTGGATGACTGCTTCTTTTTTTCTTTTTCTTTTTTTGACAGAAGCAGTTAAATGATTATGGATGGATGAGTGTGGGTAAATGGCATAGATAGGCAGTTTTTGAATTCAGGATGGTAATAAAATTGTGTTATACATGAGAAAAACCACAGAGTAACAAACTGTGTAGTAGGTTTATTATTTGCTGGTGAGGGAAACTGTGGAGGTCTGTCCTGAATCGAACTCTTGATTGTGACCCATTACTCCTCCATAATGTAATAAAGGCCTCACGTAGCTTGAAAGTCACTGTTGGCTGATGTATCCATTTGATCAGTAGAACAATTAACTAACTTATCAATGGTGGAACAGCTTTTTCTGTGACTGAATGCACCAGCAAGATTTTCCTCATTATAGAAGCCATTTGTCTTGTTCTATGTATGTATTTAACAAACAACGACAAAAAGGAAACTAAAAATATATACTACTGTGAAATGTGCTTTGTTTCTATTTTTCATTGCAACTGCCAGGGCGGCTCGTGTAAAATACTAAATTAAACTGAAAAGCAACATGCATAATCAACACTACTGCGTAACTATCAGAACTAACGACTCGACAGTTCAGATCACAGTTGTGCCATCGCCTCACTCTGCCCTGCATTGTGTTTCCTAAGCTTGCACGCCATGTGATTTGGAGATGTAAAGTGGTGTGATGGTAGCCGTATGGTCTGACTTGCAGTGACTGTAGGCTTGTGATTCAGCTTTACTCGTCGTGGGTGGGGGGAGTCCTGTGGTCATTGTGGCTTTGTTTAATATATACTTAGAAAAATGCCTCTGCTGCATAGGTTTGTCTTTTATTTGAGATCGAGTCAGAATAGAAACATTAAAATCCATACATTTCCTCAGGGCTCATTGTAACAGTTCATACCACACTTTGCAGTTAGTGTTAAAAAGTTGTACTGAAGATTGTATATGTTACTCAACTGGTGATGTGTAAGCATACACTTGGGGAAAGCGTGTCACAAGGTCCAAGGCATTTGGACGTACAATACAGTATGTTTGGGTGATTAATACTAATAGTGCAAGTTCCCGGTGTCCTCTTGAAAATGGTGATGTCACCTCATACTGGAGTGAGGCTAATTTGTTCAACAAGCACTGCACCAGCATAGCTCACACTGACAATGCAACATTACACTCAGTTTTAGGTCAGAGTTTAAGATAAACATTTATCTTGGTTTCATTTGGAATGGGTTAAAGCACATGTTTTGTGTTGAATTTCACTGAATTTCCTCTGTGTTTCTTTCTTTGGTTGACAATCATTCATTCATTGCTTCTTTGAGTGTTCCTTCGGATTGACTGCTAGCGCTGCGTACTTCTGTTGTATTAATTTTTTTGAATGTTTTGCATTTCCTGCTTTTGTGTGTTATGCAACCTTTATTGTAAATATTTATCCTCTAACATGTTTCATATACTTGCATCTGAAATTAAAATAAAAATTTATACTCCAAGTCAGTTTTGGAGGCTTGTACTGGCATTTGGTGGTGGACTGCTTCTGCCATAGCTCTGGCTGCAGCTGCTCAGCCCTTTTTTTTCATTACCACTTGGCGGCGGTAGTGCTACATTAACCGCTCTGAAACTAAATAGCCTTGAAGTCCATTAGAGGTTTTAATTTGAATGAGTTTCTCATTTTTAATCGTAAATAATTCACTAATATTTAATCACGTTACGTCATCAGATGAACAGCATTCTTGCTGATGGCATTCAGCGTTGCAATCCTCCTACAGAGTGATAACATGTGAGGTAAGAATCTTTTCTCATCCCACTTCAGTAAATTACTCAACCTCTCCTGAGCTGTGCAGTTATATTAAGCCCCAGTTTATATAATGTTTTAAATGCCAAGGTAAGGGCCTTGTGAGTCAGCCGCAGCTCGTAACTATTCAGATTACCAGACCCTAAAAGAAAAAAAAAAAACTAAACATAAAATCTGCGTTATGGACGTGCATGTGCTGATTCTCACTTTGCACACTGTTTTATATACAGTATGTGCTCTCCTTTATGCATTACCATAAAGATGACACATTTAGATGAAAAAAAAGTGTTAAATCTCCATTTCTGCCAAGATATCCTCGGCTCTCTGTTCTGGTTTGAACATTTGCCGGTTTCCATAGAAGTGCGTATTTTCTTGAGCAAACAGGGATCCTCCTGTGTTTCCATCTCAGCTGTCTCTACAGCGGGAGATGGTATGTATGGGCTGGCTGGGGTAGAGCAGGGAGGGCCTTAGGGAGAGGCAGAGATAAGGATCCAAGGCTAAACCTCTAAAAGCCACATTAGTCCCAAAAGCCTCTGCTGCTCTGTTGTTCATTCTGTCATAAAGCTCCTGTCCTTGGGTTTTATTGGCACGCTCTGTGGAGATTTTAAGCCCCTTCAGAGCAGGCAGGCGTCTGAGCCCTCGGGTGAATGCCATCGGTTACACCTCTAACATTTTGACAAGGGATTTCTAGCATTTACGTTCAAACTAGAGTAGACAGAAAAGCCTATGATAGAGCATCCCGCAGCCTTGATTTACACTAGAAATGCCACTGGGGCTTGCACCAACGTAAAAGCTGTTACACCACTTCATAAATGTTTATTATGAATCCAAAGCAAACATATATATTTATACTGTACAGTTTTGATTCCAGTAAACAGACAAGAGTCACAGTATGTTGAAAGGTCGATTGAGAGCTGGCTTTTGAACGTTCATATATTAATAATACACGATATAAGAGAAGAACGTCACCTACGTCATGCACCTGATGTTATTGGCTGGGTATGTACAGCAAATTGCACCAGTAAACAGGGCAGTCATGTTCATCATCTGCATCTTTTGATCGTGTTCGTTGCCATCAAAAGTTATGGAAGTATGCCCATTTAAGACAACAGTGTGCCTGGAATAAAATGACAGTAAGCAAATCAACTGAAAAATTACAGTTATGTAAGAAATATATTGGTACCACCTGACAGCAAACTGAAGGAGAAAAATGTCCAACATTTCCAGTTTCTTCAGTAGGGTAAAAGGTTTTTATTTGATGGCAAAGAACAAGCATTAGTACCTTGGCACCAGATAGCTGTAATCCTTGATACTTAACCCAGAGATGCAGCTTCCCTCCCGGAGCCCAGGTGAACCCTGAATCCACAGCACCGTCTGTACACGCAGGTGCTGAGATGTTACCGGGCCACACTAAATCCCTTTGAATCCTTTGTTTACTGTCAAGACTATACAGCATTCCAAACCAAAAAGTAACTACCAAATGAACACAAAGCAGTCACAATCTGCATATCAATTTGGTCATTTACAGGTTTATACTGGGATTTAAGCAGGGGAAGTCTAGGCGCTTGGCTGGAGCCTGGCTGTTTTTCATACAAAACTGACACAGCTCTTCTGCCAAAGATAGATGAGGCACAGACACAGTATTTCTGTGCAGTCACCCTCAGCATTACTGTGTTTCTGTACGAGCTTATGGGTCCAGTCTTTGCAGGAAAAGGGCATTAAACACTCAATAAGGGTGCTTGGGCAGAGACGGGCAGGAACTGTGGAAGCCCATGTCCACCAAGAGAAGAAGAAAAATATGAACAAAAATACTCATCAAAGAAAATATTTGACTTACGGCATCGAAATTATGAGGTAATTAGTCAAAAGTTTCGGATAGTAAGTCAAAATGTTGACTTCCTGGTCGTAATTATGAGATTTGACTTAATTTGACTTAAGTCAAATGTTAGACTCACTATAACACAACTCGGACTTATGTTATCTTGAAATTTTGACCTATCTCATAGTTTACACTTAGTCTATATCATTATTTTGAACTATCATCTCATTATTTCTACTTATCTCATAATTTTGACAGTAGGTAAAAATTTAGACTCGATCCATTATCAATTATTATTATTTAATGAATTATTACCATTAATTATTATTAGTTCAAAAATTTGATTTTGCATCGCATACTTTTGTCTCAACAAATAAAAATTTGACTTACTATCTTATAATTTTGACTTACTGAGTCAATTTTTGTTTCTTTTTTCCTGGCAGACATGGTCTTCAACAGCTGCCATACTTCTGGGGGGAAAACAGTCTGCATCGAAAACACGTCCGTCACATTCAAATTTCAGATGATTCAATCCTCTCTATCCACGGCAAACCAGACGAAAGTCTATCCTCTTGTTGGTCCCCCGCTCTCTCACTCCTCAGCTGTGGCACTTCTCGTTCCAATGTCCCATTTCTGCTCCCTCCTCCTCCTCCTCCTCCTGCTCCTGCTCCTTGCTCTCTGCCTGCCCTCAGCTGGTGCAGTTCCCTCTCCAACGCTTCATTGCGGTGGTACATCTCTAAGTAGCTGGCCTGCAGCTCCTTCTGGTAGCGGATGACCTTGTCCTTTTCTGTCTGCCATGTGTGCCGCTCTTCCTCGAAAGCCATGGCCTGGGCCTCGCTCTGGCGTCGCTCCAGCAGGAGCTCGGCGCGCAGACGCTCCTCTGTGGGGCCCCCGCACCCTCCTGTAATGCAGAGGTTCACATGGCTTCAACTACAATCCAGCAGTGCCGTAGGGGAAATATAATGAAAGACTTTGGCTGCTTTTAAAACACACATACACAGAACTCTGCTCTTGACCTGGTTACTCAAATGACCTGATTTTGGGTCTAGGCATGTAACCATCCTAACTCAAAAAAAAAACAAAACCCAGTCGCCTAACTTAGATTACTATTAAACAGATATCTGTGGCATATCAATATCTTCCTTCTTTTACTCTTTTTTTGGTCCATTTTGCTCGTGAAGGCTTAAGTAGGTTTGAAATACAACAAGATTTGCAAAAACTGTATTTTTTTCTGTGATTTACTGTTGATCAATTAGATCTCGTTAGATCTATGTAAAGTCCCTTGAGACCTGCGTTTGGTAAAGCGGTACGTCAACAAACGTCAACTCTCATCTGTGCTCCTGGCAGCAAGTGAGGTGTGTACGTTTAAACCATCAAAGCACACAATCCAGACGCTGTCAGTGCCAGATTTATACCCACAAGCAAGAGACAGACTCGTAATGCTACCTGTTGCCCCAGCAGAAGTACTCTCTTCAGCTCCTTTTCCATCTTCATTTGCATTCTGAGAGGGACATCTGCGACGCTGGATCCCCTGCAGGACTAGCTTTAGTGCATCTATCTGGCCCTCCCTGCTACGCAGCTCCGTGCGAGTCTCCCGGAGCTGCGTCTTCAGCTGGAAGATCTCACTCAGCTTCTGGGTCACCTCTGCCTGGGAGTCCCTCAGCTGCTGCTTCAGCAAAGAAATCTCCCCTGACTTTTGGCAAACCTGAGGGATAGAGTAATGGAAAAAGAAGGGATTGGAGCAGGAGAAACTCCTTTTTTTTTTTAACTGATTTTACAGACTGTCTTGTGATCATATTTACAGGACAAACAAGGAAGGAATTCAGTTATCTTGTCTGTTCCCTGTAATTACTTGTGTAAGGTGCGTCTCCTAGCCATAAACTGTCCCTCCCCTGTTCTTCCAAGGCCTTACCTCCCACTGTGTCTCCTCCAGGGTCGGGCTGGTCCGCTTTGCTATGGCTCCAGCCTCCTGGCTCCTTTCCTTCTTCAGGCTGTCGAGCTCCTCTCGCAGTCGGTTCTTCTCCTGCTGGGCCTTGAAGAGCTGCAACTGCAGGCTGCGCTGGGAAAGCTGGGCATGCTGGGAGATGTGGCGCAGCTTGGCGGCATACAGGCGCTTCAGCTCCTCCACCTCCTTCTCCCACAGACGCTGTTTCCCTTCAAACACCTGCATGCGGCGAGTGGATGAGGGTCAGACTTCAAAAGAGAGGCCGATGGATATATAGATTGATGGTGAGGAACAGACTAATACAATGAGATTCACCTGAGCGATGGCACCCTCACTCTCATCCAGGTTTCGTTTCATCTGTTTCAGCTCATGTTCTTTCTCCACCAGGCGCTCTTCCAGATCCCGCACCTGGAGAGGACAGCAGAATGCATGACTTAGCAATCTGTAAATCGTACTGACCTGCTCATCCTCCCACCTATCGATCCGTCCGCCCAGTACTCACCACCTCCTCCACAGACAGGGAGAGTGTCCATTCATAAGGAGGTGGGGCCTCCCCTCCGTATGGAGCCAGACGGCTCAGGGTTGCCATGCTCCGACACGCCATCTCCCCCATAGCCACACCCCCTGATCCCACAGCCTTCGGGCCAAGAGAGGTGCGGTCCAGGGAGCCAATGGTGTTGATGTGGCCCATAGATGCACTAGAGTAAAAAAGAAACCATGAACACCAATTTAAATCTATTCTGTCATTACACAGTCATTAAGTATGAAAAATCAATTTTAACAACACTCCATTTGAATATAAAGTAGAGGGAAGACAATAAATATGCGGCAGACCTGATGTGAGCGAGGTGTGGGCGGAAAGGAGGCCGGTATGGCGGCAGGCTGCTCATGGAGTTATGGCCCGAGTCTGACAGGTTATCGTCCTCCTGACTCATTCCACGCACCGAGGAGAGGGCCTACACAGTCAAATTTATAGAGTTATTCATCGCTTTCACATTAATAGGTTGAGAAAAGATTCATTTTAGTGACGAATAATAGCTGAATAAAATGAAGAATCGTGAGTGGGTAATCGTTTTGCTTCTGTAATCAGTGTACAAAGGCTGTTCCCTGGCCCATGGCTAAACTTTAACTAAAGGCTAAAATACCTGTGGTAACTGTGGTAATAACTGGGCATGGATATCGATTCATGGGAACTGGATCAAGGCCTAATGTTATGGTCATATGTTCAAATACCTTGTTACCAATGGATGTCGGTCCTCCGTGACGGGAGGGCGAGGACGAAGAAGAGGAGGTGGAGACAGCTTTAGGGACATGGGCGTAAGCTCGGTGCAACCCGTTGGAAAGGCCATGATCTACATCCTCTGACTTGGAAGACGGATAGAGGTTTTGCATGGAGCTGAAGTTTTTGGGGGTGACAGGCTTGAAGGCTGATGATCTAAAACGAGCCTAGAGTAGGAGAAGCAAGAGCCGACGAAATGGTCGAAAGTGGTTGAGAAGGGGCAGGAAAGACTTTACTCATAGCAAATGAGGCTGAGCTATGTAACATAAATCCCAGTGTTAACATTAAATCTATTTTGTTCTACCCTGTGTTTCCTTTGTGTTCTAAGCGTTGATCAATTCAACAAAATAACAAAATAAATAAATAAAAAATAATTGAGATTTGATTGCAGCTATAAATTCAGAACACAGCAGGTGGTATTTTCTCACGCTGTGAGGGGGAGCAAGAGATTTTATGTTGATTTATACAGGTTACAGGGCATGGGCGTGCTGCATCACGCTGCCAAAGATGTATAAATGTTATGCTGAACAATTGTACACAGCCCCAGCAGCCAGTCACTGGCTATATATCGTTTATAAAAAGAACAAAATGGAAAGTCATCCATCCACATCTCTGTCTGAATCAGTGATTGAGACTCAGTTCTCCTCGTACCTACTGCTTTAAAGGATACTTTAAAGTACTTTTACTTCAAGTAGCTTAAAGATTTTCATCATTCTTGAATTCTTAAAGCAATCTGTTTTCTCATAGTAATAGATGTTTGGTGGCCATGTAATACACAGACTTGTTTCTTGTCAGCCATTGCTGAAAATAAGGTAGAATAGCTTCCTAAACCAAATCTAGCGCTCTTACGTTGAAACAGGTTTAATAATCTAATGCTAAATGATGATTAACATAATGATGTTTCTTTGACAGAATATAATATTTAATTGTCCAAAAATAAGATATTATAACTTTTTTGAATTTACCTTTTGGCAGTGCTTTATACAACAATATTCACCTTTTCATACTTGCCCCCACTTGGCAGTGAGTTCTTTGTCAAATCTACTTCGGTGCCATCTTTATGGTAGACCTTGGCGTATAAGTTGTCCTCCTCACGGCCACTGGCAGAGCTGAGGCCAGAGATTATATCCTTCATACCATCACTGCCTGGGTTTGCTTTAGGCTCTTTTCTGTTGGGAAGCACAGCAGGTCGACTGAGGTCAAGTCCTGTCACATTTTATGGTGCCTTGCAGACGACTCTGCCTTCAAAATTTCCACATGTGAAACGTTCTACAAAAGGGATCCAGTTTTCTACAGCGGCACCCACCTGGTGATGTTGAGGTAGTTGAGTAGCTCTCTCTGGGTGAAGCCTTTCTTCAGGAGGCCATTGGTCTGTTTGGGTCTCACCTGGGGGACTGCATGGCTGCCTTTAGATGGAGACACATCCGGCCTCTCCACCAGGCTGCCGACGCTTCCCATGCCGCAGCGGGAGGAGAGGGGCGTGGCTGGGAAAGGGTTTTGGAAGTTTTTGTCGGGGCCACGGGTCAGAGGAAAAGTCTGGACTGAGGTTGCCATTGGTTACAGGGCTCTTTGGGGGGGTAAGGTGCTCTGTAGAACAGAAGTAAAGTACATAATGAGTTGAGTGCTCAGAGGAAGGTGATGTAGGTAGATCCTTTTAGAACTGTGTTTTAGGAACATTTAACATTTTAAATGCCACGTGCCAGTTCATTCTGAGCTCTTTAAGGCTGCAATTAACAGCTGTGTTCATTATTGATTATACTGTTGATGATTTTCTCATTAATCAATTATTTGTTTGTGTATAAAATGTCAAAAAATGGGTAAAAAAAAAAAAAAAAGTTGCATGCTGATTTTAGATGAAAAGTCTGGGGATCACCCAAGTCAGCACAGTTTATCCTCTGGGGACCATGGATGTACTGTATTTTTAAAATTTCATGGCAATCCATCCAGTAGCTTTTGAGGTATTTTATTTTTAGACATTGCCAACCATAAAGCCATTCTGCTAGTGTGGCAAAAAAAAAACATTTGTGTCTTTCCTCCTTTACTGAAATAAACTCCACCTCTTGCCCCTTTACTACCCTGAGTGGATGTTGATCTCTGGAGGGACAGTGTGAGCTGACAGACGTTTCATCAGCTGTGTTCCTCTGTACTGACAGCTGTCTCAGAGCACAGCTACAATAACTCAGCTTCCCACAACATCGCGTCACGGCACTTCACTACAAAATAAACACACACACTCAAACCGACCGCCACGCACCCCCCGGTATAGGAGAACTGCAAATGGCTTTAAAAGAGGACAAATCCCAAACAAATTTGAAAATGTCTATCTCATGATGCACTTGCTACAGAATCAGCTTTGCCTCTCAGAATCTCACATTAGCCTGTCCAAACGGCAGATCAAAAGACGACAGGATTAGGTGAAACATGTCCTCTGTGAGGGTTATGTGGTTTTTTTCTGAGGTAAGGCAGCATATGTCACATTACAAGCCTGTTACATAACTCTGATCCAACTAGGTTAAAACGACGGCTTAAAAAGAAAAAAAAAAAAAAGACAAAAGAGCTTTGGTAAACATTACACGGTGGCCACGCTGTGGCATCTTATTTAGTTTGCACATTTCCTGTCGCTCATGAAAATCATGTGCATCCAATGTACCAGTCACCTATGATGGCGGTTTGGGTTATATTAGGTTTCCTGTCAGTCACAGCAGGCAACATTCTGTAGAGCAACGTAACAATACAATGATCCTCTCAACTTTGACAAAACTAAACCAGAGTTACCAAAACACCTGCCTGAGAGGCACTACTGTTTTGTTAACCTGAGTTTGAGCCACTTAAGCTCCACACAACAATCCGTCTCTCTACAACTTCCCCAGCGCCATCATCATTTGACCCCCCCCCCCACATCCCCTCCCCTTCCCTCTTTTCACACAACCTCATTAAGGATCACTATTGATTTCACCCCTTTGACCCTCTCCCTTCCCGTGCCTAAACACCCCCAGCAGCCGTAAAAAATCCTCAAGACCATAAAACACACAAACTCGCTGCCATCTTTCCGACTATAAACAGGACCCGAGGGAGGCCAATTCTCCTTTTGCGCTCAGCCTGTTTATGTGACATCCCTGGAACAGGTAGAGTTTAAAGAGCCTATACCAGAAATTTTCCTTGTTTTTAAGCCCATTAACTACCAATTTTGAAAACTACCACCACCATACAAACCCTAATATTAGTTTCCTACCTTGAAGGCAACTATTGATTCTGCACTAATTTCATTATATCATGAAAAGGAACCAGAGAGACTTCAAAGTTGATTCAGATAAGTAACCCATTACAGAGAACATTTCATTGTCAATGATATGTTATTGTTAGCGGTAATGCATTTTCCTCCTTTGTGCATTCAAGGACTTGAGACATCTGATATCTGAGATACGGCTGTCAAAAACCACTCTATTGTAGAGGTATGTTGTAACAAATAGTCAACCTAAAAGACCGCTGAAAAATGGTCACGAATGCTGTAAAAAGTTATGTGTATCCGATGACTCCTTGCATTAGAAAGGTTGCTGTTTGAGTGTCCTTAAGCGCACCAACGAGATGAGTTTTCAAAACTCTTCCTGCTGGTCCCTCCATTACTAGGACACAATAAGGACCAACGTTATGGAAAGGTAAAGGCAAATTTGGATAGTTTCAGGTAATAAAGGTTTGTAAACTGTTTTTAATAATATGTACATTGTGTGCATGATTTGTAGGCAGAAACATGCTAAAACACGGTTGCTGAGCAGTGCTTTGGCAGGTGCATAGCTGCACGGGATATCAGAACCTGGGCTCATCCCAACTAATGACTGGGCCGTTCTGCTGCCTGGCTGTCAGTACACAGGCATGACACACATGCCACCTTAGAGCAATTTCTCTCTCTCACTGTCACACAAACAAATATCCTATGTATGAGAACAGACACCCGCAGTGACACTCTGGCATCTCCCCCTTGCTTCTAATACCATCCACGTTATCAAGTGCTTTGCACTGCTGGTCTCGACAGTTATAACAATTATGCAAATGGTTAAAATAGGCAGAGAGAGCTGTGCAATGCCAGCTCCAACCCACTCCACTCAGGACTCTCAGCCAGGCCGAGATCAAAGCGGCCCAAGCTGCTCATGTTTATATTCATGAGGTACAATTTCCCCCAATGAAGAACTTTCCGCTAAAGCATCCGGCTCCTAATAAGCCAGTGTAACACAGGCCGAACTCAGGCTGAGGACAGAAACCTGATAATCAATGATGATGACTATAATCAAATATAATGTGACGCTCTTTTGAACAAGTGTATCAGCTCTGGTGCCGTCCGACCGGGAAGTCTTACTGTGTCCTGGGTCAGAGTAAGACGTGACGGGTACGATTCGGCGCCGGTCATGTGTATGTGTGTATGTGTCTGACACCATATGAATAAATCATGAGTGTGCCAAACCTAATGGCTACTGGCCAAGGTCTGACAGTATTTTTTATGTCTGGTATTTTACTCAGCTTGTGTCTTGTATATACCAAAGACGTGAGAGGCCAATCGATGCTAGATGGGAAGCTGGGGTTGGGGTGAGGGCGGGCGAGGCAAAGCCATTCCTTTTGGGTAGATAGAAGGGTAAAATCCTCTTAGGCTGCAACCACAAATCTTGTCAGACTGAAGAAATCTTGCATCAAGTTGTTTTCCATAATTGCCATCTAGTTTATGGGCCTGAGTAAACCAGGAGACACAGCAAGATTTATAGCCCAGCCTTGACTAGCCGAGGAGCCCTGAAACACAACACACCTCCTTAAAATCACACACACACACAAACACACACACACACACACACACGCATCAAAGCCGTGATTACTACAAGCCATGAAGAGTTACAGTCTAATTGAAAACTGCTCCGTTCTTGATTTATGCTTCTTTTAAAGCAGTGATGAGCTTTTTCAAAAGTTGCTAACTTGGTTCAAAACCATAAAAACGTTTGATCATACAGAGTGGCTCAAAGTGCCGCGTAGATACAGATGACACTCAATCCCTCTTATACACCTGCACTTGCATCTGCTGGGTTACAAACATACTGGATGCATAACCAGGGTACGTAATAAACTGAAACTGCAAGTGAAGTCGTACATGAATGAAATCCTTCCACAGATTTATTGACTATATCTAGCCAGCACACACAGTGTCAGGCTGTTGAATTTGCCTGAGCCTCAGTATAACTACATTGTGTGACTGTATAGTATATCTTGAAATTGTGAAATGTTAATACTGAATACTGTATTTCCCAAACTGAAAAAGGTATTAATATTAAATGTGTTTCTCTTTTTCTCTGTTTAATGGAAATATGCTTATGATATCTTGCAAAAAAAATTTTTTTTGTGAAGTATAATTTCTTTATTTGACCTGAAACAAATGACTAATTTGTGTGTCTCGCATCTTTCCCCTCTTCATTCAGTATGTACCACAGGTCATGATGTAGGATCATATTATTTTTCTTAATACTGTACAGTCCCGGTGGTCTAGAGCAATGCATGTGAAAAGGCTGCTCAGAGGTGTGAGTCTCCTCTAAAGATTTTTAGTGAGCCTTTACAGTGAAGGTTTTGGCTCGAGTCTTCTCAGGATGCTCTCGAAACTCATGTAGAAAAGCATAAAACTACCATTTTACTAGAATGACAAAGAAAACAAAACATGCAAGCTTCGAGAGGAGGGTTTCAAGGACGGTCCCTCCTGAAACACAGTAATCAGGTCTCCGGTGGGGATAACAAAGCTTTCAATGAAATGCCCGAGCGTGAAGGGAGGACATTTCAAACCTTCGGAGAAACACAGGTCAGCACTGGGACTGAGACAAAGGAGAGAGGGACAGGGAAGCCAAATTCCAAAGATGCTTTACAGAACACAAGCTCGGGCTCGTCAGTTTTTGATGCAGAAAAACGCTCACTCCCACGCAGCCTCGCTCACACTCGCGGGTGTGTGTGTGTGTGCGTGTGCGGGTCACTCAACACAGCCCAGAGAAAAGCATATGCACGGCTCGCAGCTCCAGATCCTCTGCCCTCTTCCTTTGGCGTTCTCTCCTCCCATTCTCTGTGATCAAAGTTTGTTTACGTTTGTGGGGTAACTTCGCAGGTTACATCTAAAACTCCCACAGAGCACACACTCTGTTACATTATATAAGCGCTGTCAAAGCTGCGCTCGCTGGTTTTTCACAGCTGTTTGTTGTGTGAAACACTATAGAACGATAACCAAAGCTGCCACCAGCCTTACTTAATCTAGCACAAAATAAACCACAGCAATGACTTCTCCTCTCCCACATAAGTTGCCAAAATAAAAGAAGTAAACGCATCATCCCCCACAAAAGATGAAGGTGCCACTTAAGACATTTTAAGGCGTAAAATCTTTGAAACAAATGCTGTATCACCACTCTCAGGCCAATCAGTGCAAAGTTTATGAAATAATAATGAATGGGGATCTGTTTCTACCACAGAGAGCACAGAGTGAAATTCGACGGCCTAATTTGTCAGCAGCAGCAGGGGAGCTGTGCCCGAGGCCGAGCTCCACTCTCTGACTGACTATTACATGCTAGCGCGTAATAAGTGAGTGTGTGAGTGTCTCTGGCTGTGGGGCATGACAGCAGAGGAGTGCTCAGCAGCAGCCTCTAATTGTTAGCTGGTTATTCATTATGGATGGGAGACAATCAGGCAGACAGACCTCGTTCCTCTCCTCAGACCCTGAGGCCATTCAGAGGAGCCAAGATGTTGAAAAGCACGGTCATGAAATCTTCCCTCTCCTTTGTGTTTGAAGGCGGTCTGTGTGTCGTGCATCGTAAAACTGTGAAATCTGACAAGATACAAGCTACACACACACAGAGACATGGAAATCTGTTCAGAGGCCTCAAGCGAAACGGCCTCGAGGCGATTCTCGTCTTGTTTTTCTGAATGGAAGAGCTGACAGAACTTCGAATAAAAGGTCGACTTTCTTTTCATGACACTCAGGGTGACATGACGCGGCTCATAATTCCCTGGCGGTTGGATGTGGCGGTGCGAAAGCTGAAGGCCCAGTGTTCGGACTCACACTGTCTCCATTGATGACAAACTCTCTGGTCTTTACAGAGGTCAAAGGTCTTATTTGGTCATATCTGTAGATACAGGGTGCTATTGAGCAAAGAGACGTTCTGACAAGGGAGTACTGATGTAGCACTTTTGGATAGTGCTGCTGTCCAGTGAAAACCGTATATCTCCAAATGTGGGGATTTTAAATTTTTCAGACGAAGTGAAAGATTCAATGTTTTCTTATGGGTTGTAAAAATTCTTCTACCGCTTAACTAAATAAACATTCAACCCCGCTTTGGATTAGCAAGAAAAATGCATTTTCAAAAAGCTGAAAGCAGGACTGTTACATAAAAAGTTGACATTTTGGAGATAAATAGTTTTCACAGGACAGCAACAACAGAATAAACAGTCCATATTTTGCATAAATGTAGTGATAAAATCCTAATGTTGATCACTGGATATGACTAAATTGTAAAATAACATAGAATTAGCCTGTCCAGTAAGTTAATACTGAGCCTCTTGAAGACAAATTCTCCCTTACAAAATCCTTCCATGCATGTCTTCCATCTCATTATTTTTTGACAGCTAGGTCTTTGAATGGATTTGAACTGGCTACTTCCGTAAATGGCTCTCCATGCTGAGGAGAGGAGATGACAATCCTAAATTTGAACACTATCAATGCAATGCAATGCAATCAAACTCTCATTAATAATTTCCACAGCAGCCTCCATAGTTACTGACCCATCAAAAAAAAAACCTTGAAACTTAGAAAAAAGGTTTAGCTTTTATTAGTGTCATAGTCCTGACTGGCTGGCTTTGCCCTGGACTCCCTCCACTAAATCAGCTGTCAAGACTTCCTCTGAGACAGACCAGCTGAGGTGGATTTCCTCACTTTGCATCTGTTAGCCTATTGACGGCAGTCTGCACGGTGTGCCCTGGACTTTACTGCTGACTTTGCAGTATTGTATTTCTGCGCAGAATTCAATTACTGGCTCTGACCACGGTAGCCATGTTGGGGTTATCTGGGGTGACTGGTTGCACTGCTGTTTCATGGAACAATATTGATGTGGATCTGACTGTTGTTACGTAAGGCTGCTTCAGTGTGAGAAGACGACACCCAAGGGAGTGTGTTCACAGGGCCACCTCTTACCGCAAAATGAATTATTACTGTTATTTATAGGGAAATTTATTCTACAACAACACTGTCCTAATTCTCTTCCAACAGTACAATGAGTTTGTTTTGTTATAGTATTAATCTTCCATTTGTGATGTGAAAAAGGATTGATTGCATAATCCTCCATAATCATAAACTTTGTTTAGATGAATGCCTGTGTTGATCCCTCTGTGAGGTTACAAGTTCAACCTCCATGAGTGAGTGTGTGTGTGTGTGTGTGTGTGTGTGTGTGTGTGTGTGTGTGTGTGTGTGTGTGTGTAGGGGGATTAGTACTGGCAACATAAGGATAAGTACATGACCTCAGTGTTGTTTTAAGTGACATCCACTTACCCTTCACTCATCCCACACACACACACACACACATACACACACTTGTACTTCATTAGCGAGGACACTCATTGACTGAGTGCCTAACCCCAACCCTTACCCCAACCCTAACCTAAATCTAATTTTAACCTGAACCGTAAAACCAAGTCTTAACCCTCAAACAGCCATTTAAAGTTGTGAGGACGGGCCAAAGTGTCCTCACTCCCAGGTCTAAAACTCAAACTGGTCCTCAGAAAGACAGAAATACAGGTACATACGCACAATGTACTAATACTAATCTACCAAACACACTGAGTGTTAAAAACAACTTGGTAACCGAATACATCTAATAATAGTGGAAACTAGAATGGCACTCAGTAGAAAGTAATAAAAATTTCCTGGATCCATCCCTTTAACCAGATCTGCACCTAGATTTAATGGCTTCTTCCCTGGCCCATGCCCCATCCCTCCACCAAGTTTGGTGCAAACAGACACGGCTGAAGACATAACCTCCTGGCAGGGATAAATATGTTACAGACCAATTTCCTAAACTCCTAAAATAAAAAAAAAAAGCATAATGTTCCTTCACTAAAACAGATTTTCTAATTCAGATGTATCCAGGCACAACTGCGCATCTCACACTATCCATCTGTTCTACGATAACAAGAGAGAGTGAATCCTGCATTAGTAATATGAAGGCTGAACTGAAGGAAATAATCTCTGGAGAAATTTAACAATTGCCTGTTCACTAAGCCCTGCCCCCATTAGATATTGTTGCTACGCCTGTCGATCCTTCTATTCTTGCATGGCACCTAATATAGTTTACAATCATAATGGTGGCAGGTTTTTCACTCAAAATCCTCGAGTGAAGCAACAGATCCATGATTTCAGACGGAAGTTGACGACTGAAATGACAACTGTCGACAGCAGATTTTTTTTCAGCTGTAGCTAGCTAGCTAATTAAGTCAATGCCAGCTCCATAGCCCCATAAAAGGGGACTTAAATATGCACATGATGGCTACATAAAATTATGTTTTGTGTAGTGCAAAGTTCTTGTATTGAAGTGTAGAACAAGTTAGTCCTATGAGACTACGAAGAGTAAAAAAATGTAAGATGGCACTGTTGTTTTGTTGTAACATAACCCTGTTTGGCTGCTTAGCTTTCTTTTTCATATTTTCAAAAAGTATGTTTCTGTTTTAAGGTAACATGAGAAAAGGCTTTTATCCCCGGTAACGTTGGCTGGGGTTGCCGACAAGCTCCTTATGTACGGTTTGGCCCATTTGAAGGACCAAATCCTCTAGAAAAAGACAACTACTGTAGTTTCTTGCACTCTGTGACAAACAATATAAAGAGGAATATGGATTTAACGTCATAGTTGGGACAGTCTGTATATTTTTGAGATGAACTACAGAACTACAGAAGTTTCACAATGTTTAATCAAAATCTGATGACTTCAGCGTCAAGACTTAAGCGTCATCCCTCCCAAACTAGTAGGGATGATACCATCTTTACACAGCAGGTGCAATTTTGACCAATTTTGGAAGCATGAGACATTTTGACACACGTATCTTTTGTTTTGATACATTTACATTGGATGATGATTTTGTCACTGTGTTCAGGCGTTAATACATAAAGTGCAGTGCCTGTCATGATAACAGTATATTTAAAAACCAACATGTTTTGAGAGTATTACAGCGACGATTTGATTATTCCTCCAGAATTTTTCCAGATCATATATTTGCCTGATTCCATCAGCAATGTCTGATATATCACACGGGATAGACACACAGACTTCTAGTCACCAAGGAAGTCAGGAACTGGAAAAACCGCATCATACCAAAATATCTCCTCGCGTAACTTCATTGGAATTTGTGAGGGAGCAGCAGAATGACATGGTATTTATTTCCCCTAATCTTTAATCGAGTTCAAGTTCTCTGTTTGGTTTCTGTTCACCTTGTTAGCAAGCAAAGCCTGAACAGTGTTTGCCAACTGCTGCTATCAGCAGAGCCATGTTGACCACAAAGCAGACGTTCAGAGTGAAGAATGTAAAGGGAGAGAGCGATGTGAGGAAACAAACTCACATTCCTTACATTTCTCACTGGGTAATTATTAATGTGCCTTCACATGAGCAATAAAACACTGATAGGTGTGATGTGGAGGGCCCCTGCCTGCAACAGGCCCTCAAATGTTGTGGGTCATTTTTATGAAACAAAATGACAGTGTCTATTATCGGAAGCACCTTAGTTCCCATGAGAACCATCTTGGTAATATCAGACATTTAATGACTGATACCTCAGAGCGGGGGAGCCGTGAAGTGTTAAATTGAGCTGATAAAGACAAAAGCATGAGAGAGCTAGCTTCTTATTAAATTAATTACAGCGAAAGTAGGGGTGGGGGTAGGCAGAGACTCTATTTTCTCTTTTTTCTCTGTGGCTTCTTTGTTTCCTGGAGCGGTTCATGTAGGAGTCACTGTTCTGTGATTTCAGTGATAGACATTAAGTGGTTCCCACTTCGACCCACACCTGAACCTGTTCTACTTAACAGATGCAGTGAACGTGCATGTTCGACCTCGCACTCAGCAAAAGCACAAACAGGGAAATCTGTGGACTGCAGTTGAAAATTAATTGGGATTCCAAAGGCAGACACAGATACGGTATAAGCCACAGTATGACTGCTTTAAATGTTAATGCTTTCCGGTCAAGGCCTAAAAATGCATAGATAAAAAGCTTTACTGATCGCATCCCATCAAACTTTTTCTTGGATCTCGTCTGCACTGTAACACCAGAGGAAGAGCCGAGCAGCCTGCGTGTCAGGCAGTAAACACTGATGCTGACGCATGCTGATGCCGAGTCAGACGATCAGCACTTTTTCCCCCTTTGGAGTTTCTCTTTAAATAAAGTGAACGTTTGTAGTTTGTCCATGCTGAGAAGAAGCACGGTGGGAACTACTGCAAATCGCCTTGTTCAGCCAACTCAGGTCACAACTTTGCTGTACAGAGTTTACAGTAACAACAAAGCAACAAGAAACAACAGTGGAACATCAACAAGGGGAGAATTTCATCGTGTGCGTTTGTGACATTTTGCCTCCGGCTATGCAGAGAAATTGGAGACTGCAAATTCTCAAAAGACAATTGGTGGACAGTGGAAGAACAAAGTCACTTCAATGAAATCCTGTTACTCAGCTTGGGTACAACAGAAGACCATGAATAGTCCTCAGGGGGAATTCCAGGGACACAAATAAACCATCAGACCAGCAATCCGAAAAAAAAATCCCACAGAAAAACAACACATGTAATGCAAAGAGGGTTTATTAAAGAAAGCAAGATGCACCACTCAGTGGGGCAGATAATCCTATATATATTGTTACTTAAGCACATGTGGCTTGATTTTGGGACATTCAATAAGTAACAGTTAATTAGCATATTTGTTCAGTGCTGGAAGTGAATGGGGAGGCTGCGGCTGCTGCTCAGTGTGACGTCATTTGCCCAGGAGAAAAGGTTTTGTTAAGAAGGTAGCTAATTCCAATTCAGCTCCGATGCAAACAAGCATGCTTTGTGTGCTGAGTAATTAACAATCAGGCTGCTTTCCTCTTCTCTCTGCATCCTAAGCTGTTCTTTGACAGCTTTTCCTTAAATCACAGCATGACTTCTGACCACGTTGAGCCTGCCGGCATGTAAACAAGTCAAACTTCCCCGGCAGAGGTCTCAGGAATGTATAAAATATACACAGAGGTTAGTAAAGTTCTTCCTCTGATCAGAAGCCCGGTATCACACAGTAGACTGGAGTTTAGGCACTTCAAGTATCATAGGACTGAGTTTTCTATGCAAATAAAAACCCAAATTATCTGACAACATGAGGTCAACAGTGATACAAAGATTAACTTTTCACAGAATCTAAAGATATGTTTAAATATGATTTCAGGTAGGAAAAAAAACCACTTGTTTACCTGTCTGTTTGCCCACCTGAAAAATTCACTTCTCCGGTCCCGATCCCATGCTCACTCTATTTCTCTCTCTTTCTTTCTCATGCTCGCGCTACTGATTATCACGCCACATGACTTCCTGTTTCCCAGTCTGTGATGGCAGTAGGGAGGTGTGTGGATGGGAGGGAGCTGCCTGATCCTAGCCACTGACCTGATGGCCACAACAGGACGACTTTGCACTGATCTAAATAGAGGACTAAGCTGATCTTAAGCTGCGTGTGAGTACAGTTTCAATCGAGACAGCAGCATCACTGGAGATGTGCCTGTTTTCTTGTTTATGAAGGAAGCTGGGGGAGATCCCTAAGTTGTCCTCTATAGTCAGCCTCGACTGGCCACCAGGAGAGCCTGGTACTCTCCTGTTCACTCTACACCCTCTTCTTTTTCCTCGTCATCCCCTCCCCACCTGTTCATCTTTTTGTGCACTTTGAGACCTATCAGGGACCAGTGTGGTTGGACTTGTTCTCCCGGTTCCAGACACAAAAGCCCCGCATGTGAACCAGCTTTGAGGCTGTCAATCGAGACCCTGCATTGACACATGAGAGCCAGCTTCACGGGACAAATACCAACAGCGCAATGTTTCTTGTTTGCTCACGGATAATAAGACAATAATGAGGGATCAGACTGGGGTTAAAAGACAGACAGCAGGAACAAGGAGAGAGAAGGATGAGGATGGAAAAAATAAAGACAGCGCAGATGATGGCAAAGTGGAAAATGAGAGCATGTGGGGGTCATCTCAGCGTGGACCGTCTGGACAATAGTCTGAGTGTAAGTCTCCCTTCCTGAGGCTGGGTAACTGGACAGGCTCTGCATCGTATCAAGTTACATAATTCAAACTGGAGAAACTCGCATCTGAGGAGGAAGACAAGAGAGGACATTGTTCTCTGCTCCTTAACCAGCAGAGAGCGACTCCTTTCTTTTGACTTCACCATGTGATGCGGGCTCGCAGAGCTGATGGGAGGGAAGGAGGTATCTGGACTTCTTAAAGCTGGCACCAATAGGTGGGCACACAAGAATCCCAGCTAATAAAGCACCTTGCCAACTAGGAGATGCACTATGTAGAGATTGGCAAGCTATGAAAGACATTCCAGAGAAAGAATGTGATGTTTTATGGTGCCCTTTGGCCTGCCGAGCCCAATCTGAAGAAATCAGCTGAAAAATGAAAAGAGGGGATAACCCCATCAAAGCTAGGCAGCCCAGTCTAAAACTTGAGCAGGTGCTGCTGTACCCCTGTCATTACTTCTGGGCCCCACAGGCATATCCAGTCTTGGATTCCACAGATTCTCAGTTGTAAGTTTCCCAGCTGGTTGAGAGAGCAGCTCCAACAAGAAAGCTCTGGTAACCTGGAAATTGGTGATGGTGGTGCATTTGTGTGTGACTGGATGGAAGAATGACTGCAAGAGGGAGGAAGGAGAGGATAAAAAGAGTGGAGGGATTCTGGAGATCCAGAGATGGAGATATGAGGCAGGAACAACAGAGACGGACAAGTTGGAGCCTGCTTACACATACTGTACCTGCCTAGACGACAACCTGGGCTAGACTTATTTCCTCTGCCTAAGCTCTTCTGGACAATAACATTACGGGAAGCAGCTATGGGAGGCATGCTGGCTGTCTGGTTCTTGAGAAATAACATTATCCTGGGTCAGACACCCACCTGAGCTCGGCGCATCTGTCCATTTTGAATGAGTTCTTTTAGAAAAACATGACATGACATTTTGAAATTCTGTCAGTAAGGATTTAGAGGTAGCTGGCAGGACCATCGTAGAGACAGATTTCACTTAACAGAAACAAAATAGGAATTAGAGAATAGTTCCGTTCATAAAGGAAAAGTGCTTTGACATTTTGGAAAATATGATTTTTCTTGCCGAGTTAGATTTAAACCTTGATGCCACTCTCGTGTCTGTGTGGTAAATATGAAGCCCGGACCAGCATAGCGTTAGCCCAGCTTAGCGCAAAGAGAGGAAACAGAGGGAAACACCTAGCCTATCAAAATCCACCTACCAGCACCTCTAAAACTCATGAATTAATATGTTACATTTAATCGTTTAATTCATACGAAAACCAAAGCATAAAACAATAGTTTTTGTCTGGGCGAATTTTGTTCCATTTGGATAGAGCAAGGCTAGCTGTTTCCCCCTGTTACCAGTCTTTGTGCTAAGCTAAGCTAACCCACTGCTGGCTCTAACTTCATATTTATTTATCTCAAAACCACTGCTTATAAAAAAAAAAGGTTTATTTAAAATTACAGTGCCCGTGAGTCTTATCCATTGTTCTGCTTTACTACCTGTTTGACCAAAGTGAGACATGAGCAGGTCACAGTAAATGACTTTAACCTTTAAAACCACCGTATTGATTTTATGTACAGGAACAGGATGTGACAGCAAACTGAGATGCTGTCGGAGAGAACAGAACTGCGGCTGCCTCGACGACTGCTACTTGTAAACGCAGATATAAATAAACAACAATGCCCACTCACAAAGGAGGGCTTCGACTTGTGGCCTTTTGTTCTGCAATGCTACAACTCTTCAGACTAAATAAAAGAGACAAGGGCCGAATAGTTTGCACACACACAATTCATCCCAACAGACATGCACACACACACACACAACACACAGGGTAACTATTGCTGCTGATATCTATAGAAGGAAGGTGATTGCGGGAGCTCCTCACGGGGAGATAAGCCCGATCAATAAAAAAAACACGAGGGAACAATAAGGCTGAGCTGAGGTGAACACACTACGGCTGACTGAAAGGGAAAAAAGGCTTCATTCGTTAGCAGGACAATAGTCCCAGGGTGAAATTCTGCCAGAGTTAGTGGCAGAGATTGGCTATTTCTGTCTGACCTCTGAGTTGGTGACATTTAGAGACAAAGGCCCCCAAACGGGGTCTGCCCAGCCTCCTACACTCTCAGACCTTTCCCCTCTGAAGGTCAGGGGTTCCCACCTGTCTGATGAGGATAAAACTATTGTTCAGCAGTCAGGCGGGAGGTCCACCAACCATGATATCAGTAAAAACCCAGGAAATACTGGGCACAGGTGACTTCACTATGATTGAATATTAAATATCTAGCAGATCTGGTTCATCTGGCAGCAGACCACCTTTTGATTGAGAGAAAGAAGCGTGTGGCCCAAAGCTAGCTCCTCGTTAAGCCAAATCCACCCAAGCATACAAACGCTTAAACTGTTATATATTATCAATTACCGGACTTAATTTATTTATTCCAAAAAATGTTTTCTGGAAGATAATATTGGCTACGTTTAAGCTGCATCTAAAAATTAAAATCAAAGGTATTGCCTAATGGCTACACAATCATAATGGGCATTTAATTAATGTGGCTGACTGCAGATGTGATGTTTGTTGCAAGTTCACAACAATGGAAGGAGTAAAAGGAAAGAGCTCTGACCTCCTAGGATTAGACATGATGACATTCCAACAAAATGCAATCCAAGTTTAGGTACCCGCACACTGCCATATATCGTCAGTCTATAATGTTGAATGAATTCCAGTTGTCATTTTCTTATTTCAGTACTTGACCTGGACCTGGTTTTCCTTCCTTAACCTGCCTAAATTGCTTTCTGCTTGAGTCGGTTTTTCCAACATACATTAACCCAGGATACCTTTTGAACGCCAACAGAACCTGTCCACATTTACATTTGACTCGTCTGCATTAAAAAAAAAAACACCATGAAATAACCTAATAGATTGATTATATTGATGAGAACAATGAGCCTGAACCAAAACAGTAAAGTTGTGGGCCAGAAAAAAACAAAACAATGAGCTGAAGGATGCTAAAACACTCCATTGGAAAAGAATTCTCTGTAGGTTCGTTCCTACAAGCAGATGCTTTGACAATATACAAAGTAGTTTGATCCATTGTTAATATAAAATATTGACTAGATACCTAAGATAAATTAGGCAAACCTCAAGCAGTTTTAAGAATTATATATCACTCACCCAGGTCTCCAAGCTACTAAATTTTGTTTGTGTTTATTATCTCAACATACTTTCAAAGATCAATCTTAAGCTATAACAAAACACCTGTCACTTGGAGATAATGATTAACTTGGGTGTGTTCTCTGTCTTGGCACTTGGAAAATAACTTAGTCCAAGCTTGTAAGTCCTGCAACCAAGCTGACTCTGTAAAATGAATCGCTGTTTTACTGAGGGTAATTCAGTCTGAGCTGCTGCCAAACTTACACAAGACCATGAAGATAACCACATGTTTGTGCGAATTGTTTATTCATTGGGGGTTGAACAACTGATCATCTGGTGCAGAATTAGACAGGAAATGTGTGTTCTGCCAGTTACTGACATAGACAAACACTTTTTTTTGATTCTACTCACAGTAAAGGCATGCAAACTATTACCATTTACTGTCATAGCTTTGAGCTGTGAAAACTAAACAGCCTTATATCCGACGGTGGCAGAATCAAGGCAGACAGCCCTGCACTCTTGGCCAGGTCCCACAGTGATTTTCCTAACCCGGCCGGACTTTAATCGCAGCGACAGACGGTCCAGAGAGCGGATCAGGCCAGCCACAGGCTGAGGGATGACTGAGGAGTGAAAGCATGAAGTGTTAGAGCAAGACACTTTCTCCTCAGAGTGATCGGGCATGGCCTTGTCTTTAAAGAGTCTATGGGAGGAGTGCGGACAGGAGAGAGAGAGAATAGGGTAATAGGATAAGCTCAAGATTAGGAGCAAACAGTGAGAAAATGGGGAGAAACGGGAGGAAAATCTGAGGAGAGGGAGAAGAGTTGAAGAGGGGAGACAGATTAAACCCACTGAGTGGAAGAATGGCTGATTAGTGTTTGATTAGCTGGCTGGCCTGAGGGGAAATCTCGGTCAACCAACACAGTGCCATTACGACCGCGCTCTCCCCGCTACACCATCTGCTAGACTGCGGTGCGCATGACTGACCTGCCATCCATTTACATGCTGCAAAACAAGAAAAAGACCAACAGCATACCATGCTGTAGTCGAAAGTGGATGTTGGGATTTATTGGACTCTGACAGGGCAAAACATGTATACTTTTTGTGAGTATTCATATAAAAACAAACTGTGGGAGTACGGAGGTATAAATATCATTCAAACACACTGTGCTTCATGAGGAGGAGCTTGTATCCTCTAATCTTTCAATTAGGAAACACAGCAAGCAAATGGTCAGCAGAATTAGTGTTTCATCAGCTGCCCGTGCTTTGAGGAGGGGCATGTATGCATGCATGCAAACACACACACACACACACACACACACACACACACACACACACACACACACACGCACACACACGAGGGAGTGTCAGTCCCCTGGGAGCTCAAACAGCTGAGGGGAAGACATCACATCAGCTGTCCGGCTGATTCTGCTTAGGGAAGAGCAGCAGAGAGACAGACTGTGCTAATAGGCTGTCGTCAAAAATGTCTCCAAAAGCTTTTAGCTAGCAGACGGACTTATTGACAAAAGCAAACATCATGCCACTTTTGACAGAATTCCTCAAAATTGATATGTAACAATATTTGAGGGGGGACTATCTGTTTTGAAGAGGTGAATCACACAATAGGCCTGAAACTAACAGATGACATAATTGAAAATATTAAATAGTAAATTATTAATCATCAATCTATAAAATATTAAAAATGATAACATGTGGTCATCACAAGGAATCAAAGCGATGTTTTCAAATAGCTCATTTAGAGTGATGTCGAAAAACCAAATGGTGTTCAATTCACAATGTCACAGACAAAAGCAACTTTACATATAAGAAGCTGTAGATACTATATTTAAAATACTATATTTACTAAATTATTAACTAATCAATTATCCAAATTAGGAATTTTTTGGGGTCGATCCACTTCTCCCATAATAACCAAAGTGAATAGTGGATAAATAAGATGCTTTTTGGAAAATGATCGTGGTAATAAAACAATACAATTAGATGCCAAAACTCTTCAATTACAGAAGCTACACCAGGTGTGTCACTTTACTTTAATGCAGCCTTAAAGGGTCAATTCACCCTAATCACAGAAACAACCACATTTTCTGATATAACACTAGTGGTATCTAGCCATGCCTGTAGTTTGTATTAACGAATCACATGTCAATTTTTTTAGGCGCAAAACTAAACTCCACTCATTTCCATCTTACTGGGCTGGGGGCAGAAATTCCAGGCACCAGTAACTGAAAACTTCTGCACAAAAAAAAAAAACCAAAGCTACCCGAATGGGTTGATACTGCTGAGGCAAATGAGAAGATCTGATTTTGGATGTTGGAGTTTTTATTGCAGAATCTGACCTCCCGGCGCCAACCCTTAGTCACCTCTGTGTCATAAAAAAGTAGGCTGGATTGGATGGAGAAATGCATTTTTGTGTGGTGACTTTCACGCTAAACAATACTTAAGCTGTCTAAGTGATTGCCATGCAGGGATCTGTCACACACACTCACACCAGCAGAGACAGCAGTATATCACCCCACTGTCATCGCCTTTGAGTTCTCCTATAATCCTTTCCTAAATTATTGGAATGGTTACCACGCAGTCTCCAACAACACCTAACACATCTATTGTCTCCCTGTTGTTTCCTTCACTTGCGTCAGCACGCACCCGTAACCAGCACACTCAAAGGGCTCTTCCTGCAACGCTCCATGAGTCCTCAGGTCAGAGGTCACCCGTGGCCTCTGGTCTCCACGACGACAGCCAGGCAGTCCCCAAGACTGAGCTGGAGCCCAGCCCCCCCCACCTTCAAACGTCACCCTCAACCCACACGCAAACACACTCTCATACACAGATACAGCTTTTGTCCCCGAACCTCCTGTGCATCAAAGGCGACCCTAGAGTCTGAGCTTCAAACCCAAAGTTTTCAATACACTGCTGTGGAAGTGCAGCAGACCACCATAGCTGCAA
This sequence comes from Xiphias gladius, assembly GCF_016859285.1. NCBI lineage: Eukaryota > Metazoa > Chordata > Actinopteri > Istiophoriformes > Xiphiidae > Xiphias > Xiphias gladius. Next base: position 19,585,912 of record NC_053422.1, read on the forward strand.
CGTTGGGGGGGTTAAATGGCAAAAAAAACCAAAAACAAACTCATTGTTCATCCATCCGTCTTCTTCTCTCTCCCACACACAGACACCACAGACTGAAAACCCCGTTCAAATGCCAGGCCAGCAGTGAAACAAATGGTCAGGATTAACCCTGATCTGGGCACATAAACTCTGCGGTCCAGTTGAGAGCAACCCCGTGTCACTTACAGGCTTTAATCTGCACGGTCGAGCTCATCCTCAAGTTTATTTCACTCAGCTGCAGTCTGCGGAAAGTTTTGCACATGCCATCAGCATGGACCACTACCCACCGGGCACCGATACTGACACAGAGTCCGGCTGCAGCGCTGCATGTGCCCGGGGGAGCGGATCACGAAAAGATGATTGAAAAAAAAAACCAAAAAACTGGCACCCACCATATTCGGCATGCAGGACATCTCCTGGTCAACAGTCTTGTCTCTCGCTGGTTATATAATGAAACAAACGGTGTTTACGTGGCTCCGCAGGATCTTTTCCCGGACCTGGTGCGGAGCAGCAGACAGACATCGGCCCGCTGGCGGCGTGGAGCGAGAGGGAGCGCGGACTGCGACTCTCTCTCTCTCTCTCTCTCTCTCTTTTCCCTCTCGGAGGTTTGAACGGCGCAGAGAGCGGGGCGAGAAGAAGCACGCGGGGCAGGGGAACGCGTGCCTGTCCCCCGGTTGCTGGGCTGACACACTTAAATTTGTGAAACGAGACGGCGCCATCTAGCGACCGGGCAATCCGGTGCAATACAGAAACGAAGAAACACCCACCACATACTTAATACCAGCCCTGAATTACCGACAGGGATAAAGTGGGCCCAAGGCCCCGGGCCCCTGTACAGGCAGTTCATTTTTGGAAATGGGATTAATTGCAAATTTGCAGCAGTAATGTATTATATCAACTCAAGCAGGTCCAGTTTCACTAGCAACTGGAGTTACCTCTCTTATAGAGGGACCCTGTGTTGAAACATTGTTTTTAAAAACCACAAAGGGTGCTCACATGGCATCTACTTCCTAAACACAATTTTAACACTAACTAACTGAGACGCAAAGACCCAGGGTCAGGTGGTGTTCTTTGGTCAGGTGGTGCAGGTCAAGGGGTCAGTTAGGGCCCAGCATCACATATTATCTCTGGGGTCTCCTGACAGGTCAGTATGACCATACTCAGCACTTCTCCTTTCCTTACAGAAAACGATAGTATCATCATTCTCTCAAAATTTCTCTGATCATATAATTTGAGTTATGTGACAAATATGAAATGATGACGTTTATGAAACATAATCATTATGATTACAATTTAGCATCTCGTAATTAGAGTTCAATATAACTTGACAAATGTATAATATGACTACGTGATGATATTTCAGATGCTGTGACTTGTGTATAGGAATAAAATCTGACTTGAGGAAAAATGAACCATGTACCTTATCATCATTGTCATTATCATAACAGTTTTTTAAAATTTTATTTCTATTTGTTATGCCTTCATCTTTGGCAGGATCATGCACAATAAGAAATAACTAGAAAAAGACAGTCGACAGTGTGTGTATATATAAAATTTAATATACTGTACAAGCTTGATGTACAACATACATTTATCTAAACAACAAAATCTCTGTCATGATTGTAACGATGCAGTGGGTTTTATTATTTCAGAGGAAAAAGTTCATCTTTTGTTGTGATTACAGTAGGTTTTCAAAGGTGATAAAATACTTTCTAATACTGTGGCAGAGGAAAACGCTGCGCCTGATCTCCACCCTCCTTCTCTCTCTCTCTCTCTCTCTCTCCCTCTTTTAGTCCTGTCATATAGCTGTTGTGGGTCATGGTTTCTTAGCCTTCGCTTTGGGGACCACTTTAACGGTGGTGGATACTGATTTGGCTCCTTGCAGGTTCTGTGCGGTGCACGTGTATGTTCCCTGGTCCACGTCCCTCACCTCATCCACCAGGAGAACGGACTGAGACTGCTGTCGGGCCAGTCCTCCACCGACTGGAGTGATGCTCTCCTGTGTGTACAGAGGCCTCCCAATCTGCAACCAGCACAGGGGCTCCGTTCAGAAATAAACACATTCTTTACAGCTGGGGCGGAAAAGTTACCTGTTTACAATAAGCCAGTCAGTCTGCAGCTTACATATTAGTAGGTGCTAATGGCCTGGATGCATTTCAGTCCAGAGGTTGAATGCCTCTTAACTAATAATGGACTAGCGAAAAGCACAAAGTAAGCTGTAATAACAGAGGACGTACACTACCTGCACAGGTCCTTCACTTAATTTGTCTCACAACCAACTTTTTTTAATCTATCAAAATAGCTTATTACTGATCTGTAGAACATTAATAAATGACTTATTAACATTGTGAAAGTAATGAGTTGAACCCATTGAAAGCATACTGTGTTGCAAAGTTAATTAAACCTTGTCTCCATGAGTGTCTGACCTGCTGTCCTGGGTATTCCCAGGTGAACTCCACAGCCACATCCTGCTCTCCCAACACACTGCAGCTGACACGCAGGTTCTCCCCCACAGCCGCCAAACTCGACGAGGCCTGGATCACCGGGGCAGGAGGCGCCATGGGGTCTGATGGCAAATGTAAAATATATGTAAGTGTTGAGTCACAATAAACAATAGTGACATTAGACGGTATTATGAAGCTGTGTGGAATTTGAATGCTCTGCCTTTTTTAAATCTGGGTTTCTCCTGCAATGTTAAAAGTGCACGTAGGTACGAAGTACTACAATGCTCTATTCAAGTAGTAGTACCACTTTATGTACAAGTGTGTAAAAAAGCTACTCAATGACAGTAACAAGAGTGCTAATACAAAGAGTTACCTCTAATGCTCCAATTAACAAGTATTTTTATTCTTAATTAATTTGTCAGTCCTTTTTATGATATATCATTTAGTCTGTAACGTGAAAAACCAAAGTACAACGAGAAAAGGCTCCATTTTCTGAAGAACATTTTGCAGTTGAAACGAGCTGAAATCCTGAAACAGCTGAAGTTGTACTTGAGTTGTCTGTTGAACTGGAAGTCCTGAAAGAAATTAGTGCCGCTTCAAGTGTATAACTTGAAAGCTCATTACTTGTCTGAAGTGTAAACACTGCAAGCAGTTGGAGTAAATTGTTAAAGTGGTGGGAGTATGAAAACATATTTTTGTAAAGTGTAAAAAATGTGAAACCCTGAGACCTGGAAGGGTTTGAAGTGTTTATCAGTGTAGTTGGAAGCATTGAAAGGGATTGAAATGTCAGCTGATCAACAGTCAAAAACATAAAGTACAACGATATAAAATAGAAAAAAAAAAAAAAAATCCTCCAATTTGAAAAGCTGGAACCAGCAAATGTTTGGCCTGTTTACCTGATAAATAACTAACTGACCGATCATTTTAGCATTGGTTACTTCCCACCCCTGCATTCTAGTTAGACTGACTGGAGACTCCAACATGATAATGGTGTGATTGCAATCATCAATCTGTCCATTGTTTTTCCCTGCTCTCTGTCTAATGCATGCTGGGATAGGCTACACACCCCCATGTCCCTGAACAGGAAATAGCAGGTAAAGGCAACAAATAAAAGCATAACTGGGGAAACGGATGACTCACAGTTGACATAGATCAGCATGTACTTGATGGAGCTCTGCCTCAGGTTGCCCAGACTGGCTACACAGTACAAGGCTCCGGCGTGGTAAGGCCGGGGTCGATGGATGGTGAAGCCCGTCTTGACATTAAAGGAGATCTCCAACCCATCCACCGCCACCTCCACCGGTGGAAACTCACGGTGCAGCGATACTTTGGCCTCAGGTGACGTCACCTGGCAGGGGAGGACTGTCGGCCAGTTGGTCCTCAGCTGAATCACCTCGTAGTAGTCAGACGACGGAACAAATAGTTCTTGTGGGTCTGATTGGTGAGAAGACATGGCAGAATGATATTAAAGATATCATGTGGATATAAAAAAGCTTCCTTTGAAGTAAACGGAGGCCTTCAGCTCTGAAAAGCGTGTGTGTAAGCATCAATAAAGTTTATTAATTGTACCGGGAAAGAAGACGAAGACCTTGACAGCTTTGTCATACTCCTTCCTGCAGTCGGTGTCTTCGCAGTACATTGGGTAACACGTGTACTCCCCTGTGTCTGCACCAGTCGTGTTGACCAATGTCAGAACGCCATATCGCTCATGTTGGACAGTGCTGCGGCACCAAAACAGGAAAAAAGTCAAAGAACATACAGATCTCCAACAGATTTTATCGTTCTGTCATTTGAAGAATAAATTGTACATTGTGCAAAATAAAAGTGTATCTACCAGGTACCAGGTACTTACCTGAGCCTTCCGTCATCCTCCTCCTCCAGGTACGAGGGAACGCTCCACTGCACAGGTTTGCCCCTGCACCTCAGCTCAAGAGTATCTCCTGTCCGCACGCTTATAGTTTCTCCCACCTTCTTAAACTTCCCTCTGTCTAGCACCTTCATGTGTCAGATACAAAATCATGCAGTTAGACATTAAATTACATACACAGATGCAGCACTTTTCCTGTGTTTAACTAATGTTACATGAACATGTCAAAAGTTTTGTATAGTAGATGGAATACCTGTGTGAGGAAGGTCTGTGCCTGGGATGCGGGTGTAGCTTTGACCTTGGGTTTGGCTGTTACAGCTCTGGGCCCTTTATTTGTTGATTCCCCAGGTGTGGGTTTGCTCAGCTTGGGCTTCCTCCCTGGAATGGGCCTCTGTTCTTCGGCGTCTTTTTGACAATTGGCTACACAGGGTACAGAGCACATGATGCATCAGTAGTTCACGAGTACAGATACAGTCAAGCATTTAATGATATGAACTGAGAGATAAGTAGTTCTTAATAAAAGAACACCGCAACATTGCTTTGTGTGATAGTAGTAGAATTTTATCAGATGCTAATCTCTATAGTAAGCCATATCATGCATTAAGCCAACAGAAATCTCCCCTCCTTTGTAGTTCTAGCAACACATGTTCACAGAACTGCTCGGCAAGGGAAATAAAGTCACTTACCTAACTCGAAGATTACAGCACAAATAAGGAGAGTGCTCAGCACCAGCCTCCCCTTCCACCCAAACAAGTACACCAAAGGCATGACTGACCAGTGGATTATAATTCTGGTGTGTGGATTGTTAGTTCACACAGTTCAACTCAGAGAACGCACTGCAGAAGGCAAAAGGAGGCTAGGAAAGAGAGAAGAGGAGGAGGGCCGAGCTCCCAAAATGGGCAGTCAGCTGTTTACCAGAATCACACAAAATTCCTCCTCCTGAGAGTGGCATTAGTACCCCAAATTCCTCCTGACTGGCTCAATGGAGGCTTTCAAGCCTGTCCGAACCAATGAGGGTCCAGAAACAGAGGCCCCTCCATGTGGAATCACACAGCCTGTTTGCTTAGCTGCTGGACTGGATGTGTGCTAGCAGCATGAGTCTGGCCCAGCGTAACACCACACTGCCCGGACCAGGTCAGTGGGGAGGTTATTAAAAACATTTGGTGCCCAATAAACCTTGTGTCCTACACGTACTAATTTTCGTTCCAAAGGTAAAACAAAACACAGGCTTCTCCGACTTAAGACTACATAGAATTCACAAAATCGAACATAAAAAACGATACAAATCTTATCTTGTAAGTAGAATATTTATTACTCTTACATCTATTTATCTGTTGTAATGCTGAGCTCTTTACTCTCATACATGTTTTGCTGTTTTATACATCAAATAGCCTACAGGTAGATTCCATAAAGCTGGATGCTGAAGAAATCTCCAGCTCAAACCACCTTTTTAAAACACAATCATCTGCCGTACAAAGACAGTACAAAGCCTTCAGAACGGAAATTATTAGGGTATATAAAAGAACATGACTTGACTTGACGATAAATAACATACACATTCAATTTCTCTATACTGACTGTCAACCCCCCATTACAATATATGTTTCTGAACAGGAAAAGAAATAGAAGTTTTAGATGTTTGATTATGTCATGCTGTACCCAGTGTGAAAAATGTAAACCTTTCCTTTTGAGTGACCGGCTAAGCCACAATTTTGAACAGGACACAAGTAAGCTGCTGTGAAAGGTCTTTTTGTTCTCAGTGAACTCTGGGTAGTGAGCCTTCCCTGGCTCTTTATCCAAGATTACGAGTGGAACCGGACTTTTTTTTTTTTTTCTGTCAACATGGCCTGTAGAAAATGAACTCCAGATTGTAGCTGCCTTGAAAACAGGATTATTTCTTTTTAATTAAGGAGTACATTTACAACACATTATTAGATAAAATGTACAGTTTCCATATATACACTTTGAAACAATCAACAATGAATAAAGTGAATCTTTAAAGAGGCTAAGAACAAATAAATGTGACATTTCACAAAAGGTTTTCTGTATCTACATTGTACATCTTCTTCAGACTAACACTATAAACTGATTTGTAAAAAACGATTATTTTATTTATAATCATTATTAGAATTGTAAAAAAACTGAAATAAATTTTCACATTTTACAATTGATATCAAAAGTGTAAACTTGTTATTTAGGTGCAATAAAATGATTATCTAAAAAATTATCTACAGGAAATAGTTTGAGCCCTTTTTTCTTTTTAAATATGGGTGTAAGAACTTCTTTGATAGATTGGTCGATTTAGAGGCCCCAGGACATGGCTCTGACATTGATACAGGATACACATACAGGTAAATGATATAAACAAAGATATGAAAACAAGTAGGGAGTGAAGTTGAAATTTTGTGAAATGTGTGCCCCCAGATCGGTAATGATTCCTACACACGTGATTTTTCGAAACGTCAGCACTCCCTGTTCTTCACACCTTGAATATGCTGAAGGTCCAAAAATTTGCCAGGCAGTGTTTTAATGATGGTAAATAGAAAATATAGATAAATTACAAACTCCATTATCATATGACAAAGTGTCAGTATAAAATAAATCTTAACAGGTCTGGCCGTCCGTCCGTCCATTTGTCTGCACTTCAAAACGATACACCTATCACCCTTATACTCTCAGACTGAGACTGAACGCTGCAGAAACAGATCACCACTGGTGCATGTAGAACAGTAGTTACACACTTAGAGCAGTTACTCAATGTAACATCTGAATCAGTGTCTCTTTGCTCCAAACGAGCTCAGAATTTCTCCTCTTTAAGGACGTCTGTTTTGAACGAATTGTCTGTTTTGCCACTGACGGTTTCAATACTCATCTGGTTGGCCATGCGGCGCCTCCTCTGAACACTGTTGCGAATGCCATAGCCAAAATAGATAAGTAACCCTGCAGAGAGAAGAGTGGGATCATTCCAGTTCAGCAACTAACTCGATAAAAGCCCTCTAAACCTTTCGAGCAGAAATACACTCTTACCCACTAACATCCAGATAGCGTATCTTAACCAAGTGTCTCCACCTAACTGCACCATCAGGTAGACATTGATGAGTGTGCTCAACACAGGCAATGCAGGGAGTAAAGGCACCTATGAAAAGAGAAAAAAAGGAGACGTGAAAGACTTTTCTAGTTGATGTTAATTAGACATTAAACAGAAAATTTGGGTCTTAATGCTCAGATACATGATTAAAATCTTCACCATAAAAGATGCCTTTGTGGGATTTTGTGGATGCCTCCAGATGACAAAAACGAGGAGCAACAGGATGACGGCAAGGACGCAGACAAGCAGCAGACTCCACAATTCCATATGGGACAGAGCGTCTATGGCTTGAGTCACGGTGACGCACAGTGCAACCACACATGCAACTGCAGAGAAAGAAAAGATGAATGAAAGACATCAGTTGGTGGCCCAGAAAGGCCAAGGTAATCATTTGCCTGTCAAGAAAAGGAACTGGAGTGGTTAAGAAACAATTGGGAAGCCACAAGTGCTAAAATAATCTCTGATTTACCGGAGATCACAGTCAAGATTGTGACTGTTCGTGCGGTGGATGAGTTGGGCAATGACGGAGGCTTCAGGAAGCCAAATTTGGTGTTTGATTCTATGATCTGCAGGTCTTTTTCTTCTGATGGTCCTGCCTGGTACCTTGATTGCAAAGAAAAGAAAAATGTAATGTGAGTAAAGTTTTGCTCAACATTCTATGTGAAGGCTGCAGGAGAGTAAAAAAATAAATGTACCTCAGTATTAGAATGCATATGGCCACGAGTGTGTACGCAAACAGAGTGCCGATGGACATCATTTCCACCAAGGCTTCCAGGTCAAAGAGCAGAGCCATGATAGCTAAAGATTTTTAAAAAAAATAGAGAATACAGAGTCACTTCAAGTTCATAAACCACACAACTTGTACACAGAACCTTATGAACAGCTGGAACAACTGTACCTGCCACAGTTCCAGATGATATTGTAGCTATAGCGGGACTGCCTTTGGCGGTGACTTTTGTCAGGGGTTGGAAAAGCAGGCCGTCTCTTGCCATGGCGAACAGCACCCTGGGCATCGGAAACATGGAACCCAGCAGGCTGGAGAGAAAAAAAACAAACAGCGCTGGAGAAAATGTATGTGTCTTTTTTATCATGTATATCTCATCTTGTTTCATTGTGTCTTACAAACAAGCAAAACAAAACTTGTGGCAGCCATACGGGTGGCACAAGCGCCACTTGTTGGCACAATGATAGTTCCAGTAGCTCTACAGATGCACTATTAGTATCAGTCTAGTCTTCGAAAACAGTAAAACTTCTGACCATGACAGATTTTGTTTTAAAGGTGCAGGGTCACAACATTGTATATGTATATCAGCTTTATGGTTATCAATGAATATCTTTCACTGAACTCACCAAAACTTTTTTTTACACTCTGTCAGACACTTCCTATTTGAAGGAAACATAGCTTATCTGAATCTTCTTGGGATACACTAAGTGCACACCATGTAACAGCCTTGAAAGCTTTCCAGGTTTTGTGAGAAATTAATTTTCTGAGTCAATGTTGCTGCGGAGCACACTCGGTTGGTCCCTAGAACTACAGCGGAGATTTAGAAAATGGAGCCAGATGTTCCACTGAGATGTGTGATGGCTCTGTAAACATTTTTTCTCTCCAGAGGCCGTTTCATTTACACTGCTCCACCTTTCCAGACTGTTTATCTAATGTTTATGGTACCACATGTGTTCAGATGTGGGACTCTTCCTGTGTGGCTGTGTTTTCATTGCATACCTATATTTATCATATTTCTTTCCCTTGTCACACTTACTGATGACCTTGCGGAAATGGGACTCTGAGTTCCAAATCGTTACTGATCTATTATAATTCACTGGTCATCTACATCTATTTGCATCAAAGTGGTATTAATATCAGCAATGGCTCATCTAAGTGAGGAGCCCTTCCTGTTGATTGATGAAGTCAATAAACCTGAAGATCAAGATCTAACTGAACACTAGCTTTGTATTTGCCTCTGAAAAGCTAAATCAGTGGCAGGTTCTTACATAATCTTTCATAATGTCAAGGCAATCCATCCAACAGTTGTTGACATACTTCAGTCAGGACCAAAGTGGTGTATAGACAGACTAACCGTCAGACTATCATAACAATCCGTAGATCCTGCTGCTATGGCTACAATTTCAGTCCGTAAATTATATCTTCCAACAGCACATCGCACAACCCAGACTGTTCTACCAGTAGTGTCATACCTGGTGGACAAGGCACAAAGTGACCCCACGGCCACGGCATATTTGGCAGGAGCCCAGCCGATGTACTCAAAGGCCACTGGCAGGGGGCTTTTCTCATTGAGCATGTAGTAGGGCATCATCAGGGTGAGCGCAGCAGACACAGCACAGTACGCCACGAAACAGATAAGTAGTGAGGCGACAATGCCCAGAGGGACGGACTTTTGGGGGTTCTTCACCTCCTCACCTATGGAGATAGATACAAAGTGGTCCGTGACACTTTTAATGTTAATCCTCCTTCATTTGTTTGTTATATGAAATTAAAAGAACAATATCCCACAAACATGACAAAACCTGTAATAATTTGATCCTTATCCTGAGACTACCACACCACCAGTTTTAAAGATTGATGAGTGACTGGGGTGAAATTCAGACGCTGATTTAGACAAAGCCTTTAAAAATATTGTAGGATTATGTCTGAAGTGTCTGACATAGTTTTAAGGTTGCTATAATACATAAAATTTGTCACATAATTTATTAATAGTTTTTTATTTATTTACATTGATTACATCACACAAGAGGATCAACATAAGAAATAAAAGAAATAAAAGGAGGTTATTGCATCTTTGTGATAGATGACTTTGAAGGTTTATTATTTACCCTGGAAATAGCAGTTTGTCAAAAGAAATTCTTAACACAAGGGTACCCAATTTCTGGAGCTTTCAACCACATCCCATGGCCTTCATCATGGAGATTTGGGTAATGTGATAAGGGGTCATTGATGATACACTGTATATCTCCACCACCTGTTATCACATGACCAAAATTCCATACTAATGTCACCTGATAACAACTAAGCTATCTCCATGACAACTGAGCAAACTCTCTTTGCTGATGAAGGCCATGCGATGTGGCAGAAAGCTCAGTAAATTCTCCAGTAAGCGGACATTTTGCTAAGGATTTTTAATTTTTATCTTTAGGTCAAATCTGGAGAGTTGTTACATTCACATAATTTAACTTAACAATTTGTTAAGTCTTGACGGATTTTTACATTACGCAGCAAATACGTTCTTTGATACCTGTTGTTGTAATTTTTTGCACAATTAGACGCTGATATCAAAAATATTTCATTCAGTTCAATCCTATTTCAGCAATAGCACACTGAACATGCTACAAACTGAAATCTCTAGCTACACAGCAAAGTTGGACATACTTTTAAATTTAATTGAAATTGCATGGAACTTTGGTGTAGTTCAGTCTACTGTGTCAGTGTGCACATACAGTATGTATATTTTATCTCATATTTGTATAGTAAGCAGTCACCTACTGTACTGGCTAGAACCTATTTAGACTCTACTAATCTTATATAAACACCCTGATAATGATAAGAAGACAAGTTGTCCTCTCACCTGTAGTAGCGATGCAGTCAAATCCAACAAAAGCATAGAAACACGTTGCAGCTCCAGCCAGGGTTCCACTGAAGGAATAAGGAAAAAATCCACCCGATCCATACACACTTGTTAGATTGGCAGTAGAGCTCAGGTTTCTGCACGGAGGGAGACAGCATTACCTTGTGGTTACTTACAGTGAGATAACCAGGAGGTCAATACTACTGTATTTATGTAAGACAGGACACGGCACGCTACCAAACACAGACGGTGTGTTATTGCTCTGATATTACTTGAGTTCTGCTGTAGCGTTTATTAGAGCCTCTTCACTGATTTGCCAGTTGGAGATGTCTCCTTTGATGAATCCAGAGATGGCCACAAACAGCAGCACCAGGATGTTGATTGCTGTGAAGATCTTGTTGATCGTCGTTGACTCTTTCACTCCAAAGGCCAGCACACCTTCACAGAAAAAAAATGAATGAAGGGAATTATTTTTTACATGTGTTTATCACTGTCACCACCACAGTGACACCAGTGTCTTCGTTTTACCTGACAGAAGCATGACCAGGGCTGCAGCAAAGACATCTGGGTAAGGTGCCAGACCAGGAAGACCCATGGCTGCATTTTCTTCAAAGTATTTCGATATGACGCCCCCTATGAGGTCATCAAATGTCCCACTCCATGCCAGTGCAACACTGGACGTGCCTGAGCATATAGTGAGAGAAAGATGCAATGAACTAATCATCCAAATAAATCAGCATTTGACTGTAAACATAAACAGAGTCTTTCACACTCAGTTATTTTTTAAACTGCGCTCCTGGTTTATGACGTTGTTGTTAACATTCCAAGTCAATTTTCAAACTTAAACTTTCACTGTTAAACAGCTGGTGAAAGGTCACAGAGCGTTTAAGAGTCTCATGTTGATGGTTGATCATTTATGGGTTTCAGTTTTCTCAGTGAATTTTACATAAGAGGGAAACCTACGTTTTTCGGAGGATGGAAATCACAAGTTTTAGTCAGATATTAAGAATAAGACAAAGAGAAAGTTGAAATAATTTTTTCCTGTTCATATTTGGCATATAAAGGCAAAAGGAAAATCGCCTTTGATTCAACACAATAATTCTTAGAACAGGACTAGTTCACCTAAATTAAGTCATCGGATAATGGACTTAATAATGTATTGCAATTGATAAACAAATCTTGTGTACCACACTTGCCTATGACGTAGGAGAGTAACAGATTCCACCCAGTGATAAAAGCCAGCAGCTCTCCAACAGTCACGTAGCTGTAAAGGTATGCTGAGCCTGTTTTGGGAACTCGAGACCCAAACTCTGCATAGCACAGCCCGGCGAAAATAGAGGCCAGAGCGGCGATGAAGAAGGAGATGATGATGCTGGGCCCAGCAGTGTCTCTGGCCACCTCTCCAGACAGGACGTAGACCCCAGCCCCCAGAGTGCTGCCCACACCGAGGGCCACCAAGTCCAGAGTGGTCAGGCATCGTTTAAAGGTGGACTGCTCCCCCTCAGGCTCCAGGGGCTTCCTCTGAGACAGGCTCACCAGAAAGGACTTCACCCCACCGCACGGCATGCTTCTAGGGTGTTTGGATCGGGATGGAACAATGAGGGAATTATATAAGAAGAGGCAGGTGGGAATCCAGTTTGATGTTGTTGAGAAATTGGGTGTGAGTGGCAGGAAGAGCAGGGGTGGGGGTGGGGGTGGGGAGAACAGTGACCATGTCAGTGAATAAGTGTCAGGTCAGCCACCCTGGTAGAACATTTCCTCTTGAAGAAAACATATGATATAGCTCAAACTAATTTGTTTTTTTTTTTAGTTTAACAGTGGCCTTACACACAGTCAAAAAGCAGACAAAATTTATTTAGAAAAACACTAAAATCAGGGTATCAAAGAACCCAATAAAGAAACCCATAGAGACTTGGACAAACTCAGTTTTCTTAAAGTTTAATAGGATTTATAAGATAACAATGTAACTCAAATGACATGCTCTAGTAATATTTGAATGACTTTTAATCAAGCACAAAAGAGCAATTAATTCACTCACCTCCTCTGTGTAATCCCCTGCCTCACAGGTGTGCTAAGAAGAGACAATTAATAGGATCCGTCATTCCCCTAAATCACATTATTCTTTTATACGTGCCCTTCTTTATCACCCCCTGATATGATAATGCTGATGCCTGGAGTTTTCGTTGCCGCCCACAACGCAGAAAACAACGCCCTGCTCAGGAACTGCACTTTACTCAACCTTCAGCTACTTACACAATTACTTCCTTGACCGTTTCAGAGGAATGCAGGAGGTTCAATTATGATTTATTCTTATCCTGGCAATTAAAAAATAATTAATTTGTGATTTGTCAAAGTGTGTTCTCACCTCATCAGAGCAGTGTCATGTCAGAGATAATCCCTCCTCTCAGGGTGTTTTGGGATCAATCATAGCAAAAACCAAACGAAAAAATAAAATTGATGAGATGAGACCTTTCCTCTGATCTCCTGTATCACTGCTTCACAAACTGTGCTGGAATAAAAGGGGGAGGGAAGTAATGAAACTACAGAAATTAACTACCCACTAAGGAAATTGAAAAGACAGGGTTACAGTTTGTTTCCTTTTCTTTATTTCTTCTATAAAAAGGAATAAAAAAAAGTGACGCTCCATGTGGGTAACTCATGCTTTTAATAGAGAGCTGTTGGCTTGATAATCTTTTCATGGTTATGCCTTCAAGATAATCCCAGACTTTAAGTTGCACATTCTTCTATGACTTTGAAGTTTTTCCTTCACGAATTTTTTTTTTTTTTTTTTTTTTTTTTTAACGTGTTGGTAAGAAACAAAACTGTGAATTTATTACCGAAGCCGTATTGGGGTTTGCCTGCTTGCCTTATAGAAGCCGCGTCCCCATCTCTGCCTGTAGGTGTGAGCCTGCCACATGAAGGGCCCTGCGAGTTAATGAAACAGTGGAGGACAAAGCAGCTTTCATGGTTTACGCATGCAGCAGGCTGCACACTTACTCTTTGAGAGGTAGCTTTTGCCTTCTCATCTCCCATCAGGGGATTTCAGCTCACCTAATCCCTCCTGGCATCTACCCCAGCAGGCAAGAGGCGAGTGGGAAGGCAGCCTGTGGGGACGTCCAATGTACCTTTGACCAAACTTAAAGCAAAGCTGCCTATCTGCAGATCTTTCTGCTTGAGATACCGTTCCCAGCGGGACAATGGGGTAATGCTTAACTAAATAACAGCTACTATGAACGTGATGTGCAGCTTTTATGATCAAAGAGGTACTCTTGATCACAGTGACGTTCAGTTAATGTTCACTTGTATTGTTTATGGCCGCCTGCAGTGCATTTAAAGAAACATCTCAGATGCGGTTGTTACAGATCAAAGCTGCTGTCCAACATTAAAATTCAGAGATGAAAATTAGGACATAGGACACGGATTCGAATCTGCCTCGCTGATGGCAAATAATATTCAGTAGATACACAAGTTCTTTACCTTGTCTTCAGTCCCACGAGGAGTGACTGGCGACTCTGAGCTGAAAACAGCACGATGAAGCAAAAATATCCGTGCTGTTGACTTGGATGAAGGAAACATGATTTTTACTGTGATATATACAAGACTGGCCTGTGTGACCCTCCCACTCAATGGAATTACTTACAAAGTAGCCTTTCTCACTCCCGACGAGTTTGGATCATAATGTGCTCATTATTGCATAGTAGGCACAGGGTGAGAATTGTGACCAGCAAATCCCATTCAGAATGTCAGAAATGCTTTTGTGCTCACTTGTTATTTTGTTTTGTTTTCATAAGTTTTTGATTCAAATGTATGAGTTTGTGGGACAGATAAATAGATTTTAGAGCATTTCTAGGAAACAACTGGGGAAATGGAAAGAAATGTGTCTGTTTCAATCACACAAACAAGGTTTGCCAGATGCCTCTATTGTTGATAAAATAACCTATCAGTGGTTAGTTTACGTAAAAATATATGGTTTTTATTGTGAAATCATAGATGCGGTCAAATCTGGACTGAATCAAAATATTTTATTATTAAATATTTTAACAGTTATAAATACACAATGAATATAATACATATAATAATAATAATAGCCTTATTTCATGCCCTCGGGGTTATTGATTTCAAAAATGATTAGTGATGAATAGTGATTAAGAGTGATTCGTTTTTTTGTCTGAGATTACATTAGATTACATTTCGACAGGCATTTAGCAGTTTTCCCAGCTCCACCTGAATTAAAGTAAGGCGCTCGTGATCAGTGTGCAGTGCAGTTTCAAAGCAGAAGAGGTCAGCATACAACAATTACATTTCATCATGCCTCCCTCCTCCGTCTGTGTTTACCTCATACGGTCCCCTCTCGCTCTGAACACTGGCGGAGGGAACACTAAAGTCGCTCCAGGATAACCTGATATGAAGACACACAAATAAGGGGACTGAGGTCAAACAGCCATATCTCCTTGATAGACTGGGCACAACATGAACTCTTCAAATAGAGGCATGGAGAAAAAAAAAAAAAGTGTCATTCATGCCGTGAGTGGAGGTCAGGTGGTGTCAGGGACACGCTGAGGGTGCCCACAAAGCAAAACCCCAGCCGTGCCACCGGGGTTGACTTCCAGCCGGGATGAAAGTCATGAGTCATCGTGCCTCTGCTATGAAGTGTGGTTCTTCTTCCAGCAAGTCTCCTCTCCTCTCTTATCTCCCCTGCCACCACTCTCCATACATAGTCTCACAGTATCAGTGTTGGGGTATGTCTGCAGTCAGACATCAAGCTAGTTTGTAGCCATGTCTGTGCCTCCCATCCCAGTACCAATGGGAGTTTATGGGCATCTGTGAATGCTACAAGTTCATTTCTTTCATATTTTGGAGACTTCCGTAGACCACAATGCTGACATTCTCTCTCTCTCTCTCTCTCTCTC
Source organism: Xiphias gladius (assembly GCF_016859285.1). Taxonomy (NCBI): domain Eukaryota; kingdom Metazoa; phylum Chordata; class Actinopteri; order Istiophoriformes; family Xiphiidae; genus Xiphias; species Xiphias gladius. The sequence goes on from NC_053422.1 coordinate 19,601,820, forward strand.
TCTCCCCTCTCCCCCCCTGGCCCTGCTGGTGTCTCTCCCCCTCTTACTGGAACAGACGCCGGGCAGGACAGAAATAGTGCAGGCAGACTCTCTCTTCAGTGCCAGCAAGCTCCCCTGAAAATCACGTTTGAAGTGTGTCTTGTGACAAAGTTCAGAAATTCCAACTCACAGACTTTTTGTTTTTTTCCCTCCGAGCGTCACGTGACTTTTCCAGATGCTGCAGCAGCTGCAGGAAAAGATGTTGCCCGGTCTCTCAGGTTTTAAATTGTACTGTCTTTACGGTAAGACATTGCACCGCTACATTCGGCCTCTCTTTCTCTCTCTCTCTCTCTCCTCCTAACACACACACACACACACACACACACACACACACACACACACACACACACACACACAGAGCGAGAGAGAGACACACTTTGGGGCAGCTGCGCGAGAGAGCGCTGCAGTCACAGTTACGTCACGGAGGACACGTAACGGCACTGCTTGAGTCGGACCGGAGGAGACAGACAGACCGGGTTGGCGGAGCAGAGACAGCAGGGCCACTCTCACCCGACACCGACACTTCCTGCTCAGAGAAGGTAGGCTGTAATCTGTTTAAAAAAAAAAAAAAAAAATCGGAGTCTTCTTCCGTCCGATCTCAGACCGCTTCTTCAGGGCCAATGGACTGCGTTAGAAATGCACCGGGGGAAGATTGCCGATGCGTCATTATTGAATGTGCCAATGAGCTGCAGCAAGCAGTGAGACACCCCTGCTTTAATACAGCGAATGAGTAAATATGAAAATTAAAAAAAAGATAGTTCAGTGTATCTAAAACATGTTGGTTTTTTCTGTTTGTTTCAGGGCAAAGCCTAAAGTTAGAGAAAAAAAAAATCTATAGTTAGATATAAAGCCTCAGAAGTTTATTCTTCTTCAGAACAAGGGTGTGGCTCTGTGTATATAGGGGCCTAGTCCCCCCCCAAGACCTTGAATCTGACATGAAGTTAAACTGTGCATGCTATTTTTGGAGAGCTTCTCTTCTGTCTTAAGCAAACAGTACAGCATCTAAACCTTGCATGGAGTGTATTTTTTTCTCAGTGGAAAACCTGAACAAAGTCAAACCTTATTGTAATTTCACTGTAACTCTAAACTACGATTCTAAATCATGAAACATATGGAGTGAAAGTTAGCTGAACTCATTTCTCCACAGTAGCTGCACCTCCATATGCTTATGGAGGCGCAGCCTGAATGGCTGCATTATAAGTGGTGTCAGTATGGAAAATGTGACTAAGTATTTTTCCTGCCAGTTAGTTTATTGCGAATTCCGTCTCCCAACATGTCATTTTAGGTGACTGTGATGTCAAGTCTGATAGAAAATGGTCTCCCTGCAGTGTTTCTGGTGCAGTGCTGCTGTGCTCTCGCTCAGACTTAAGTGATCAATTCGAACAGGCTTTCAGGCAACAGACTGAACAGACCACCTCATTAGATTCAGTCAGGAAAGGAGGGATCACCGTGTCTCTTTGCAACATAATTTCCCACACATCGAAGGGGAATGACACCTTCACTGGGGCATGGGTGTTTTGCAAGGCTGCTATCCAGTCCTTCATCAGCATTTTCTCTCTCTCTCTAGGCCTGAAACTATTGATTTCTGCACAGTGTTGACACAGAAGACCAAATATAGAAATGGTAAGTGGACCGGACGTTTCTCGGCTTGCATTATGTAAGTATGATGTGGATTATATCGTACTGCTGACCAGATCTTGTGTCTATGGAACATGGATGGTTTTGTGTACTACTGAATGAGGTGTCGACAGAGTGAGGTCATTTTTCCGCCACCTGCCACCATGTGAGTCCTCCCCATCGTAAAGGCAGCAGTGTAGGGTGTCGTTGCTACCTGTGGCACCTGCACATTTGATGGACACACCTTTCCATCTTTCCACATCTTTCCAAAGTCACTGGCTTCGTAGAATTATTTAAACCTTATGTCAGTGCACTGCCGTTCTGGTCCTACTTGAGGTGAAACACACACTCGCTTTTGATTATAATCTGCACAGTTGTGGCCTTGGCAACAGAAGAAACAAACCTATAGGGAGGAAGGAAGGGGTAGAAATGTAGCTCGTGAGATCAAAACAGCGTAAGGGTTTTTCCATACCAGGAGAAATGTCATTACTTGGTTGAAAAGCCTGTTGCGAGGGGCTTGTATTTGTGGTCCTGTTGCTATGTGGGTGAAGCTCTCCAGCTGTCGTGAGGAGTGATCGTTGTTGTAGTGAAGCAGAGGATCAGAGCATGTGCAGTGGCCCCTCAGCAGGGTGGAGAGAACATTTTGGCTGAATGCCTCAATGCAGCAGCAACTGCTACAGCAGCAGCTGCAGTTTAAGCTTTCAATATTCCTATTTGCCATAGTGATCGAGCTTAAAACACCACAGCTTCATAGGACTAAAATGACAGACCTAGGATCATTTTCATGTGTGAGCAGTAACCTTTTTTTTTTTACCAGAATGTGTTTATTTAAGAGCTTTACATTGCTTTACGCGACCAAAGAAGTTTGTTTGTATAGTCTGACATTTTTTATTGTGTTTGAGTCACTGTATGTCAGATCCCTGCAAAGAGAGGTGCTCTGTGTGCAACCTGACTCCCTGCAAGTTATACACACCGTCGCCCCCCATCCCTCCCCCCAGCCCACACACACACACACACACACACACACACACACACACACACGCACACACACACACACACACACACAAAAACAGACACGCATGCACACACATGGCAGCAGGTTTTTTCTCTGATCTGCTGGGGGTGAGACAGGTGCAAGCAGGCAGCTGCTGTAATGGCTTCACCTCCTGTCCAGGCGTCCTGCCACTGCCACATTTACTCAGCCCACTACTCAGAGCCTGCAAGGCACCCTGTTGTGGGATATGCACTGCAATCTTGTGACCCTGAAAATGCAAGTGTAGTGTGAGTCCTAGTCTCCTGAACCTTAGTTGAGAAGGTTCACAGCCCCCATCTCTCTCAACTTTATGATGATAAGATAAGATGAAAAAGAAGAAGAAGTGGTGCCAGGGGTTGGGAGGAGCAGTATCTGCAAAGTCCTAACAGTTGTTGAAGGAATAAACACTACGGCCGTGCTAGTGGCTCTGTGAAGCTCTAGACTGCTCAGGCACTTAGGTGCAGTGGGGTTCTGAGCTACATGCTGACATCAGCGTGCTAACATGCTCTTAATGACAAGGCTAACAGGCTCATGTTTAGCGGAGCTAATGATCAAAATCTTAGTTTAGTGCTTTAGCCCGCTAACATTTGCTAATTAGCACTAGGCACAAAGTACAGCTGAGGCTGATGGGAATGTCATGCATTTTGCAGGTATTTGGTCATAAAAAATAAAGTAATCGATAAATACATTTTTAAATAAATTGAAATTTTGACCCGATGACAGAGTTGTGGATCTATTGGCATCCCTGGAGCTGCGGTACTAGTGTGCCAAAAAATGAAAAGTAATATATTCATCTTATACCAAGAAATACAGACCTATTCCTTTTAAAAGCAATGTTGTTTCCCCTGGCAGCACTTTCCTTGGATTTATGTTTCTTTTTTTTTTGCCACAATTGCTGTTGGTTGGACTCCCCTGAGCTGTGGCTAGTAACCTCACCTCAGTAGCCACAGTCCAGTTGGCTGCTGTTAACACCAATATAACACATAGCCACAGTTCAGACTCATTCCCCCCAAAATATCCCAAACATCTTTAAAAATCCTGCATCTTTAAAAATCCTGTTTCAGACACACCTCCGGCACATTTACAGTATCCACAGAGTCTCGGATAGAGGGATAACGTGACCATGTATTTTGTAACTTCTTTATCTGTAACTTTAGTGTGAAAAAGTAGCATTTCTGTGTATTGTGTCAGAGCTCCAAACACCCTATACATCACTGTGCACGTTGTTCTTGAATCATCACACTTAGAAATGTCTCACCTCTGAAAAACATTTGAACTATTTTTCTCACAGGTGTTCAGAGGCACAATAGTAGATGCACCGGACTTTGATCCCAGCGCTGATGCTGAGACCCTTTACAGTGCTATGAAAGGCATCGGTGAGTGCCTCACCCCTCCGTGATTTTTGGCCACAGAGTCACAAAGGTCATCTTTCAACCTATCCCCTCGTCGGCTGGACCATCAAACAAAGAATTTAACCCCGCAGAAGTGACAATAATACAGTTGGAGATCAGTTTCTGACATGTGACTGAGATGGCTTTGTTGTTGAGCGTGTTGCCTTGTGTTCCTCAGGTAGTGACAAAGAGGCCATCCTGGACCTGGTTACTTCCAGAAGCAATTCACAGAGGCAGGAAATTATTGAAGCATACAAGTGTAACTTTGGAAAGGTACAAGGATACATCTGATCATCACATTTATCATCTTTGCTAAAATATAAACTCCTTTTTCTCAGATTCTTTTAATGTCATGCCAACTAGTTATTTGCTACACTTTAAGACTAAAATATAATGTTGTTTCACTAGGACCTGATTGAGGATCTGAAGTATGAGCTGACAGGCAAATTTGAGCGTCTCATCGTCAGTCTGATGAGAACTCCGGCCTACCATGATGCCAAAGAAATCCATGATGCAGTCAAAGTAAGACATTTACCTCACAGTCAAATTCTTTCTCAGTCTCCAGTCACATCAAATGAAGCAGAAGCTACTTTGTGTTTAACTCCATGCTCTGTTTTAAGGGAACTGGAACCAATGAGAAGTGCCTGATTGAAATCCTGGCGTCTAGAAACAACCAACAGATACATGAGATGACTGCAGCATACAAGAATGGTAAGGCCTGTTAAATGAGATGTCATTTTAAATAAACAAATTACTTGTTCAGCATCTGCAAACTTTTTACAGTGATATCTGTGTCTGTCTTAAGCCTATGGCAGAGACATGGAGGAGGACATAATCATGGACACTTCAGGTCACTTTAAAAAGATGCTGGTTGTTTTACTTCAGGTCAGTTCACTCGCCAGCGAAATATCCAGTCGGCCATGCGGTGACTGTCCTAGCCACATTACCTTTAACCGCTGACTGATCAGCAGCGTCTTGTTTTGGTAACTGTGTTCTAATGGTTTCAGGGGACCAGAGATAACTCAGGAGTGGTGGATGCGGACTTGGTGGAGCAGGATGCACAAGTGAGAATTTGAACATTTTGCAACTAGTAGAAAAGTGCAACATGTTTGGGCTTTTTGATTTAATACATCCTCCATTTTAAGGTCATAGAACTTGTAAAGTGTATTGTAACCTTAAGTAGGAAAAAAATCACTAATGTAAGATAGCAATACTTTTCTTTGAAAGGGACATATTGGAGACAGTTTAATGGCTTCATCTGAATATACATGGATGTCTGTACAACAATTCATGACAGCTCATCAAATATTTGTTGATAAATTGTTGTCTGGACCAAAAAGGTGGGCCTACTGGTGAACGTTGCCATCCCTTGTGCCATGTTGCTAGCGTGGCTAAAAAAATCACATGATATTAATTTGCAAAGTAGGATTAGGTTACTAATTAGGGTAGATATATCCTACTTAGAGACCTTGTCTGTAACATAATTTTTTTTTTTCTTCTTTTTTTTTGTTGCTTTTTTTGCTTTTTCAAGATTGTTATCCTGTGTTTTCTCACCTCTGCGTAGGACCTGTATGCAGCAGGCGAGGAGCAGTGGGGGACCGATGAGGCCAAATTCATTATGATCCTGGGAAACCGCAGTGTGACCCACCTCCGCATGGGTGAGCAAGGCTCTCAGGGAAATTAACACAACACTGAGGCATCCAAGACATTCGCACAGTGACCCTGTGTCTCCCAGGAGTTAATGGCACGCTGAAAGCTGTTGTAAGAGTGTTATTGAGGAGTCATGATTTGTAGCTGAATTCCACGCCGTAACACTCCTCTAGTACTGGGCCTTACTGAGGCCTGCTGTTCCGAACCGAAGTTTAAATAATGTGTGCCACAGAGATAATGAGCAACACAGCAATAAATGCAATTCCTCTAACTGAATGAGAGCTTTTTTTTTTTTTGGAGAAGGCAGGAAGAAAGATGGCAGAAGAAGGAAGGAAATGTAACTTCAGATAAATTTTGCTTCAATACAAGCCGGTCACTTTTTTGTGAATGCAATTCGTTCAAAGCTGTGAGCACGTCTTGTTATTACTTTAACATGACCGAAATGACAGTTCCTGCACACCAATCCGTCAGCGTAACATTAAGATACAAACATCACGTAATGTTGTTTTGCCGTCTGTCTGTTGTTGGTTTAGTTTTTGATGCTTACGAGAAGATTGCAGAGTTGTCCATCGAGGACAGCATAAAGAATGAGCTGTCTGGAGACTTTGAGAGGCTGATGCTGGCCGTTGGTAAGAAGAACTCACTACGCAGCACACTTCATCCGTTTTTGCAGAAAGTACCACTCTATGATCGGGGTTGTAAAATGTCAAGTTGCCAATTATTGCTCATCTGATATTTTATCACAGTCCAGTGCATAAGGAGCGTCCCCATGTTCTTTGCCAAGCACCTTTACAAGTCAATGAAGGTAACGCACTCTAAGTAAAAATAGCCATTCAGTCTGGTTCCAGCCGATTTGTAGACAGATATGCTTTAGCAACACAGTCATTAGAACACATTTTTCTTCTGCATTTAAACTTGGTTAGGGCTACTTATTGTTGCCACATTAACCTTCCCCTCAACACTTGTCCTCTCCTTCATTTCCAGGGTCTCGGTACAGCTGACAACACCCTGATAAGGATCATGATTTCTCGCTCTGAAATAGACATGTTGGACATTCGAGAGTTTTTCCGCCTCAGATACGAGAAGTCGCTTTATAACATGATAAAGGTTAGAAAAAAGCTACGAAGATTATGAACTGCTTTTAGGATTTAATAATATTTGACACAAACATAATTTTGTCTATGTTTAAACCTAATAGGATGATACATCAGGTGATTACAAGAGGACTCTGCTCAATCTGTGTGGAGGAGATGATGAGTAAGTTTCAGTATTGCTACAAACAACGGCAGCAACCAGGTGGGGGTGCCAGAGCACCACCTTTCGGGAGTTATTGTTTCCTCAACTGTTTGTTGATTTCCAAAGACTGTTCGAAAATAAAGCAGCAGAGTTAAGTCTGTTTTATAAGAGATTCCTCTTCCTAGAAATGTACCCAACATATACCGCTTGAGGTTTTAGCTTTGCTGAGTGTGCTGTGTTGTGTCACACTGATCATTACAGCTTAGCTGGAGAGTTCTTCCCTGAAGCTGCTCAGATAGCCTACAAGATGTGGGAATTAAGTGCCATGACCAAAGTCCAGGTTTGGGCCTCCATTTGCTCTCACTTTAGATGTGTCATTGCATGTTTGGCTTGGCAGTGGCATGCATCTTAATTATCTGCTGGCCCTGCAATGATCTGCATCTTGCAGTGCCACAAACATGTGCTATTAACACCGCCATGAGTGCACAGTGAAGGTTTTGTCTAATGGAAGATAGGATGAGAATGCTGTTCACTGAAATACAAAAATGATTTTGTTAAAGGTTTGCTTCGCTAAGTCCTAGGAGCCGGTGAATGTCAAAAAAGATCTCAGCATTTTTGTCAACAAAAGGCCGTCTCACTAACGCTTTATATGACTGAGTTGTGTTTCCGCCTACCCACCTTTTCATTTTTAGTGGTGTCATGGCTTCTAACCCCAAGAGGGCACACTCCCCCTCAAATGCCCAGAGATTATTATTACAAAGCTTATTATGCTGTTTCAGAGTTTGTATTATCTAAATCATCTTTCAACAATAAACAATTATTTGAAAATTTCCATTTTGCATGCGTTGCAGACCTCTGTGTGTTTGCTGCTTTAAGCTCACAGATGTGGTGTATGTAATTCAAGGATAACAGAGTGTGTATCCGAAACTGCCACTTCGCATTATGTTTGTGTCTATGTGGAAACAGGGAATCTCATTCTTCCAATTTTGTCCTTTCCACTACTTCAGCTAAGGCCAACAGTCCGCCCCGTAGCCAATTTTGACCCTGCTGCTGATGCACAAGCCCTGAGGAAAGCTATGAAGGGATTCGGTATGCAACCCTGAAAACTAAAGCACATTTACACTGCTACTACAATTTTACAAAACACATTTTAAGACTTTTATTATGTCTTTATTGACCACAGGAACAGATGAAGATGCAATCATTGACATTGTTGCACAGAGAAGCAATGCCCAGAGGCAGGAGATCAGACAGGTGTTCAAATCCCTGATGGGAAGGGTGAGAGAGATGAATAATTGAAAATAAAAAAATCAATAAACGAAGATTCAAGTTGGAGCATTTTTCACACCTCTTCATTTTTTGGTGCACATGTACATCTGTTAAACTCAGAAACAGTTAAAAATCTCATTGGTTATTGGCTTGATTTTCACAGGATCTGATGAAGGACCTGAAGTCTGAACTGTCAAAGAACTTAGAGAGGCTGATCATCGGGCTCATGTTGACCCCTGCAGAGTTTGATGCCAAAATGATGAGGAAGGCAATCGAGGTACAGCTGACGCAAAACACCTAACACAGAGAGTATTTGGAAGTCAAATAATTTTGCATTGTAGGTTTTTAACTATAACTTATCAAACACTGACTGAATTTCCTTGTGTACAAACCTGACTCATCCTTTACTCTGAACAGACAAATTGAGTTCAGAGTAATTTAATAATTTGCTTATCAGGAGTCAGTATACAAATAAACACCCATTTGCTGTATTTCTAAGTCTTGAATGCTCATAAGCACTGTTTATTGGTGCTTGTCTATGTGGTTGTTTTTTTGTTGTTGTTTTTGCTTTTGTGACTCCTTTGCCATTTTGTGGTGAGAACTCACTGTGCAAACTAATTCTAACAGGGGGCTGGGACAGATGAACATGCTCTGATCGAGATCCTGGTCACCAGGAGCAACAAGGAAATACATGCCATGGGTGCTGCCTATAAGGATGGTGAGTGTGATCCCCAAAAATCCCCTTAAAAGTCACTTTCTTGTTTTTAGAAACCTTCTACATGCAACGTATCATTTCACAGCCTATAAGACGTCTCTGGAGGAAGCCATTCAGTCAGACACATCAGGCCACTTCTGCCGCATCCTTGTTTCTCTTGTACAGGTAATGTTTATCATCATGAGAACTTAGACTGTGTTTAATTTCTACACCCACTCACTGGTTGCAGTCTGTCTGCTGATGATAGCAGAGAACAAAAAGGTCTATTTAATCACCTCCTTAGTTTTCTTTCGTCATGACTTATAAAAGAAAAAAAATTCTCCCTGTGAACCATTGACATTGAATAGATAAAAGCTATGCATTATTAATAATTTGCATTTCTTTATTTTGTTCAGGGTGCAAGAGAGGAGGACCCTGCGGATGTGGAAAGAGCAAATGCAGATGCGCAGGTGATACAGTGTATGACTGTAAATTTTATTGTGTCAAAAAGGTGAAATAAATGAATGCGGTTAAATGTTTGTTCCTGTTGTTCCTCCTGAACTTTTCAGGAACTTGCCACTGCATGCAATGCAGAATCTGATGACATGGAGATGAAGTTCATGAGTATTCTGTGCACCCGGAGCCACCCCCATCTCAGGAGAGGTAAAAGTCAAGACAGATGGATCACAGTGAACGACTAATTACAAAAAAAAAAAAATATATATATATATATATATATATATATATGTGTGTGTGTGCGTGTGCATGTGTGTGTACAAATATAACTGATCCTGCTCTTTTCTATTCACAGTATTCCAGGAGTTTGTCAAATACACCAATAAGGACATTGAACAAATTATCAAAAAGGAAATGTCGGGAGATGTGAAAAATGCCTTTTACGCAATAGGTAATGACCAACTTTACCATTAAACTTCACTCGTTGCATAACAATTTATACCGCTGACAGTATCTATTCTATGACTCCTCCTCACTCCCTGCTTGCTCTCTCTTTGTTTTGCAGTTCGCAGTGTAAAGAACCAGCCCTCTTATTTTGCAGACCGTTTGTACAAAGCCATGAAGGTATTTTATTCATAGTGTTTTAAATATGACAAGCTTATGCTATTGTATAATTGTAGCTGCAGGCCTATAGCACAGATGAAGCAAGTGATAAGGTCATATTTGTTGGTGCATGTAAAATATTTAGGTTTTGTGTGTATTTTTTTGCTAGCACTGCTGCTAAGCACTCTCAGACAGTAGCAGCTACTGTGATGAAATTGGAATAAAGAAAGTATCTATTGATCTTCCACGCAGGGCCTTGGCACGGACGACAGGGCGCTGATTCGCATCATGGTGTCCCGTAGCGAGATCGACCTTTTCAACATACGTAAAGAGTTCAAGGAAACATACGATGTCTCCCTTCATGAATTCATCCAGGTAGAAACTATGATTGTAAGTCAGAGTCTATGTCTACTAACACTCCTGGTTGGTTTGCTGTGTTCTTATCTCATGCGTGTCTTTGTGGAGCTACTGGCTTATGCCATTTGTCCTACTCTCTAACTGTGTGTGAGCGTGTGTTGCACATCCTTCTTCTGCTCCTGTGGTGAGGCAGTGGGGTAGTGTAATCTATATCTTTCTGCGGTGGACTATGGGGTCTGTGGCCACTGCACAGCTGTTAAGGAATTTCCCTTGCATGCTTAACTTCCTGTCTATATCTGCTGTAATTGGCTGACAGTAACAGAGACAGGAAGTGCTCAGAAACAGTTCTACAATGATTTACAAATGAAATCACCATGACACCAATGCAACATAAGCAAGTAGGGAGCCTGGCTTTACCAGAAATATTATCAGATTGTGCAACAGCAAGGGTTGCTATATACTGTATAGTTTATTCTTAAGTGAATATTTAGTGAAAATTACAATCTTTTGTACATACTTTTTTTTTTAGAGTTGTGTAGTTCTGTTTAGCAAGACAGCTCTCTTAATAGCATATTTTAAGGTCGTCAGGTTCCGTTGCAAAAGAAAACTTTGATTCAAGTAATTTTGTCAAATATGAAGCCTGCGTATTTATTTGATAAATTGGCAATTTCAACCAATGTGCAGAAAAGTTAGCGTTACTTACATCCCAGAGCAAACTGGTGCATTTAAAAAAGAAAAAGTTATTCAAAGCAATAGTTTGACATTTTGGGAAATACACTTATTCACTTTCTTCCTGAGAGTTAGATTAGAAGTTACATGCCAATCCCATGTCTAGACAGTAAATCCACCAACAGTAACTACATACACCTTTAGTTACCTTCAGACAGACTAGCTGTTTCCAGTCCGTATGCTTAGCTAACCAGCTGCTGTGTGTAGTTTCATACACACATAGTCCAGACACGAGAGTAGTATCGACCGTCTCATCTAACTCTCAAATAAGCGTAATTACTAAAATGAGGAACTAATTCCTTTAAAAAGAAAGTTTTATACAATTGTGATGATGATTATAAAGATAGAAATCTGTATCTGAGTGTCAGCTGATATAAAGGGTAATTCCACTTTCAAGTTACTTGTCGATTATAACTGATTTTGTGACTTTTGCAGAGTTCTGCATGTCCCTATGACTCTCATTCATTCATTCAGTGTTAGTGAAAGATAAACAGAATTCTGCTAATTGTGAGTGAAGTAAACCCTGCTTTACAGTATAAAACCTGTGATGGCCAAATGTCAGCAGACATAAACATGATGAACGGTGTGTTCTCCATGAATTCAAACTCTTCTTTTTTTTCCCGTCACTTTTCAGGGTGATACCTCAGGAGACTACCGTAAAACCCTGCTGGTGCTCTGTGGAGGGGAAGATTAACCTTGCCATGTCCCTGCAGCTTTGCTCACAGACTTCAGAGACGAAAAGTGATCACAAAGTGAAACTGTGGTGGTTAACGTCAGCATTTATAGTCAGTGTTCCCAACTGCTGCCACTTCTCAGCCGAAACCAAGTGACCTATGACCTCCCAAACTTCCAAGCCAGTACTCTGCTCTCGTGTCTGATCGTCCTGCCCGTCTGGATGATGTCTTTCTTTTTTTTTTACAGAGTCATATGTAACATTAAGATGTCCACATTAGCATAGAAAGGAGCTTCACCTGTACACCATATTTGAGTCTAGTAAGTGCTCAAGCAGTGCCTTTAGATTGTTGGCTGTCCAATGATTACTGTGATTTTAAGGTATTAGATATTCCTGAATGAAATAAATTAAATTAAAAAGTGTTGTCTTCTTTCTTCCTTCTTACACTTTTAATGTAAAAAAAACAAATCAGTCTCGTTAGGCCTTTCAACCACTCTGCTCCTTTACATTCAAACACACTGTAGAGGTATAGAATGACTTCCTCAGCTCCCTGACGACCGACCATCACTGAACAAATGTCTACACTTCTACGCATTTAAATGAGCAAAGATAAAATATGTCATTTACACTTTGCTGTATTAACATTACACTTCATTTCACGTCTCAGTTGGATTTGTATACTTCTTACTGCAGAAAAAAAAAAGTACAAGACAGCTGTCTGTTCTTGTCAGTGTCTCAGTTCAGTGCATATGTGTGAGTGCAGCTGTTGTCAGGCCATCTTTGAGTTAAAAGAGGAAAGAAGAAAAAAGTTGTATGTGGCGAGGAAATCCCCTGCAGTACGCCAAAATCCAAGGCAACAAATAGAGTCTGCAGCAGTCAGTCACACTCCAGTTTTAATGGCACACCCAACCTGAAATTGGCCCATTTGCTGATAATTATAAAAGATTAAGAGATTACTTCAATAGCACATTGTTAATACGCAGTTGCTGTCAAAATGTACACTTTGAAATTCCCTTTTGATAGCTGGGGGAACTTTGTTCTGTGGTGTCGTTCAGAACAGCTTGCAGAGCATTTACCAAATAGACTGTAGTTTAAATATGTCAAAGCTGTTGCGTCCTCAGAGAGAGTCATGGGTGTTGCTCTAGCCTTTGACTTTTTCATGTACAGTCTCCATGATTATGGTGGCATCATGATGTGATCATGCAAACAAGCCATGTACTGTACTGCGTGAACTTCACAGCATTTACAAGTTGGTATATATAAGAGGTCCTTTTCAAATTTTTCTTGAATGCTGCTCTTGGCAAGTCGTGTCATATTTTTTTGGCCTCTTCTATGCATTCAGTTTTGTTGTCATGCATAGATGTGTGCAGCATGTACAAATATGAATTAAAGTGATTCATTTAATTTGTTGTTGTTTGTTTTTAATGTGTTGTGTTACTCATCAAGGCACCACTCAGTTGGACACACACCAGGTTCTGTTAAGGCTGAGCGTAGGCTACAGCACAGGCCATTTTACTGGGTTATGGGAATTCCCCCAAGTCTCAGTGAAATTGCTTCCCCCTTATTCACCAGTTTCCTTAAAAAGTGCCTCTCCGACACAGGCTGAATGTGTGGGTGAGTTGTTGTTTATTTGTTTTAACGTTTGAGATGTAGTAACAGAAGGTTTTAAACTTGCTATCATTATTAATGGCATTGTCTTTTTTAAATTCACAGCAGGTTAAAAAGGATTTTATGTTGTCAAGGAATTGAGTCTTGTTGTCCTATGTTTGGAACGTAACATGGAAGGCCAGTGTAACACAGTGAAAATATAGATTGCTGCTCTATATACTAGGAAAAAAAAGCCATTAGCTCTGTAACTGTGTGGTATTGACTGGCTATTTAATCCTAAGCAAATACTCTATAAAGGTAAGTTGATGTTTATTATATTGTGTTTCTTTAAAACCTGATCAATACATCTTTATTTTCATTTATATTTATTTTCTGATTTCATTTTGTAATTCATTAGAACACATTAACAGATCACATTCTATGAACATGTTACCAAATCCATGTTAAGAGCAAAATAACCAGATTTTACCTTTTTTCAAAGAAAACAATTGAAGATGAAACCACACAAAATGTAGTACAAAAAGATGTATTCATTACCATTATTATAAATTATACGTAAGCCTGAGAGAAATGCACTTGACAATCAGGCACACTGGTTTCTTGGTGTTAATAAAGACTAGATTAGAGAGTTGCTGTTAAAAAATGATACAAAGATCCTGTCAGATTTAAAACTGAAAGATATCTGGTGCCAGTGCACATCTCTTCCATATGTTTTGCATAGTGTTAAAGACTCTGCAGCGAGGGTGTCCCGGGTTTAAGGCCACGAGAGAACAGCTGGAGTCCCTAGTTTGCTAACAAAAGAACATTTTGTATTAAGTAGCACAGAGCTAATGACTATCAGCTGCTGATGTCTGCTACTAGTACGAGACGGGAGACTGGACTGTTGTTGTGTCTCAGCAGGATGAGGTGCATACTTGTAACACTGTTGGCTTCAGTCTGACGATTGCCCTCTCTCACAGGTCACCTGCTCACTCTCCTGTCTTTGTGCAATGAGGCACGTGCTTAAATATGTTTTTGAAAAAGTAGGCAGGAGGAGAAAACAAAGTCTCCAATTTTCTGCCCAGCAGGGCTAAATGACGGGTGGCATTTCCTGTATCCTCAGGCTTTTGTTTTTGTGCTGGCAGGCTCAGAGTCACCACCCTTTTTATTATTTTAGCCCATCACAGCAGTCTGAGATGGAAACATTGTGCACTAATAAACAAGGACAAGGTGTTTGATGGCAGGCAATGGACTGAGGAAAAAACAACTTCTCTGTGTGAGCCCTATGAGCTGTGTGTTTGCTTTTTCCTGTAGCCAACTGATGATTCTGGACAAAACATTTGTACGTTTTACCAGTGTGTATTGGTCACTGCTGGTCGAAGGTCTAAAATGTCATTGTCAGTTGTTGTTTGTGGTTTTTATTGGATGCATGTGACTCGTCACGGGAATCTAAATTGGTTTAAGCAGCATTTTAACGTATGGAAAGGATTTTCAAATCAGGCTTATTGTTATTAAAGCACACACAGCCATTACAGAATAAACACATTACAGGCTGTCTACCCACTCTCTCTTGTATTCTCACTCAGTCTCTTTCTTGACAGTATGATTTTCATTCACTCATCTGAGACATGAAGTCACATACACAAATGAAGGGTGAAGTTAAATCCCTTTTTATAATTCTTCAAGGTATTACTAAAATGGTTTGTGCTCTATTACAGCAGCTTTAACGTTAGTTGTACCTCAGTGGTTCAGTGTCACTGGTGTGCACCCTCAATGTGCACTTTTTTGCATTACAGGAAGTAGTACTAGTAGCTACATAAAGAGAAAAACAAAGGCATGGTTGTGATCAGTTTAGGTTTATCGTGAATCACATCATTTATAGTGTAAAATAATTTGCAAAGTGTGTGTTTCCTGTGTTAACACAGCATGCTTTACGATAAGACCTGCAAGGTTGATGCTCTGAAATTGAAAATCATTATGGAGGCTGTTTATTTGTCTTTGTTGATAAGCAGTGGTACACTTTTACTTGTGATTCATGTAGGAAGTTTTAATATTTAAATTAATAATTCTGGCCAATTATAGACAAATGCATATACTCAGTTGGGATTACTGAGTACCCTAGTGTGGCTCAGTCTAATGGTTCGCCGCCACATGCTGAATTACATCAGAAGTACTTTGTGCGTCCAGTTAACCGAGGAAGTGTCTTTGTAAATCCCCGAGGAAGAAATAAGGCCACAGATGACGTGTTTGTTAATTTCCACAAGATGTCACTATTGCTCTAAATTATTCGTGCTTGGTCAGTCAGGGCCTGTAATAAAGTTCTGACAGTTTATTCAAAATTATTTGTAACTATTACCAGACTGTATGTGGCATGGGGCTCCTCAACAAACACCTCATAACCCGTGACTGATATAACCTTTTTAAAAATGTTGTATTTGCTTTACCATAGCCTGTGAGATGTGTGACAAACACTGAATATCTCAACACCAGGTAACCATTACATCAGAGAAATGTCAGGTCTGTCAAACCACACATAAAGTCAAACAACATGGAACTGTATATGATAATTTTACATAATATCTGTTTTATTCATAGAACATATTGACTATTTATCTACATTTTATTTTGACAGCATGAGTGTAACAGAAGTGCACAGTTTAATACAGGAGATGTGCCCGCGCAAAACTGAGCAAACAAATATTTTGGATCAATCATGTTGTAATTTAGGCCCAGTGGGCGCTCCTGATATTTTTACCAAATTAGCAGTGGGCTCTCTGGTCTGAAAAAAAAAAATCATTTAGGCATGACGGCCTGGCATTTTGTTCACTGTGCACAGGTGGAACACTCAAAGTTCAGAAAATTGTTAAACTTAAGGGTAATGCAGGCTTCAAAAACAGGAAAACGTCCAACAAAATCCAAGGTGATATTAATGTATCACAATTAGAGCTGACACAAAGAAATTAATCTATAACTATTTTGATATTTGATTAACTGCTGAAGTGATTTTTAAAAAGATTTTAGAAAAACACCCTCTCAAACATGAATTTTTACTGGATTTCTTAGTCTTCCTTGGTATTAAACTGAATACCTTTGGGTTTTATACCGTTCGCTGGATGAAATAAGTAGTCTGCACGTGTCATCCGGGCTATAGGAAAGTCTGATGGGCATCTTTCACTATTTTCTGATATTTTAAGGACAAAAAATATTTAATTGAGAAAATGATGTCCAATGAATCAATAATGAAAATAATCAGCCCTAATCACAATATGAACATCAAATCTCTGGGTTCTCATATCAAATATTTCCTGTTAACCTACAGTGTGGGCTTAAAAAGCGCAGTGTAACTTGAACTAGGTTCTACTGCCGACCTAGCTCAGAGGAAAGATGTGAAGCAATCACAAAAACCCCCAACTGCCCCTTCTCAAAATTTATCAATGAAGTAAAAAAGTCATTCAGTGAAAATGGTCGGGTTTGTCCGGGAACGATGGGGGGTGAGTTTCAAAGGTTAAAAAGGGGAATAAGAAGTTGTTAAATTAAAATAACTAAGATTCAAGAGATACTGTAAATCAGGATGTTTTTTTGACTAATCAGTTTTACTCACCCTAGTGTGACTGTGTCACAAGAGCCCTTGTTGCTATATATAGATATTTATTTACATATTTAAAAGTCCACGATGTGAGCAGACTTGATAATTCTGGTAAAATCAGTTCCATAGAGTGACTATGTGCAGCATTTCAGTGTTTACATTACGGTCAGTGGCTCCTGCTCATGCCCCGCTGACAGAGAGCTGCGTTCCGATTGGTCCGCGGGGCTGTCAGTCATCGCTGTTTACATCAAACGTTGCGAGGTGGAATTTCCCAGGTTACAGCAGAGACCAGCAGACCACTTCCGCAATAGATGTCTGGGCAGAGAGACGAGAGGCCACTGCGAGCTGAAAGGTACCCAGCCAAAAAAAAAAAAAAAAAAACCCTCTTTGTTCTTTGGTTTATCGTTTAACTCCGCTTTCAGGCCGACTTACTGCATCGATAAAAGTATCTGTAATGGGTAAATAAGAGGGGCTGGCAGCTTCTGTCCCGCACTGTCATCTAGTGTTAGCTAGCCGACAGCTAACGAGGATGTTGCTAGCAATTTGCATGACAACAGCGAAAACTAATATTAGCTTTCTTCAGCCAATCAAGGTAGCTATCATAAAATAGATTATGGTGTATTTTACTCTTGTCTGTTGGGTAGATGTCTGTTAGCAGGATTCACGTAACATTTACTTTTCTTTCCTCTGCTTTTGTCTCCTCCCCCCTCCCCCCTCGGATATGAACGTTGTAGTTGTCATATTTAGCCTTAACAAACGTTAGCACATTGTTGCCCATATGTTTGTCTCTGGTAGGGTAGCACTGTGGTGATGTTGCTGCTTTTGTCCTCACAAAGCTGTCGGGAGTTATTTGTTTTCTTCACCAGGCGTCAACGGTATTTTACACTCGTAGAAGACTAGAAATTGTAAGCTGAGACAGAGCGGGTATAGCACATACAGTGGGATGTATGAGTAGGAGATATTTATTTCATCTGCAGCTAAGAGGTACCAGAAACACCATTTGCTATATTTCTATGTGGTTGTAATATTGCTACAGTATAAGTTGTGGTTCAAGGGGATTTCTAGTTTAGGATTGTGAGAACCAAGAGATAATGTTGAAGTTATTATTTCTTTATTCTGTACAGCCAATGCTTCTGTTCAGCTGTTGCCTCCCTCTGCATGAAGAATTGCGTATTGATTTGATGCTGGTTGCTGTTATACTGTACCCTATAATTTCAAATTGACTCTATGAGCTGTATGTTTTTAATCTTGGATCCAAATTTGACCGTTTGCAATGGAAAAATTTCTAACGTTGTTTCTATAGTTGCTTCTTTTATCACAAACGGTTGAAGACACAATCCTTAGTCCTCTGTGTTTAGAGACTTTAGTATCAGCACTTTTTGTTTACTGCAAAGCTCAGCTTCTCCTTATTTTTTCATGTGTTCTTTACTATTTTCTGCTGAGTAGTGTAACGTGTAATATGTTTTTTAATCAAGTTAAAAATAACAGTTTAGTGTCTCCTTTCCACAGTTCAGAGGACCATGTCTAGGAAGTGAGAGACGGCGATGGAAGGGAAAGGCCCGTACCGCATCTATGATCCAGGTGGGAGTGAGGTCAAGGCCAGAGAGGAGGCCGGAGGGGGAAGCAGCTATCGACAGCTACTGGAGGAGAACAGCATACTGAGGGAGCGGATGAAGGGACTTAAGAGCTTAGGTAGGTTCCTAAATACAGCATAGTTACCTCAAGGCTGTGGACAGAGGGTTTAATGCCAGCTGCTCTTTGGCGTTGCACATCTGTTGTGTGTCTTAACAACTGAAGATTTTGTTTTTCTAGATTGGCCATTAATTTCTTTATTGTACTTTGAAAAATCTATAACAAAACTGTGTTCACCCTGTGTTTTGTAGCAGCACTAAAAGAATTATTATTTAATATTAACTTATTGTACCCACAGAGACAGTGTATAACAGATCATATAACAGATTACATAACTGAATTTCTAGTCAAAATATACAAATGTGCGATGGAATGTCATGCAGCAAATGAGGTGGAATGTAGTAAAACCTGATCTTCATTGATTGGTAGTTTTTTGAAAAGCTTGCATGCCAATGACGTGAATGGGCTAATTGCTCCTCTTGTGACTCACAAGAGGAGTGCTACTTGCATGTAATTTCTCACTGAACTATCATATTCTATTTGATGACTGTTTGTGCCGATAGTTCGAGCCTTTGGTCTTTGTTTTAAAAAAAAAAAAAAAAAAAAGATGGTTTAAAGATAGTCAAAAGTTAGATCATGCAAAACTCAAGTCAAATGGTGCTTGACAGAGACAAGATCTCACTGAAACTTGCAGGTGATTTACTGGAAGAGTCTCAATCAGAGGCATCGAGGCTTCGGCAGCGAGTGGAGGAACTTGTGAGAGACAACGAAGCCCTCAAGTCCTCCAGCTTTGCTGCCAGTCTGTGTATGGGAGGGCCTGTTCAGACTGAGACACAATGTAGGTTTCACAGACTTGATGGTAATGATGAATTCAACTTTGCAGACATATTTTCATATTTGTGAATTATGATTCAGTGTTTTAACCATGTAACCTGTACTGCTATACTGAATTGGATTGAGCTTGGTATTGCTATGGCATATTGCAGGTAAACCCTGTTTACACCCCACTGCAGAGCAGAAGGAGGAGCAAACTAGCTCTCTAGGAAAGACCCTGCAGCCTGAGAAGCCAAGTGTAAGTAATTTGTACTGTGTGGGAGAGCTTTGGTTTAAGGCAGAAACAACTGTAAATAACACTAAATGCAGACCTCCAAGGGCTTAGAATTTGACATTTGGCAGCTCTCAACTGGATGTTTACTTTATTCTTGTAAGTTTACAGAAGCAGTTACTGTGTGGACACTGCATGTACAATGGTACTACCTACTTTTTGGTCTTTACAGGAGGCCTTATCAGAGTTTGAAGTTGTGAATATGGAGGGGAAGACTCAAGATGCCTTGACTGTACGTACCTGACATGTTGTGACATAAATTCAGATGAACAATTTTCCAGCTACCACAAGATTTCATAATTTTTGCAGTTCTTTTATTTTAACTGACAATTTAGCATGTTTAGAGTATCAATGCTCTTGGCGCAAACTCCCAGAAGTAATTATATTGTGTCATTTATTTGGGCTAGTTTCAACCTTTCCTCTTGATAGCCATTTCCTAAATATAAGGAACATATCCTTGGTGCAGTGACTCATCAGCAAACTCAATACTGGTAGCTCCAGCTTGAGTCAGCTAGGGGAAAGTCCAGGATTATTACTGATTAGAATTACACAACTGATTCATTCACACACTGCATCCTAGGGGATGTGTTAATAGGACACAATACCAGAATATTTCAGGCACACGTTGTCAAAACTAATGTTGTCACATCATTTGAAATTGTGTAGCCTAACTTGACACAGTTCCCATATATTTGGAACAGTATTACCACAACCTTTCTGTTTGAGATAACCATTATACTGTAGTCTGAGGGCTAAATTTAAATCCAATGGACAAACTGGTTTGACTTTTTCAGATAAATCAGCTGCTGCTTGTCATAGAAATAGTAACAGGATGACTCTTATAGCGTATGGCTCTTTCAGCTGTTCGCTGATTGAAGTACATAGGTAATTGTTAGCTCACCCTCTGAGTCAGCTTGAGAGGAAGGACTGACTGGTTACCTGTGTGGGTATCTCCAGGCCGGGTCAGTGGCAGGAGTAGTCCCCCTCCTGCCTCAGGAGAACATTGAGCTAGCGAGCCAGCTGAAGAGACTAGAGAGCTCCTTCAGCATATTCGCAGAGGAGTCCAACCCGAACCAGCTGTTAGCTCACCTTGGTCGCATGGCTGTGGAGTTTCACCATCTTTCCTCTAAGGTCCAAAAGAATGAGCAGAGGACCTCCCTCCTACAGGTATGCGACACAAACGATTGTGTGAAAAAAGTAAAAAAAATGCCAAAGCAACCATTTTGCCTTAGAATTAAGCTATTTCTTCAAGATGGCCCAAGAATTTTTTAATTAGCATAAAGTGGGGAAAATATGTACATACGATGATTTATCATGATAAATTTTAATTTATTTTAATATTAAATATATTAACTGTAAACCATTCACAGGCTGGTGTGCATTAGATTCTTCAGTGTAATTCTTCATGACATGCCAGAAGCAATAATTAAGTAGCTATAATTTACAATAAAATGTACCTTATCTCTGCTGCCTTGAAAAGACTTTTTGCGGCAGATGTTATTTGCAGGCTGTGGAGTGACGACAAAGTTCTTTGTTTGCAATCTAATGATATATGTAATAAGTTATATTCTTTTCTGGCAAGTGTTTTTTCACCACTGCGCTGTGTCTTATTCAGTAGTCCATGTGGGCTTGGCATTTGTATTCTGCATTTTGTGACACACACAGAAAGATCTACTAGTGCACAGCACTTGTCTTGATGACAAGTTAGCCAAACGTTTATTGAGGTTGGACTTGATATCAGAGACCTTTCCATTTTTGAACACATTGTAATTTAAACTTTATTAACTTTATTTTTTTTAGCGCTTTTTTAAAATAAAGTTCAGAAGTGCTTTACAATAAAAGCAGAGTGATCATGTAAAGTATTTGATATCAATTTTAAGGCCTATGAAGAGTAGGTTTTGAATTTGTAGCCATCAGTGCTTGGAACTTATCAAACATATTGCAGTTTGTATTTTAATATACAAAAGTAAAGCAGTGACAGTGGTCATATTCACATTTTTACAGGAGTTTTTTTTATTTTTCTTCCTTTTTTTTTTCTTTCTTTCCAAACCTCTCACATAAACTCAAGAAAATCATTGTTGTTAGTTTGTGGGATGAACATTTGAAGTATGGGACCATGTGTCAGAAATTTTGAGCCATAGAGGTGGGAAGTATTTCCTCTAGAATTCTGTTCATACACATGTACAGTATTCCAATATAAGTACCTTTTGTGTTTGTACCATTTGGTGGAAGGCAATTTCCTCAGGCTATGTGTGGACATACAGGAAAAAAAAGTTGATGTTATTATACAGAATGATGATATATATGGTGATAATTGTGTTTTTTTTTGTTTTATAGACTCTCTGTGAGCAGCTCAGACAGGAGAACAATGAGCTTAGAAAGAAAATGGAAGAGGACCATCATATCAGGAATCGAGACCTGGAACAGCTGAGGTAATGTTTAACCTTCTCTTTTCATTTGACTTGTTTTTGTGTTGCTTCTGCTAGGGCAGAATCTTTATTGTTAGTAAGTTCATAAAGAACTGATAGTGAGATGTGCAGTATATTCCCTACAAGTAACTAAAAAATACAGACACATCTTATTCTCATTATTCTGGTAGTCTTTTTTTTTTTTTTTTTAATTTAAACAGTAGGAGAATTTTGTTTCTCCTGATCTTTTGAATGTAGGATGAATCAGCCTCCCATTGCTATTTTGATGGCACCACCCTAAATTCTTTTTACTTTGTCATGGATGTTGATGAAGATGCTTTCACTTTTGATTAGAGGGATTACTCCAGGGCTGTCGGTGTCATTGCACCTAAGTGGGTAATGTAGGTTCCTCCCAAAGTACATCCTGAAGCTGTACCAAAACTTCCATCAAATTCTGGTAAGGGAAATTGTTCATGTACTATCATTTTCATTTTTCTTGCATATAGACAGGAGAACCAGAAACTTAAGGAGCTTGTCACAGGAGGAGCGGCAGCGGCGGCAGCAGCAGCACCATCAGCAGTATCTGCTGTACCCTCTGACACCGAAGCTCCAGAGGCCAAAGATGAGCCAGTGAAGGAGGAATCTGCTGCTGTACGACCTAAAATGGAGGCCACCACGCCGCAGAAGGTAGTTCAGATTACATATCAAATTATTTATTTCATTTTTGAACACACACGTCAAAACTTTGTTCCAACAAAGTACATTTACATACTCACATTTTTATTTTAAACTTTATTTTTCCTTTATAGAATTGCATTCAGCAATGGTTTTCTTGATGAATTTGTGACTTAAAACTTCCTTATTTGTAAGCTCTTTTTAAAAGTGGGTGTGCAATGGAGGAATGTTGTGGATTTAGGAATGTTTTGTTGTTGCCCCCAGAGTGGAAAAGCTGCAGAGAAAACCCCAACTAAACCTTGTGATGCTGAAGTGTATGAAAAGAAGATCAAGCTTTTGGAGAAGCAGAGAAAGGATGTGAGTCTTTTTTTTTTTTTTTTTTTTCATTTTTTTTTTTTTCACTAACTGCTCATCCTCTTTTGCCATAGGGGAAAGTCTCTGTGTATTTTGTTTCCAATATGTTAAGTGTCATTTGTTTCACTTTCTGGCGCTGCTTACAGGTACTGGAGGTGAACAAGCAGTGGGACATTCAGTGGAACTCCATGAAGTCACAGTTTGAACAGAAGGTACAGTAATGACTTTACAGCTTGTATGAAGGGTGTGGGAAGACCCAGAACTGTCCTAAACTGCTATAGAGCTGTTGAAGGAGAATGAATACCTAATTCTTTCTGAATTCCTTTGAAAAACATTTTCATTTTTATCATGTTAAAGGTCACCTAAAATCAAAACACATTTGATCCATTTTGTGAAATCTTGTCAGTTCAGTCCAATCCTCCAAGTATACTCATCTCTTTTTTTATGTTTTTTTTTTTTTTTTTTTTCTTTTCAAAAAATGTATACTTTGGCCTGTGCAGAGTTCAAAGACTTTTTCCACACGTCAGGGTTCTTTTATTCTGCATCTTCCATAAAAGTGTCCTTGCTCAATATAAATAATGTAAGTACTTGGAATAAACAGCCCTGTATCTGTTCCCTAGGTTCAAAATGAACTCTGTTCAACTGTGTCATCCACTGAACTCATTTCAAGTTTAGTAACTGTCCTCCTAACCTAAAGGCCAGATATTACTCTGAATATTTAGGTGTCACTTCAGTTCATGAATTACTATTGCTACTGTTATACTAGTAACACATTTTGAAATTGAAAACAGTTGAATTTAATTTTAGGTTTCTGTATTAACACTTTTCCTAAAAAAGGATAAATTACGCCATAAAATAGGTGAACATTACTTAAGACTATACAGTCAGAAAATGCCAAAGATAGTATTATCTTACTACCAGGATTTAAAATTATTAGTTGTAGCATTGTGACACCAATGGTCACATTTTAAAATTGTGTCAGTGGAATATTCTTAATAATTTTTTTCTAATGTTAATGTTGACAGCTTTTTTTAAGTAAGTGAAATGACAGATGGCGAGTATTTTGTAATTCATAAATATCTTTAAGGAACACAGGACACTTTTTTCCTGCATCAGTTTGTATTGAAGCAGATGTCTGTGTGTTTGTGTGTGTTTTTTCGTTTTTTTTTTTCTTTCTTTTTCTTTTCTATGTGCTTGTCCAGTGGAAAAGGTGCAATCTTGCAATAGTTCGCTATCTGAGCATACTTACCACAAGGCCTGTCACACTTCAGTAAGAATTCCCCTCACCTCTCTGGTACCCACTGACTTCCTGCTGTGGTGCAGTCAGAGGGCAGCAGACACACACAAATGTACACACTCTCACACTCTCATACTCACACACCTACACTTCTGCACATCCACAATAATGAACCAGCAACATTCACACTTTGTTGAGACAGGGACACCATGCAACCTAGGGTTTAAACCGCAGAACCCTAGATGTATCCATTTGCGTCACTAGGTTCGTTCATATTTTACACAAAAACAGAACTGCCTGTGTTTGCAAATACATCCTTGCTGCTTTGGCTTGGTTTATAATTTGATAACACACATTTCTAAGGCGGTATCTTAACACATACACCAGCTGATGTTTATTTTTACCAGAGGGTTGTTAATCACCGAATCACTTATTTTTTCTTTTGCTTTTTGCTTTGTGTTTGAGAATTATACCTTACACCTGTGATAAGTGGATTCAGTGAATACTGTCCATAACTAAATGGTTTACATTGTCCCTCAGATCACAGACCTCAGACAAAGGCTGGCTGAGTCCCAGAAAACCGTGCTTGAGCTGGAAGCAGAGCGAGAGCAGAGGCAGCGCGACTACGACAAGAAGCTGCTGCTGGCCAAGTCCAAGATTGAAAATGTACAGGTGCGAATACATGGACACAAAGCATAGGTGAAATACAGTAGGTGTAAACATTTCAAGGCCAGGAAAAACCGAAAAAAAATTTGCAGAATACCTTAAGAAAGGTGTTGTCAATGTTTTTGGGTGTGTTTCAGGGGGAAAAGGAGTGTCTCAACTCTGAGACCACTGAACTGAAGCAGAAAATTCGCTACCTGCAGGATCAGCTGCTGCCCCTGAGCAAACAGAGAGAGTACCAGGAGAAGGAGATCCAACGCCTAAACAGGGTGAGTGTGGAAGAGAAGCAAAAAGAGAGTGATGATGGACGGAGACATTTCTTTCTGTGTAATACTTGATCTGTCTCACATCAGGCTTTAGAAGAAGCCTTAAACCTGCACTCCCCTTCATCCTCTCAACAACCACCTGGCCAGGGTAACTTTGCAGATGCAGCCAATAACCTGAAGAAACAGGAACTGCTCACTCAAATTGCTGTACTCAAAGAACAGGTCAGACATACAACAAATCATTCACACACACATAGTTCTACTGCAATTATTCATACATTTCCTCAGCTGCTTTTAATCACCGTTTTGTACTTCAGGTGAAGATCTTTGAAGAAGACTTCAGGAAAGAGAGGAGTGACAGAGAGCGAATGAATGAAGAAAAAGAGGACTTGAGGCGGCAAGTTGAGAGACTTCAGGGTCAGATTACTAATTTGACCAATCAGGTAAAATATGTGTTTACAGTGTATTCTCCTGTGTGTGGCATGATCAGGAAAGATTTAGTAGTTAGTTTAGTTTCTTGCATTGAATAACTTTTATAACTGAACTGCTTTCTAATGTGGGGTTTGTATTGGTTTCTTCTATTGTGTGTTGTTTGTTTAGCTTCATCAGGCACAGAACGAGTGTCAGAGAGAACGTACAGAAAGATGTAAGCTGGAGAGACTGCAGATGCATCACAAACAGGTACTGGCTGCCGCTCAGGTCTGAGCCTGGTAGTATTGCAGACGTATAGAAACGGTGAAGGAAAGGTTGCTGGCAGTTTGCATAGGTGGTTTGTTTTTTTTTTTTTTTTTTTTTTCGCACATTTTTTCACATTTCCAGCTCTTCAAGCTATTTTTTCTTTTTTTCTTTGCCTTTTTTTGCTGCCTATGCAGTAGTTCAAAAGAGTTGGTAAACATTGCCCAGAGCCCCTTTTGACAGAATGCAGATGCTGACTAGAATACTTTAATAAGTTTTTTAAGTGAACAAAAACCAGTACTCCACAGACCAGCCCTCCCAGCAGCTAGCATTGTTGTCAGTGCATTGGGATCGGCACATTTACATCTACACTGGGACTGGCTGGCAGGCGGCGGCAGAGGAGGCAGTCAGCAGCATGCAGGCCCACAGCAGCAGCCCCCGCTGTCGCGCTAGCGCAGCTGCTGCACTGATTGGGGATCACGTGTGGGGTGTGGATCCTTGAGGCAGCAGGCGCAGGCAATCCAGACCAGAGCCCCCCTCACACCCTCAGTCCCCCGCTGGCTGAGCCCCCCCCCCCTGTGGTCCCTTGTGCAGTGTGGGTGGGGGGAGGGGGGGGGGGAGGCCAGCCCCCCCCCCCCCCCCCGGATGCCAGCGCGCGCCAGGCGCCGCAGCCGCAGCCGCAGCCGCAGCCGCAGCACCGCCCCCTGTGCGAGACTTCCAGCCTGTTACCCCGGTAAGGGTCCTCTAAGGCCCCTCTGTCTCTGTCTCTGGAGTGACTGGTTCACTGAGGAAACAAGGCCCTTTTTTTTCTCTTACTCCCCTTATCTGTTGAGAGGAACAAGCAGAAGTAGTTAGGTCTAAAAGAGGCTCAGCCTAGCCACGCTTACATTCAATACAATTGTTAGGCTACAGCAGAGTTAAGGGCTTCTGGTTATGATGAATGAGGATATTTAAAGGTTTCAACTAAGGTGGTGCTTTCTCTTTGGTCAGGGTTTTCCTTGGCAGTCATCATTCCCACAGCCCAGAGGGGCCAGAGCAGTTGGAGAAAGTTCAAGACCACCACCAGAGAATGCAGGTACTTTACAGCAACCCAAGTACAATATTTAATTCTTATACTTTGTTATAAATGACATTTTTGTACACAATGTTATTAGTCAAAGGATAAAGCTGGTGTTACTATAATTAACCTTATTGTCAACAAAATTCTGTGAAAAGACCAAAACCAACAATGTATTCATAGTTGTAGTCTGTCTCTCGATCCTTTTTTTATTACCTTACCCTGTATATGGCTCTCAGCCCTAAGCCCATTTCCTCATACTGAAGATGTAAATCTTTAAAAATGAGTCACAAATGTATAGTAAGATTTTAAAAAGGCCTAAATAATTTCATAAAACAGCTGGACACTGTAGTTTTTAGCAAATTCTACTCAAACGGGAGTAAACACTGCACATAGGTTGGGGACTATTTTCAGCTGTGGATGAATACCCGCTAGTCTGAATTCATGGCATTATGACAGTGTTTATGGGACTGAGTTAAAATAAACAACATTCCTCATAATGAATTTATGTCACTCAGTACAATGATGAGGCCCATTTATGTGGTTTTTTTAGCAGTTTTATGACGACAATGGAGGTCAGTGGCACAAACAAATAAACTTAATCAGGCTTTGTCTACACAGACAATACTTGTTAGGGGATCAATTGTTTGTTTGTTTTGGTCTTTTCAAGGGATTTGCTGACAGTAAAAAAAAAAACAAACAAAATATTGGCAGCATCCTTTTATGCAAAGCATCAGTCTCCCGGGCTTTTTGTGTATTTTTTACTCATTAAAATACACCACAAAATGGCCGCTTCTGCTGTATTTAATTTAAAAAGTGTAGAGCAGCAAAGTTTGCGACTGTGCTGGTAGTAGAGTCTTTTTCCTTTTGTGTATCTGTAGATCAGTCAGCAGCAGGAGCTGCAGCTGCAGCAGCAGGATTTGGAAAAAGGGATCGACAGACCATTGACCCTGGAAAGCACTAAAGCATCACCGTACCCACCTGATGGAGTCTGGGTAGTAGCATGAAATCAGTTTGTTTTTGAGTTGACAAGGTGTGATTTGATCTATAATTTTCCTACTGAACTGTAGATATCCTATTGTAATGTTGTTTATACTTGCGTTTTATAAGGCTATTTGTGAAACACTTCGCTATTCTGAATATATACATAAAATATTATTATTATTATTATTGTTATTTTTTTTAAAATCAGGAACTGAAGTCATTTGTTTAATAGGTTAGAATAATTAACAGTTTTTTGTTTTGTTTTTTTTCCCAGAAAATATACCTATGTGATGGTCTGCAAATATGTAACAACTTGACACTTAGTTTGTTACTTGTAGGGTTACAGGAAGCCATTCCCCAATATGACTAAAACTACATATACTCATTCCAACAATGAATGATTATATAGGTACATTGAATCATAGAATTTACAATGTGAATGTTGATTGATTTATGAGGATTTCTTCAGTACCATCGATGTTACAGAACTGTCCCATATGTGTAACTGTTCAAAAGTGGTTGTTGAAATACAAAAATTTTGGGAAATGAATTTTGATGGTATCATACCAAAAACATGATTGTGATTATTGATAATTTATTTATAACCTGCTGTTTTGATAGTTGCATTGACTAAGTGTAAATCATTGTCTTTAGTAATGCTGTTCTTTCTATGTTGTTAGTGTAATCCCAATATATTGTAGCTATTGACATTGTATGTTTGTATCAGACACAGTACACAATGCACAATACATACACAACCTTTTTTTCCCCATGATGATGGACCTAATCTCATTAAACACAACACTTGTACTTGACCACAACTGATTGGATCACTCATTCCGATATTCATACTCATCTCGCTGCATCCTGTACTATTAACCCCAACCCAACATACAGTATCTAGGGTAAAAGCACTAAAACCTTTAGTCAGCAGCGATGAGCACCCTCCTCTTCATCCTCAAATACCTGATATTTCATATTACCTGAATGAGTAGTAGAACTGAAACGTTCAAATTCTCCTCAAACAGCAGAAAGGGGAAGAGTTTCATCAGTACTTTGAGGTCCTAGATCCAGTGTTACAGCAGTGCAGCCGCTCCTCAGAGGACTACCTCTGCCAGCATGTCTGGCTTTGCTCTCTGTCAGGAGAGAGAGTCAAGAGCCCTGATAGCAGACACAGGATCCACACCTCGAGATGTTGTGTGTGTGTTACTATTTTAAACCTAGATCTAATCTCAAATCAAGTTTTAACTGAATACCCATTAAGATTTCCTGAGTAAAGTCAATATCAGGTAGTCAGATGAAGGGCTTCAGAATGTGTGCACATTAATTTGAAAAAGGCTCCATTTTATCAAACAAGTTACAGAGTTACAGGGAACAGAATCCTGATGAGTGACAGCTGAAATGAGACATTTGCAGAATTGCACTTTGAAAGGTATGCTGTAATTACTGGCAGTTGTATTTTCTTGGTTTGTAGCCCCCCCCCCCTTTTTTTTTTTTTTTTTTTTTTTTGCTGTAGGCAAAAGCACATGTGAGACTTTTTGTATTTGACTTGCTTAATAAATCTATTCTAAGTGTCTAATAGTATCTTACACTGCTTATGTTCATATTTTGTCCATTATTTATTACAGGTTAGAAATATCAGGGAGCCACAAATTTGCTATATCACCTTCACCTCTCCGTGACATAACACCCACAGTATAACACTTGTTTCTCGTAAAGGAAGGTCTGCACGTCAGTTTGTTGTTCTCCAGGATTTATTGAAAGAAAGTAATCAGTATTTACGCTGTAATGGCTAACAGGTCCTGGGCAGGGAAGATGACATGATGCCGTGGGATTGCAGGGCAGCCTGAATGCACTGAAGAGCTGGCCTGAGCCCCAGACTCTGAGGAGGCACCACAGAGATCCTGTTTTCAAGCCTCCTCTTCATTCTACATGCCATCTTCAGGTATCAGAAACTGTTAACATTACTCTTTTACATTCTGCCTATGCTCTACTTATCCTGTATATGTCATTACAGTTACTTCATTAGATGGACAATCCTCTATGATGGATCTGATATCTAATTAAAAAAATCCTGGGTGTAGCGTTGGAGCAGGTACCTATGAATTTCAACTCGGACCAAAGAAATGTTGACACTCGGGTGCCACCTCATCACGGGCTTCCCGTCTGGCCCCACCAGAAACTTCTCAAAGTTCCACTTAATGTCGCTGATCTTCAAAGGCTCCCAGAACAACCTCTTATCAGTGTTACCAAAGTTGTCTCCAACTGGAGGGCAGGATTTCTGTATGGCAGAAAGCACATGACTATAATGAGAGCAACAAAGTCCCAGTGCACAGTCAAGTGAATAATCTCCACCCGATAGATCTGTATGGGCAAAGACTTTGATTTTCACAACATCTACTTTGTTTTGTAAATTGATCATTTACACGAAGGTAAAATGACGTACTGTTCATCCAGTACAACCAGCAAACCTAGTGAGACTTTTTCAGTGGATCAGAAACATTCAGAGTCCATAAGGCATTAATAGCCATCTATACAGTATTTGGGAAATACCTCATGCTGGCTTCGGCGGTGTGTGTGCTTCTGCGCCAGGTTTGAACAGATCTTAGCACTATTCAGTTTGACTTATCAGGTCAAAAGTTACAGTAGTTTCTTTCACGCATGCACTGTTTAAAAACTCTCAAACAGCACCCAGCCTAAGGTGACAGATGCTGGAAAAAATGAGATTGATGTTTGACCAAAGAGTCTGCGCACAGCTGGAGGACACCTTTAGTTAAAACACCGGTTACCTCACAGGCTCCCTCTATTGAGATACAGTATGAATTTAAATATTTAGATGACGTACTTTGCTATTAGACCAGAACTCACCTTAAGGAAAGTGAAAATCTCTTGCTCGTCTTTTCCATTCACATCACCTTTCTCAAACAGCAGGAAGTTTGGAACAAATCCATTACCTGGTCTGACATGCCTGGAATCCAGAAAGAGGGCAGCTTATCAGCGGGCGTGCCTCTGAGCTCTTTGTGCCTTGGCAGCTACCCTAAATTCACTACAAGCTGAGCAAAACCACACAGTGTATTACAGAGGCTTTGCTAGGGATAGAAGATGACTGATGGAACCTCAGACATAGTGTAAATCCTGTGTGTGTGAGAGGCCACTAATAGAAACCAAACTCCTTGCCAAGGGATGTTTTCCCTGGTTAAATGAAGCTTTGTTGATTGACAGAAGGTTTACCAATATTGTAAATTTCTCTCTAAATTCCCCTATGAAGGTTCTTAGTTTACAACACATTACAATATGTACTGACATTTAGGGGATTCTCCTGTTTCACATCTAGTATAGGCTTCCAGCAGAAGACACTTTCAAGTTCCCGAAAAGCTGATGTTTGGTGAAAGATTTTTTTTTTTTTTTTTACTGATAGCAATTATATAGTACATAGTTTTGACCTCACTGTCACGCCTTCGCTGTTGTCTTACAGTGTTTTCATTGTGGCTGACCTAAAAATAGACCAGCACTGAACAAGAGAGATTTCTCACTTTAAAGCTGGCAGGATTTCATGTTTTTGCCCTGGTTCCTGTTTCCCAAATTGGTTGCAGGGAAAGCCAAGTATGGTGAGCCCAAGGGGTTTCATGTCCTCATGTAGTGCATTCAGTTCTGATAAGAGAAAAGGAGAAGTTAAGTGTCTTCAGGTGGAGAAGCACCTTTTTAAAAAAAACAAAACAAAATAAAACACAATAATGATGCCCGTGCTGCTGTTTCTTACCCGCATACTGAAAGGTGTACCCTCAGTATGTAGCCACGTTGACGATGAGGACACTCTTGCCTGCGTATTCACTCAAGTTGACGGTGCGACTCCCGTTCAGTGTCTTTGCGCGGTATGTGTAAATAGTGCCATCTGTAGATGAGTCACACCGCTGGGGGTACAGACACAGGTCAAATCAGGTTATATTGGTTTTAACTGATAAACAGGAAACACAGTTACCTGCTACTTTTTTAGTGTAGTATTTTTATTTTTCTAGATACATATGTGTACAAAACAAATACCTTCCGTAACGACTTATCATGCAGGACATTATGTCCATTATTTGCTTTTAGATGATCTGTACACGAGTGTCTGCAACACAAACGTTATCGCCAGTGGTAGGCCTTGACATGGCTTTGACTACTCTCGCTTCATACAAATGTTTGATTATGGGTGGTGTGTTTGCAACAGTTCAGTCACCCAATCTTTTTAATGATTTGTTTCATGAGTCATTTCTTGTAAATGGTTTCAAAAACGAAACAAAAAAAACTTAAAAAAAAACACAAAAAAAAACATTGCTGCCTAACAAACGTTAAGCACAAACGTGTCTGTTGTTTGTATGTGCTGTAATGTATAAATGAATGAAAGTAATGATAACAAAATAACATTGGCTTTTTGAATCATAGTTCTGTGACAAAGAAGTTGGTGGGTAATATAACAAAAACTCATGATATGTATATGAGATCATGAAGCCTCTCACATGAAAAGGTTTGCTACCTTTATTTGTCTCACGCGAAGGCAAATTATATATGTTTTTGTTTTGGACTGTTAGTTGGACAAAACAGGACTTCTGAATGCGTCATTTTCGGCTCTGAGACATTTTACACGATTAATTGGGAAAATAATCTGCAGATTACATTGATATGGAAAATAGTTTGCGGTTGCAGCTCTACACGAGTCTATTATATTTAATTTGAGGAAGTGTGGCAATCGAGATAATATCCCTGCTGAAGGAAAGCTTAGTATCCAGTTTTTCCTGAAAGAAAACACAATTTTGGTGTGCTGGGAAACGCTGACAGGGCCCTGAAGGTCAACCAGACCATTTATCTGCTGTTTCTACAGTCTGTCCTGTTTTTTTAAGAGCAAACATCGGGAAATTTCTTTCTAACCAAATGGATCCCAAAAAGCTTTACTTGACTATCAGGACTTCTTGATACACAAGTTTGCAAGCATGTCAATCACAGGGCATTAGAGACCGATATTGCATAACGACTGTTGTAGCTGATACACTTACTGCAGGATTTGGGTTTAAGTTTAAGCAACCATAGATATGGATCAGCTACTTATTAACCTTTTTTTTTGTTGTTGGTGAGAATGTCTATTCACATAATGTCAACAATACATGTAAAAGGATCTAAACTATGAAGAAACGTAATCACGGACAAGAAGGGCATATGTTGTATTGGATGTAACTTTCATGAAGTTCAAAATTACAGGTGTTAATCATACATCATTTCGTGCACGTGAGCTTCATCACCTCCTTATGGAGTGAGAGAATACGGTTAAATACCGATCATCGGCACCTGTCCGCTATGAGAGAGGTCTGTAACGAGCCCTGTGGCAAGTGGAGAAACAGGAGCACAGGGGGGCACATACGGCAGGTGCTGACCGGATTTCCAGGCGCTTTTGGCAAAGAAAGAACGAGCTAAATGATCCGGACTGTCAAGAGGAACAGTCTCGAATATCATGACAGCATGTCAAGCGCGGACAAAGTGCACCCGGAAAAATGAGCTGGCAGAGGTAAAAACTGACCAGCAGGGGTTATGACAGGGGCTATAACTGGCAAAACAACTCTTAACTATACGTATAGGCCTGGATTAAATTTACACACACACGCTATCACCCACTTTTGCAGCTATGCAACGTAGTGATTTTGTTGCTGCGTTGATTGCGTACATTATTTTGTCTTCTCTTTTTTTTTTTTAACATTTAAGTTGAATTATGACTGAAATAAAAACCTGCAGACGGGCTAGTTGCACCTCCCGCTGTTTTGAAGTTACAATCTTCACATCTCCCCACAAATGCCCCCTTTCTCCTGCTGCGCTTTCTCTGAGCTCAACGGCCGCGAACGGGGCATTACCGGCGACTACGGCGGTGTGATCGGACCCCAGGTCGTCGCCCGCGGTTTTTTTTTTTTTTCCCCCCCTCGGTCTGCGTTCATCACCGCGGACGTGTCGCGTGTGCGTGACAACGGGTACCTGTGTGAACGCGTCTTCGGCGGCGCAGGGTCGGAGCAGGCCGAGCAGCAGCAGCAGCAGCGGTACGAAGGGCCACATCGCGCCGTCTCTCCCCGACGCGGCGTTCGCTCCCTGTGGACGTCGGTCCGCTTCTCCCACGGGATAAATGAACTCCTCTGGCAGGGGGGGGGGGGAGCCCCACAGCTGGCTGAGATGACGCCCTCTGGTGACGTGAGCCGCGTCCGCAATGGGTCTAAACGAATGAACGAATGAATCAGTAAATGAATGAATGAATGAATCAGTAAATGAATGAACGAATGAATCAGTAAATGAATGAATGAATGAATCAGTAAATGAATGAACGAATGAATCAGTAAATGAATGAATGAATGAATCAGTAAATGAATGAACGAATGAATCAGTAAATGAATGAATGAATGAATCAGTAAATGAATGAACGAATGAATCAGTAAATGAATGAATGGATGAATCAATAAATGAATGAATGAATGAATGAATGAATGAATGAATGAATACAGAGTTAGTCGGTATTAAATGGATGGAAAGCCAGATAGTTATGACTTTTCTTCTAGTATCACAGCAATCACGTAAGGACCAACCAGCGTTTGAACGAGCTTTTTAGGAGCCAATTGATAATACTTTTATTTAGTAATGATTATTTAATTAGAAATAACAAAATAGTATTGCTCCCTAACATTCCCTTTTCCTAATTAAGACAATCTGCCAGAAATCAAGGAAACGCACTTGACTAGGTCTCTGTGTGTGTCTGTCACTCTGAGCGTGCCTGGTGCTTAACCTACTGTGAACATTCATAAACAGCAATGGGGGGGCACAGAGGGACATAGCCCGACCTATAAAAATAATAAAAATAATAAATGAAAGATTCTGTTTGAGTGACAAGTTGAGCCGGACAGAACTGTAATGTATGCAAGATGATGTGCGTCACCTTTCCCTGAAAAGAGGAGAAGTACTGTCAGTGTAATTTATTTTTCACGGATCATCTCACCTCTCTGGGATCCGCTGTTGCCATGGTGAGTTGGTACTTGGCCATCTGCCCTCCGGGTGGCTGACCGGCCTCTTTCCAGCCCCTGTTACAGCACCTCATTGACTATATTTTACAGTGTTCCGATCTGTGTTGTCCCACAAGGCTACAGGCCGCGAAAATGAGAAATGAAAAAAAGATTGTGTTGATATGCCGGGCTGTGAAGGCAAACAAAATGTTTTTACTTTGAACTTATTTGAAATTTATTGAATTTATTCCCATATTCTTCTGAGACAGTTTGAAAATGTACTTTTATCTTAGCTTCCCCAGCTGATTTAATGCATGTTATGTGATGGGCTGACTGGTAATAACCCCTGGATTGCAGGAACTGGTTCACATGCATCACTGCATCCAAATGGGAAGATTCCATCTATTACTGTACTACTGTAATATGGCCTGTCAGTTTAAATGTACGAATTTGTTTAGCTTACTCGTGGGAGAGAATCCTCAAATTGAATTTGCAAATGTTACAACCTCAGGTTGAGTCAAAGGCCCCATTCCTTTGAAGATTGTACAGTTTGGCCATGGATGAATTATGAGACAATGGGCCCCTGGGGTAGAGACACATAAAGGACCCCAGGGGGGCCAAACACAGTACCTGCGCAACTTGTGGCCATTTTGCTTCTTTTTGGTGTCATTCAGAGACATTTTTGAATAATCTAAGTGCTGCTGTGGGTTGAAAACTGAGCTGGAACTTAAGTATTTTGTTCAAGCTGGATATATAGAAACCATCAAAGGAAACATGTGATGTAGGTTATTTTTCCTGAAAGTTCCCCTCCACTCAAAAATACATTTTGCTTATTGTTACCTCACTTGGATTTTTAAGCTTCTCTGTACAGAATGACGCAGAGTTTGACACTATAAGACTGTTCTCAAATTCATCTGCTGATGGAGGAAAATTTCTCCGTGCTCACCTTAAATTTGGGTTTAAGTTATGTATGTTCCAGTATGACTTTGTGACATCACAACTGGTTTGGAAACCAATCGTGGTCCAATATGCTACTTACACAGGTACGATGTGGGAACTTGAAGCATCCAATGCACATAAACTGAAAATGGACTTTACAGTAGGAGACGTCTTGCATCTAGTGGTTAAACTTTTGAAATTGAATGATCATATTCTTAAACTCTTCAGGATAAACTAGGATTAACTAGGTAATTTAACCTTATTTA
Source organism: Xiphias gladius (assembly GCF_016859285.1). Taxonomy (NCBI): domain Eukaryota; kingdom Metazoa; phylum Chordata; class Actinopteri; order Istiophoriformes; family Xiphiidae; genus Xiphias; species Xiphias gladius. Next base: position 19,638,008 of record NC_053422.1, read on the forward strand.
GAAAAAAAAGAAGCAGCTTTGTACAGTACTGAAATATTTTATTCATATATTTATGATTCAGAACTGTAAGACCTATATCCAAATATAACTGTTTTACAGTTATATTTCTAATTACATGGATTGGCACAGATTATAGGAGAGAGCACAAAGATTAAGTCTTGGCTGGACAGGAGATGCAGCAAGAGACTTGGGAGTGCACAAAAAGGAGTTTTGTCCATCTGTAATATGACCTATAATCCCTGTGTGGATGATAGAAACTCTGGTGGTAGATTTGAAATTTCTTCAAATCAAGGCAAGAAAAATAAAAGTGCAGACCTGGTGAGTGAGTTTTATAGGTACTAGGAATCTAAGTCTTAAAGACCATGTGCAGGTTTTCACAGATGGATCAAAGGATCCAATAACAGAAAACACAGGTGCTGCATCTGTGCTTCCTAGCTATAGAGGTGAGATAGGCAGACGGCCCTCGAACTGCCTAAGTGTGTTATACGCCATGATGGCTTTAGAATGGGTAGAACAAAACAAACCAAACGAAGTCCTAGTCTGTACTGAGTCAGTCTCTTCCCTGTACAGTCTCGTGTCTGGTACGGCCAGTAACCGTCAGGATTCACTCTATGAAATAGTGCCAATACACATAAGAATAAGGAATCAAGGCGCTCGGGTCATACTCATTTTATTTTCCCGCTGATACAGGCACTATAGGAAATGAAAAAGAGTGGACAAACTAGCCAAACAAGCTATTAAAAAAAACATAGACACAAGTATTAGTCTCTCAAAATCAGAGGGAAAGGGCATTGGACAGTAAGAAATTAATAAAGAGATTCGGAGCAGCTCTGGGATCAGGAGACGAGAAGAAGACATTTGCATTCCATTCAAAAAAGAGTTGGTATTGTGAGTTATAGAAAAGAGGAGACAATCACGAATAGGTTAAGAATAGGACACTGTAATCTGAATAGTAGACTTCACATTACAGGGAAGCATCCAGGTGGTTTTTGTGATCATTGCCAGAAATCAGAAACTGTAGAGCAGGTACTTGGTAATTGCAGGAAATATGTAAGAGGTAGAAAGTGCATGGTGGAAGAAATGAAGCGACCAGGGCTAACGGGAGCAGGAGTAAAGAGTATACTGAGTGTAGTGATATGGGACAAGGCAGGAGATGTTTGGTCAGCTCCTTGATGAGAACAGGATTAATGAGGAAACTCTGACTTACTGGACGCTATAACGAGTTACCTAAGTCCAGAAGATGGCAGTAGTGCAACATTTAGAATGCGAGGTTCCGTTAAATGCAAAGAAGAAGAAGAAGAAGGGAAGGAAAAAAAAAAAAAAAAAAAAAGAGGGGGGCAGCGGTGACATCAGTACCAGTAGCGCCGCCGTCAGTGAGCCCCAGGACTCGGCTTCGCTGCTCAGAGATGGCGTCCCTTCTGCAGCCAGATAGAGTTATCTATCTGGTTCGTGGAGAGAAAAGGATCAGAGCCCCTTTATCTCAACTTTATTTCTGTCGCTACTGTAGTGAGCTACGATCTCTGGAATGTGTGTCTCACGAGGTACGTTAACGTTTTCCCTTATTACCATCTGGTTGTGACGAGCTAGCTGTTAGCCTCATTTAGCCGGCAGCTACTTTGTTGTTAGCCGGCTAGCTAGTAACGTTGACAGGTAGGTGGGGTTACTGCAACCTTCTCGCGCGTTGTATGGGTAAACTGTCTGTCAGTCAAGGCGGTAGCCTCATCTCATTGGCTGTAAGCGACGACTTAACTTCCGTTGGAGTTAGCGTTATACCTAGAGCAAGCTAACGCTAGTTAGTTGTTGTTGTTCTTCTTCGAGTTTAACGTCAAACTATCTGGTTAGCTCATATATAAAGATTATGAGCGGTATATCCGATAGGTACAAAACACTTGTTTTGACTTTGGTCCACCCCAGCTAACGTCCTCACCGTTAAAAAGCAGCCTGTTAACGTGGCTCACAGTGATGGACACCACACCCAGAGTGATACAGATTTTTCTTTTGTGAAAACTTCACATTAATGGTCAGAGGTTTTTCTTTGTAAACATGTGACAGTTTATATGAAACAACATAAAAAATATATTCAGCTCCTCTTTGTCCTTGTATCTCACTTTCTTAATAAATGCCAACCATATGTAAACATAGTCTAGTTTTACTTACGTTGCAGTTTTCAAAACACTGTGCCAACAACTAGGTAGCCAGTGTAAAATAAAGTCTACAATGTGGATGCACAGTTTGACTGACTCTTCTCCTACACCCCTGTCTCTGGTGATCAGGTGGACTCCCACTATTGCCCAAGCTGTCTGGAGAACATGCCGTCTGCAGAGGCTAAGCTTAAAAAGAACAGGTGAGACCGGCGTGCAGACGCATAGAGAAAGCTACATATCTATACAGCCATCATTAAGGTCAATTTGCATCTCTCTTGTGTCCTTACTTCAACTTATTTATGTCATTGATGTCATTTTTATTCATTCCCAATTATTTGTGTGCTATACTGCAGGTGTGCGAATTGTTTTGACTGTCCATGCTGCATGCACACACTGTCCACTCGGGCCACCAACATCCCAGCTCCTTTGCCTGATGATCCTACCAAGACGGCCATGAAGAAGGCCTACTATCTGGCCTGTGGCTTCTGTCGCTGGACCTCCAGGGATGTGGGAATGGCTGACAAATCCGTTGGTGGGTGCTGATATAATGTAGTCATATTCATATGGTCATAATTATTTTCAAACTTTAAGACCATCAGCAGTGCCAGAACACTACCTTATGTTAAAGTTCAGTTGTAACTCGAGAGCTGCTCATTAGTACAGCCCATGGAAAAGTTGTTTAGGGTTGTATTTGCTCTTTATGACTGTCTTAAGTCTCATGTTTTTGTGCTTTTTTTTTTTTTATCACTGCAGCCAGCGGCGGATGGCAGGAACCAGAAAACCCTCATACTCAGCGGGTAAGTTTTCCCCTGTGGTCATCTAAATTCTCTCGAGTTTCTCACATGTTTCCTGATCATGCATTACTTGTTTCTAGGAATAAAAGTGTCACCCACAGATAGCAAAAGCAAACTAAGAGGCTGCTTATTTGCTTAGGCCACAAACATGGCAGAAACGACAAATTATAAATGTCCCCTTTTAATTTTTTTTTTTTTTTAACTTAAATGGTTGTTAAAGCAAAATATCGTACCAAGTTATGAGTGTTTCTTTCAGAAATTGTAGTTGATCCATATTCTGCACTTTTTTAAGTTAAAGTCCATTAACCAGTTGTTTTGAAGGAAGACATCATGTTTTTACCTGTAATGCCTTCCTGGGTTATTGTGTTACTTAAAAGTCTGTCACATTCATAGGTGTAAAATCACCATATACTGTCATATTTTACAGTTCTCTTTAAAATTTTATTTACTTACCTCAAACTTCTCAAAATGTTGTGTAACCAAATATTATGTAGTGCTGGGACAATGTAGTGCTTGGGTTACCCTGGACCAACTCTTCATGAAAAAAAAAATAAAAATAAAAATACATAAAGCATTGATGACCAGTTTCTGGATTGAATTTTTGTTCCCTACAGATCAACAAGCTGATTGAGTATTACCAGCAGCTGGCCCATCGAGAGAAGCAGGAGAGAGACAGGAAGAAGCTGGCCAGGAGACGACAGTGCATGCCTCTGGCGTTCTCGGTACTCTGCTCCCTCTGAGCCGAACAGTTCAAAAATCCATATCTTCTTCATAACCTTTTTTAATTTGTTGCAAAATGTGTAGGTACTATTGGAAAACATAGATCAACAATTTTTCAAGTTTGATTTGATACAGATATTCTACTGAAATCTCGGTAATAGTACAGACGTTATACTGCCATTATGTGTGTATGTACCATGGAGGGTGTTATATCATTAGCACATTACACTGCTGTAATTTTGGTTGGAATGCAAGATTAGCACCATGTCCATACTTTTGTGGATAAATATGAACGTGCTGTTTAAATGTGGAGACAACAAACATTCTCAGGTTGGCTTCAAAAAGTTCTCCATCCACATTGAAATTTCAGGACAACAGAAAAAAAGCCAGCTTTGTGTGCCTAAAAGACCAAAACGGAGCAGAAAATGTACACTTTAGTCACTGGTGTGGAGATGCTCTTCATGCTTCTTGGGCTTGTTGGCACATGTTTTACACCACCTGCATTCTGTTTGTACAATTATTAAGATTCAGTCTTTCTTATGGGGTATCAGTACCATTTAAACACTTCAGCTGTGATGTCCTGCTGTTGTTTTCCATCACTGATGCATTTCTGTTGCTGTTGCATGTCACCAAAAATGCCACTAATGTCTGCTAAGTCGCTTTGGTTTCACCTGGTTCTTTATTCTCTCTTTTTTCTTTGCTTATGCACTCTGATATTTTGGTTTTTACCCCCCAGCAACACACTATTCATGTGGTGGTGAGTTGTATTTTTCACAACTTTGGTAGTCTCATCTTTACAGTAGCACTGTCTTCTGTTTATATCTCTTCCTGTCTAATCTGTTACTAAGTGACCTCACAGATCACATGAATGTCTCCTTTGGTAAATGAGACTGAGATCCACACAATGGCAGCCTTCATGTTGGTTAGAGGGAGAGAAGAAATAGAAGACTGTGAAACCAGATCAAAAATATTTTTCATACTAATTAAGTCCTGAGCCCTCAGTCTGTCAAAGTTGATTCTCTCCCACTATCCTGAGCAGAAGGGCTCCTGTTATTGTCTCTTACCACAAGACAAATGTAATTGTTTGAGCTTATTTATTTATTTATTTATTTATTTATTTATTTATTTATTTTCATGTCAAATATCATTACTTTCCATTTTTGTTTATAAAAGTTGTCATAAATTCTCTTTTTGAGTCAAGAGCTTGTGTTAAAAGTAGTCATGTAGAAAAATAGCTCTAGATTAGGTAATTTTCATAAATTGTCTTCAATCCTCCTAATTTTCAGTAGGTAAAATGTTTGATCTTGTTTTTTTTTTTTTCCCCCCTTATTAACTCAGGAAAAATATGGCCTTGGAACCAGGCTGCAGAGGCAGAGGTCTGGAGCTCCCATATCAAGCCTGGCGGGCCTTTCGTGAGTGGTCTTTTGTCATTTAATGGAATTATTGCTGCTTTTGACTCAACACATGGAACCTTTTTTAAATTTAAAGGACACCTCCCCTGGGTTTCATTTTTTTCAGCCCAGTAACTGCACATTGTGTATGTATATATTATTGGTGACCTAGATAAATAGATTTACCTTCCAGCAGCTGTTGTTTCATTTATTTCAGAGTGCCTTGAAAATCAATTTATAGAGCCTTGAAACTTGGCTTGAGATAGAGAGTTAATCCATCACAGTGATCAGTTGTCACCCTTATTTTTTTTTTCTCAAAGCGACCTCATCACCTTGTGGTAATATGGTTGTTAGAAGGGATTATTTTTAAATCTCTTTACTGGAATGCATTCAAGGTCCCTGCTTAACATCTGAACATTTATAATTGGCACTGTATTGAGAAAGTGTTCTGTCAGATCCAGGAGACAAATGTAAATCAGGCTAGGACACCATGAAAACAATATTGTGAATATGGTTTTCTCTTACTTTAAAAGGTTGGCGTTCAGTAGTCAAATCTAGAATCTCAGATGTTGACGCGTCTTTGAATGCACCATCACTGAGTTCTCGAATGTCTCTTTTCCCAACTGCATTACCTTGCAATTTTAATGTTTCTTTGACAAAAAAACAAAATATAGCTGCTGAGCTGTTACCTGGATTACCTACTTCAAGTCTGTTTCAAGTCTTTCCTTTGCAAAAGCTCAGTGGCAATGACTTACTCTCATTAACTTAACCAAATCTTACAGTACAACGTGCTAGAAACCCCCAAAACCACCTGTACTATTGGTGCGTTTGTTGTAATGTATATGAGGTCTGAGTTATGTAAACATAAGAAAATCTCACTGTGCTGTTCAGTGTAGTCCGCTTACTCTTTACATTGAATGCAATCATTCATGAGATACAGCAGATTGTTGATAGCCGTATTTGTGTTACTTCACTAGGCTTAAAGAGGGTGAGGACCAGAAGGAGATCACCATTGAACCTGCCCAGGCTCTTGATGAAGTGGAGCCCCTGCCTGAAGATTGTTATACCAGGCCCATCAGTTTACCGGAGGGTAAGATCTTTGCCCAGAACTCATTAAACAATAATGATAACTCATGTCTCTATAATTGAGGTTGAGTTCAATCTGATTTGTTTTTTTTTTTTTTTTTTGGTGTTGGTGTCGGTGTCCTCTCAGTGACCACGCTGCGCCAGCGGCTTCTGCAGCCCGACTTCCAGCCTGCGGGGGCATCTCAGCTCCACCCCAGACATAAACACCTTCTGATGAAGCGCTCACTGCGCTGCAGGGTCAGTACCACTTCAGGGGTTGTACTCCTCTGTATCAATCAAAGGTTGTTGCTTTTTATGTAGATTACATTTAAATAATAACTTTTTTTCTTAATTCCCTCCACCAGAAATGTGAGCACAATTTGAGCAAGCCTGAGTTTAATCCTACTTCAATCAAGTTTAAAATTCAGCTGGTGGCTGTGTGAGTATTGCTCATCAGATTCTGTCTAAAACGCGGTTTCATGATGTTATTGAATACATTTTTTCATATAATTAAAAATCTAAATCAACCTCAAGCTTGATGTAGTTTAATTTGACTAAGGTCCTCAAGTTTCAACTTAAAGCACATGCTCAGGAAATTGTTCATGACTATTTACTTTCATATGAAACACATTTTCTTATTTTAAAATGTTTTTTACATGATCAATAATTTGTTTTGCAAAACAAAGTTTTGCCTGTATAAACTGTAATGTGGTAATCCATACAAATAGTGTGATAATATTTTCAGGAGTTGTTTTTTAACTAGAACCAGCAGAAATTGCACAAATCACCAAATATAGCATCAGTTTTGAAAGGTTTAGTATGACAGTGTTTGTTTTTTTACCCTTGCAAATATGAGCTTTCTCTATACTTATTTATTTTTACTGTTTAGCTTTTTCTTTGCTGTGGTAAATTTGACTCATTCTACCTTTTTATTTGAATTTTCAGTTGTAGTAAAGACTGTATTACAAGAAAAATCCAATCCAATCAATTTAATTGTTGTTTTAATAGTTTTAATTTTAGCTTTTAACTGAATATGGTTTTGAATGTAAGTGTTGAGTGCTATAATTGCATTTGAGTGTCACAGTGCATTGATTGGCCTTCTGCCTATTTTCCCCACAGGAGTTATATCCCTGAAGTGAGAATTATGTCCATTCCAAATCTCCGGTACATGAAGGTCAGTGTGTGCACTGGTTCTGGCATAGGAAATATATCTTCTACATGTTTTATTTACTCTTTTCGTAATGTAACCCTTAACCCTGAGTCTCTGACATGCTGTTAAAAAAGTATTCAACTTTGTCGTGACCTCAACAAGTCTCAATTTTTATCGTTCTACAGCAAAATTAACTTTGTAGTCCAGGTATAAGCCTACCACTTTATACCCAAGATGAATAGACTGTAGAAAACAAGAAGACAGTAAAAGAGTAAATAAGCAATTAACAAGTAAAAGCAATATAACAAAATCACATCAGCAACAACATGATAAAAGTTAATTTACACAAAGTGCAGAGACCAATATCAAAGTGTATGCTGGTCAGAGTGAGTAGCTTCATTTTAAGACTGGGATGTAAAACTATCAGATGAGAGGGATTGCATCTCTTAGTACTTGCTATGAGCAACAATGTGATGCCAAAAGATTGATGTACTTGCAGTAGGGACAGCCTAGAAAGCATTTAACAAAATGCTGCTACCCATTCCTTAACAAGAATCCCTGGTCCCCAGACTTCCCTGAGTGCCTCTTCAAGTGCCGCAGTCTTTTAAGTGAACTCAGCCAGCTTCGAAAGGGTTAAGCTTTTTCCATACTGTCTATGTAGGAGAGCCAAGTGCTGCTGACTCTGACCAACCCAGTGGAGAACATCACCCACGTCACATTGGTGGCTTGCGAGGAGAAAGATCCTGATGACATCAACAGCACGGCCAAGGTATTTGTCTGTCGTTTCAATAACATGTCAGGGCTGTGGGTCTGTCAGCTTGGTTGGGAGTGCGTCTGCCCCACATGGTGGCCAAACATCCACGAATGGAGCTTGAAACTGCTGGAAAGAGCATAATTTCTGTCATCTTGAATAATGCAAGGAATTGGAACAGTTACAGATTGTGGCAGTTGTTCACCACCTACCTGTTCTTGAATATTGCATGTTATATCAAAACGGTATTGCTGCAATCTTGCCAGCGAGCACCCGAGAGTGCAGGGTGGTCAGCTCCTTCGTACTGCAGGTTACTTATGAAATAGTTAGACTTCGCATCATCTTAAATGCCGAGAAGTAAGGTCCCATTTTAACCCCCATCTGTCAGCTGTCACACACACAGCTACGAGTGCCGTGTTCCTGTGGAAAAAATTACACTGAGCTGCCTGTTGCCAGCAGCTGCTGCGCGGCCCTCTGTGACTACAGGCTGTTTGTCTTGGCCTCTTTAGTGATGAAGTCATGAAGAAGGCCAGGCCTGGTAAGGAAGAGCTCCTGGCCAAAACAGAGCATCTTCATGACCCATTTCCATTCACATTACGGCCAGACAGAGCGCGCTGTCCTGTCATTCTGCTTGATCTGTTATTCAAACACCTGGAAGGCAGTGAGCACCACATTGAGTCATGCTCGGTTGATTTCACCAACCAGCTCCTCCCAAGGCTGGGCTCGCTCACTTCTTGCATTTATATTATGTATTTCATCAGTACTTTCACTACGTTTGTTGATGACTGTGTGGGAACATGGTTTTACCAGTAAATGGGACTCAAATCATTTTTTTTTTTTCTGCACACACAACACAGAAATGACTGTTGACTCACTGGTGCGAACACACACATCAGATAAACCAATTTAGACTTTTGACACTTTTCAAATGTGGTGATGAATATGGTACATATCTAGTCCTTTTGAGCGCGGTGAAAATATTCATTCAGAATTAGCTAACTGATCATTGACTTTTAAAGATACTGAAAAAGTGGTTATAACTGAATGATAGAACAATTGTCATCCATAGAGCCCCAGGCTTAAAAGATTGTATCTTTGGTGAATTTTGAAACTATTTACTGTAATATGCCTGTAATATGAACAAAACTTAATAGTTTATTTGTTGTTCATGCAACTTGCCATAAAGGTATTGCTATGCAAAAGTTTTTCCTACAAACCAAATATAGGTAATACTAATATCAAAATTTTGGGCAACCGATATTAGTGCTCAAATTTCATAACTACCTTGTTTAATTTCAAAACTTAACAAATCTTAAAAGCCTAGAATTGGAGAACTGTTATTAGCTCTGTACAGTTAATCAGATATAGCTATATAGCAGAACTAAAGCCAAGTTGATAAATGCTTAATATTTTGCCTTTTTTTTTTTAACAAGACACTGTTAATCTTCAGTAACATGATTTGAAGTGGAAAAAGCACCTTTAAAATCTTGTCGACGCCTCACATATTCTGAAAATCACTGAATGTTAGAACTGTATTTTTGTGTAGGTTATAGTGCCCAGCAAGGAACTGGTCTTGGCAGGAAAGGATGCTGCTGCAGAGTACGATGAATTGGCTGAGCCTCAGGACTTCCAGGATGACCCAGAGTAAGTCAATGCACACGCACGCGCACACACACAGAATTAATAGCGTGCGGTAACTCTTAACCTGATCTTTGTCCTCTCCAGTGTTGTTGCATTCAGGAAATCCAACAAGATTGGTTTCTTCATCAAAGTGATCCCTCAGAAAGAAGAGGATGCGGATGTCACCGTTTCATTGAAGATCAGACATGACTTCCGCAACCTCGCAGCTCCCATCAGGCCGAGCGAGGAGGGAGCAGACAACACCGCTGAGGCCATTTGGCTCACGCATCATGTTGAGCTGAGGCTGGGACCCCTTGCTCCCTGAACATGAATACTCCGTTTACTGAATCAACAGTCCGAGAGTCTCATGTTGGGTTCTTGGAGCTAATAACTTTAAACTGTGGGATTTATTTAATTTAAAAATGATTTCTGATTCTGCTTATTGATGTTTAAGAATGATCAGGGATCTATTTGACATACAACTGTTTCATAGTTTTTTCATTTTAGCTTAAGTTGCATCATCAGATACATTGTGGAACAAACAGTGGTTGAATGATAGCTCCTTGTGCTGCCCAGTTCATAAAACTATATGAAACAATGGCTGAATGCAGACCAGCCGATAGATGCATCAAGTTTAATTTGGCTACATGATTGTTTTTGTTTCTTTCGGTGTTGCTAAATGCGATGCCAAAAACGTGCCGATATGCTGTATTTCTTTGCATTATCAACCTCCTCAGCTTAAACACTGTATGCTCTATCAGTAAAAAACAAAACCTTATATATACAGCACATATACTTATTAAAATGTTAGTTGTTTTGATGAAAAATAACACATTTGCTCTTGCTGGAATGTGAAAAAGGATTTATCACTATGTTACATACAGTGTTTTCCTAAATGGCAAAGCAACTACAAGCTCCCAGCCTCTGTCTCCACACTTGAGGTACATTTTGTCTTATTAAAGGTGTTAGCAGTTTATGTTCAAAGATGCGAGTGAGTGGTTATACATTAATATAACATTGAGATTATAGTGACTGTGGAGAATAACTAAGTGGAGTCCATGAGCAGAATCAGAAACCATATCTGAGAACAATCTGAACAATTCCCAACCGTGCAGCGTACACAAACACACCTCTGTGCTTATAGCTTGTGTATCCTTGTCAACATCCTTTTCTGCAGACAATAGTATCGTATTAACTTGCATGCTTCAAATATAATAAATATCACACAGATTAGACAATGTCATCACAGTTACTGATCCTGTACGGTTTTCTTATCAAAAAGGTTGCTCTTGTGTCGAAGGTGATTCCTGCCCATAATATTACTATTGTCTGAAGTCACACAGTAACTGTTATTGGCACTTAGGAGAGGATGTCTAGGAAGCTCTGTAAATTACATTGAGTGTTATCAGTTTAATGTGTTAAGACACTATCATTTTTCCTGATTTGAAAACGTATGTTTTTGGTTTGTAGACATCACTGACCCCCTTGTCAGTGGGTATCGTAAGCTGCTGTCACTTTTGGTCTCACGTGTGTAAACTTAGTAAAAAAAAAAAGAGCCTTACCACACAGTTAATCTTCTGTACTGGCTAATAAAATAATGTGATACTGTAACAGACCTCTTGACTGTTTTGTATCTAGAGTTGATGACGTGACTTTTAAAGCAGTTACATTTTTGGTCGACACGAACCGTGGCTTTCTGGATTGTGTGATGTGTATACTCTTGTGCTTCGTACTGTATTCATTGTCACCACAGGATGGCACTATAGGCAAACGGTATTAGATAGTTGCAAGGAACATATGGGCAGACGTTAGAGCATACAGGGACAAGCGCTCTTCGACGTGATCTTCAATTACTTTACAAGTTGGAACAGTACATCTGATGATAGTAATGTGTTTGACTGCGAAGGCACAAGGCACTCTGATCCAGACAGAACCATATCAGCAGGCGTCCAAGCGAGGCTGGGTGCTCTTTTCAGGATGAGTCATGAGAATAAAATGTCTGTCAACATTAGGAGTTGACAGTAATGGAATTTGTGTTCCAGCAGATACCATTTTGTATTTAACACACATCAGTTCTGTTCAGTGATGGCTTCCTCACACGGGGGACGGTTTATTGCGTCTGGAAAGGCAGATCAGATATGTGTGATGCAGGCCTGTTGCAGCTCTCCTATGAGGTCTGTCTGCCGTGTAAACAGACCCACTCCGTCTGGGTAATAAAGCCATGATTTTCTTTTATTTTCCGCAGATATAAGCAGCTCAGAAGAGTGGCCTGCGCGAGAGCCATAAATCACCCCCGATGATGAGGTAATAAAGCACACATGGGGTGAGTGTGTACCACTGAAACGGCCCAGACTCCTACTTCAAGCACAGCTGATGATAGAAGTAGCTGACTTCCAGTGGTATACTGTATATGCACTTGCTGGTGGGGGACTGCTGCCTTGCTGGGAATATCACATTTCGTTGAAAGAGGTTAACATTTGCTATATTGAACTTTTATGCCTAGTCACTGCCATAATTTAATTGAGATGAATAGAGAAGACTGCTTTAAAATGACTGAATTGCATATGGCATAGGGAGACTTATGCAGTAACGTTATGACTGATTCATGAGCAGACCTTGAATGTTCCCCAAAAACACCGTCTGGAAGACAAATTCTGGATTCCTCTGGTCAGGATAATATTTTCCTGGATGGAGACTCAAATTATTTCATGCTCAGCGTCGGCCTGTTCGTATTTGTAGAACCTTATACTGTAAACACCACAGAAATTTGACCTGTGACCATGTTATGGGGATTAGAAATTAATATCAGGGTTTTCCAGCAGCGCCGAGTAAGTAAGTAGGTTACTCAAGGACTTAGTCATTTCATGTCTCCTTTCCTCTTCCTCTGTTTTCCTCTTCTGAAGACTAACATCTTTATTTATAAAGACAGAGCTGGCCAGCCTTGACCAGATGAAAAATTCCTCACTGAATTACAAGTCTGACTGCACCCAGGACCTTTCCACAACTACGTCATCGACCAACCACCAGTAACTCACACACAGAAGATGACAGAAGAAAGCAAAAGAGAGAGAGAAAAGCTACACTTCAGCAGAGACAGTAAATTCCCTCCATCTAACAGAAAGATGGGATATACAGTAGAAGTCTTGAACAGTACTGTATATTTCTCTGTGCACTTCCCCTCTCATGGGTCAACTGTGCAGTGCATTCTGTACATGCATGAGGATAAAGCTGTGCTTTCTCCTTTAGATTTGTCAGGTGGATAAATATTGCCAATAGAGAGGAGTCTCTATTTTCCCCTTTTTATGGACCACAATGGTTTGGACACGTCCTGTTTTTGAGCATGAGGAGTGGAAGCACAAAAGACCCAGGAACTCTTTTAATTCAAATCCCCCTTTTTTAGGTTGAGCAGTACTTCTGGAGGTGCCCTGAGTGATTAATCACCTCCTTCATTTTCTGTTCACCAGACCATCATCTGGTTAATTAGAGGTAATTGATGATGTCTACACTAATGAATAACAGTAGGCATGTGGGCTTCCAAAGATGGGAAAGCCAAACCTGTGAAACCTTAGCTTTTCAGGGGAAAAGAGTTCCACCAGTGCTCTTTTTGTCATTTTCTTTCCATCTCCCTCCATTTCCTCTCGCTTTCACTCTCAGTCTGCATTTAGATGGCTGTAGGTAGGTTAGAATGTTGACTTTGGACGCCCAGTTGAAAAAGATCGCTCTGAGAAAGCAGCTGACTCCCAACACCCCCTCTGAGCCCCCATCCGCCTTAACTGACGGAGATGCAGACTGCAGGCCCAGTCTGCGCTTTCATTTACCATTTGCTCAGTTGCTCATCGGCTGCATTACATGTATAAGGGCACAAGTATGTCAGCACCCTGAGCTAAGGCCAGTGGCACGGACTGGGCCCTCGGGGGAACCACCAGTGCCATTGGAGGGCTGAAAGTCGGCTTTTTGCTCAGTAACTTCCCGCTCAATGAAAAGACCAGAGTAGAAATGAAATGAAATAATCAGGGCTAGTCTTGTTAGGTGAAGGAATTAACACCGTCCAAGGACTTGGATGGTTCCTAAATAAGGGTGCACTGTGACCGAATCATTTGGGAAATACATTTTTCACTTTCTTGATGAGAGTTAGATGAGAAGATCAATACCACACTCATGTCTGTACGCAAAATATGAAGCTGGAGCCAGCAGACAGTTATCTTAGCTTAGCATAAAGACTGTAAAAAGGTTCATTTAGCTTCCCTGGCTCTGTCCAGTGACAAAACCAACACCTCTAAAGGCCAGGTCACACTAGAAGAGAAATGGTTTGAATGACGTGTTTTGCACAGCAGGGCAGTCATGGCATGAAATGGGTGTGGATGTCAGATTGTCGATTTCAGAAAGATAAAGAAATGGTCTTTCACAGGCCCCCCCAATCCAGCATTGTAAAGGTGTGGGGGGAGAGGGTTTCCATGCTATTTGACCATCTGACAAGGATTTCTGAAAAAGCAAACAGGATGCTTAAAGCTGTTTAACATGTTATATCTCATTTGTTTAATACGTACAATAACAACTTTACTCTTTGGCTTTTGTGCAGATTAAACAAACAAGATATAAAGTGTTAATTAGTGAGCTTTAGAGGTGCGGTTAGGAGCCAGCTTCATATTTTATGAACAGACATGAGAGTGGAATCCATCTTCTCATCTAATTGTCGGCCCGAAAGTGAATAAGCTTATTTCCCGAAATACTATTCCATTATTAATTACACTGTGTGTAAAGTCTAGCGAGTAAATGTTGTGTTCCTACCTTCAAGATCAACTTGGGCAGTTAATCTTTAAGGTGCCTATATCAAGTCACACGGTGGCCTGAACTTTCCGAGACTTATTTTTGCACGGACATATAATTCTAGTCCCAGGACATTTTGCCCTGGAACACAAATGAAACTAATTTATTTGCTTATATTAGCAAACACAGTGTAGCTTGAGTTCTCCTGACATTTATAGAAAAGAGTCATGAATCTCTGCACCTGCCACACTAAGATCTTCAATTCAGTGATGCCCAGCACAGGATAATCCTCTGTGATCTGCAAGTATCCACCCAAACGAGGTTCATTAATTGCCAAAATGAATTACATGCCCCACAGAAATTCAGCAACACGCACGAATAACGCAAGTTCAATAAATAGAGGATTTCGATTAGGGCAACACTTGTAATAGAAGCACTATTGTTGTCTTACTGTGGTCGGTATAGCCAGAGGCTTCTTAGGCAGCTAAGCCCCATTAGGTCCTGCTGAAAGTGTGCTGGCAGCTGAGAACGGGTGGATTGATGTAGAAGACAGAAGTGGCTGGTTTTTGCTATACAGCCGTCCCTGCGTGTGCAGCCAAACCCACAGAAGCCACACCACAAATACTGGATTTCCACATCAAGTATTTGAACGCACACAAATTCCCAAATTCCCATTTAACCCAGGAGAGGCTATGTTAAATCAATGCAGGGAGTCAATGAGAACTTCATTGGATTTATGGTGGAGGAACAGGAAATTACAAACTGTAGATGTGGATTTGCTGTAGACTCCATCAGTGTTAAATTTCACAAGGTGAAGAGCCCCTTAAAAGTATAGAGCACAGTAAAAGTCTGCTGCAGATGGAACCTTTGATCCTGCAAAGCAGTGAAGCGAATGATTGGTACAGGTTGTATGTGTTTATATCAGCATGTAGTGATTGTGTTTTAACTTGGCTTCATACACAATTAAATTTTGTTTTGCACCTGACAGATTAGTACAATATAGGCTTTATGATGTGTATAACAGCTATCATTTCAAACATCTCTATCAACCCCACAATAACTCACCATTTGATGTGAAAAATGCTTATTTTTTCGTACCTTTTCTCTAATCTTTTCTCCTTTTTTTTACCGACTATGTAACTTTCATACATACATTCACATCTTCGGGCGTTTTAACAATCCTTCAAATTAGACAAATCCAAGAAAGAAAAAAAAAAATCACTATTCATATCCAGTGACTTCAATAACACCACAACCTGTGATGAGGGTTCATAGCAGACATTGTTTATTTTTATGAGCAAAGCGTATAGCTCCCGGAAAATGAGTTGAATGGATTGCATCAGTGTTAATATTGGATTTTGTTTTGATGTAAATGCCAGCGGTGGTGATGTATCTGTAGTTCTTTTCACCTCGGTGTCAGAAGTTCACCATGTCTCCGACTCTGAGACTGATGTGAGTGATCTTTCCCACTTGGCTGCTTGTAATTATGGTTTAAATGATATAACATGAAGGCGGTAGAACTGTTATATATTTGACTCTTGTGGACTCTATAATAGTAACTAATACTAATTTGACAGTTAGCCTGTTTTTGTGAGTCCAGTTTCTGTACAATAACGTTTCCCAGACGATAGTTAGACAAGGTCTTGTCTAACTATCGTCTGTGGTATTTCATCTTTTTCTCTTTTGTAATCATGGGATTTTCGGAGTCAGTGATTTCACAGTTTCACATATTGCTTTAAGTAAGGACTTAAAAGGGCCGCTCATTGGCTTCAGCCTTTATTACCTCCGCCAAGGAGGTTATTTTTTTTACCCGTGTCTGCTTGTTGGTTTGTTTGTTGATTTGTCAGCAGGATTATGCAAAAACTACTAAACCGATTTGCATTGAACTTGGTGGAGGGAGAAGGCATGGACCAGGGAAGAACCCACTAGATTTTGGGGCAGACCAGATCATTTACTATGAATTTGAATTTTTTCCCCTGAAGTCTGTTGTATGTTGTTTGAAATCGGGCTTGGCTGAGGTATGCACTCTTCTGAATACATCTTCTATTTGGAACTGTGCTTAGCTGACCGCATTATTATTACATACAGCATACTGTATAATTCTTATAGACTTTCTTCCAAAGTAGTTTGGAGTGTGAGATTTCATTCAATTCACTGCATAATGAATTATCTAGCAACTGATGAAGCCATAGATGTAGGGTTGGGTTGTGTTTTGATTCAATAGTGACTATTTTTAGTCCAAAGTGACCTGGATTTGTAGCTGCACACTAAAATGTCTAAACATGTGTCCATGCATTGAATTAATGAGAAAATCGTCTTTAAAAGAGTTTTATAGATTCTCAAGCTCAGCTGCGGAAACGGAGTCAGACTCAAGATCCCACATGGACTGTCGGCAGACATCACAGGGCTAAATTACAAATTTCAGTCATGCCCAGATAATTTAAGGCAGATTGTACTTTGTTATCCCTGCTAAAACAATAAAACAAGCAATGTATAATGAAATTGTGATGGGATCAGTCTGCGTGATTAGGGAAAGCTAATTGTATTCAAAGAGGCTGCTTGTGAATTAGAATATCAATCTCATTTCATTAGGTTTTAATTAAAATCAGATTTTACAGTATCTTAACTTTACATTGAATATTCAACTTGATTTTGATTTTGTGCGCTTATACTATAAACTGCAGATGCTCCTCTGGACTATAATAGAAATCTGTAAAATCACATTTAGTGTGCAGTGTACAACCAGCTGTGTACTCTCCGGCTCTTACAGTGTTTGAACTGAATTCATTTTTCTCAGCAGGACAGATTGTTATCTGGGTAGGTAAACTCCTTCCATTTTGAGTTTATATAATATCTAAGAGGCTGTATTAACTGAGAATTTTCAAAAACAAAAACAGAGATAAAAATGAAATGAGCCCTGATAGGCCTGACAAGAGGCTGGGGACTAGACATTCACTAGTGTCTGACGTAGAAATTTCCAAACATTTATTATTTACAGAAGGATGTCTGCTGTCTGGGGGCTCTGGCTGCTGTTTATCTACCGACTGGACATGCCTAAGGAGTGTTTCACTGTAAGGACATCCTCAAGCATTGCCAGGTCTTGTCACTGGTAGATGTTCCTGCCGGTAGGATCTGGGTGGACTGGGCTTGATGGCTTTTGTCTAAACTATGTTGTTCTCTTTAATTTCCTGTTTATGGGGCTCACAGATTTGATTTCCTGCCTACAAGGGAAAGATAAACTTGGTGCCAGTCCGCTGACTTTGGTGGGGGAAGAATTTCACTTCAGTGAGCCACAATGACTTCATCTAAGATCCCCTTAGACCAAACCCCCCCCCACACACACACACACACCACCATGACTGTTGGAAGACGGGCCTCACTGGATTTTCACATCTGTTGTTTGAAATTTCATAATTTAGTCTTGAGAAGACTTGGTGGGAGAGTGTATATAGGACAGGGTGAAAATGAGAAACAGAGTCAGTGTAGGTGGTAGTGTATACAAAATTTTTCTTAATCAATTAAGTGCGAATAACATAAACTAATTTTTAAAACCACCACTGACAACAACATCTTAATAAAATCTGGTTTTATCCAGTATGTCTCTCATTGCATAAAGAGTGGTTGTACTGCAGTGTAGCAGAAGTGGCTCAGCCTGGTCGCAGGGTGGAAGAAGGTTGAAGAAAAAAGAGTTGCAATAATGAAGGTCGAGGACGGGGATGGACATAGTGCTCCTGAGGGAAGAAAATATGTCTTCAGGGGAGAGGAATATTTTGGCCTGGGACCGATCTGAAGTATCTGTCACTCCTTTCCTGTGGGAAATCCTCCGATAATGATTGAGACTTAGCAACAAGGACTCCGCAAAGGATCTCACTTCTTCAGACACACATCATTTGAATTTACATGTGTGTTCTATGTGTGTCGGCAGCTGTAAACTAATCATTTGTGTTAATAATATTCAGTAGGCAACATCTGATCTACAACGTGAGTCTTAGCGGGGCTACAAAATGGAAAGTCATGATTCACTGCTAACTGCACACAACAGCTCACCCACGGCTACAGATATGGGAGCGCACTCCTGGCTGTGCAGTGGTAATACATCCCTGACATTTTTCCATTTGCCAGAGGATGGATGAGTTTGACCCCTGAGTACTTGACCTTGTTCCCCCTGAAGCAAGAGCAACACATTCCCCACCAGATCAATATCACTCTGTTCAGTGTTGGAAAACTTTTGGTTGGCTGAATGTTGAAAGAGGGACCACCACTGGGGTGCAGTTTCATACAGATTAGAATCAGAATTTTGTATTGTTGCTGAGATATTCCTTTAAAATTGAGAGTATGAGTAAAACAACATATATCTGAGATGAATTTTAGTGCGGGTGTCAACCTTAGGACTGCAATGACTTCATGTTTATGGTGCAGCTTGCACAACAATGTGAGCAGGAACTTATGCCGGCAAACGTCCAACATGATCTGTTATTAACAGCCCTTTTTTCCTCACTTCGCTGAGTTCATAAATATTTTCATGCTGGGGGTTATCATAACATGACCTCATGCAAAGCTAAACAAAGCATTCCTTCTCCTTCTGCCCAGAATAAAAATCATCTGTCTCTCAACTCCCCCCATGTATTCTCAAATTTTCCGTCTTATTCACAGCTTTTATTGACATCTTTTCTTTCTTCTCCTTTTATTTATTTCTTTGACTATCTTTTCATTTGCCCATCCCTCCTTTTTCTCCCATCCTGGTCAACCCAGCCCCTAATTAGAGGTGAGTAAAAATAAGAGTGGAGTAGCTGAGCTTGTGAGTTTGGCCGACCAGGAGTTGAGCAAACCAGGTCGGCTGCCAGACATGAAAGCCTTTTGGGCACATTGGCCGGCACATAGCCGAAAAGTGGGTCACAAAACTGAAACCCAGGCATGAATTTTTAGTGCTTTAAAACAGCCTCCTTAAAAACAGGTCAAACATCCCCTCAATCAGGACCCTGAAATCCCAGACACCTCAGGGACTGTGGTGCTCAATTTATTAACAAGCACTTACACTGGCTTGATCACCTGTGGGCTGGAACACGAGAGGGAGGTTTTCTTGAGTCAGCGTGAACAGGAACTTGGTACTGCTGCCTATTTATTTTCTCATTTTCTCTCTCAGCACTGTAACTGGATATGCCCAGATGGCTGCCGTTGGCTAGATTGGCAGGCGTGTATTTCAAGCTGTTTATATTTGGGTGTGTCTCCAGGGATACTCTCATAACTTACATGGCTGTTATATCAATCCCTGATTAGTGTACAATTAACACTGTACTGCCAAAGATGTTACTTAACATAATTTTTCAGTTCATTTTTTGTAATGACATGATTGTATATTCTGCGCTTGAAGACTTTTTCAAATTTTGAGTTTTCACTTTTTAGATCTTAAACAACAATAATGTTTTTTCCTACCGTGGATGTTTTCTACCCATGACTAATGTATCCTGGCATTAGTCCCTCTCTAGTGAGAAAGAAAATACTTTTTTTTTTTTTCCAGCTACAATTCCTTTTAATGTGACGACATGATATTAGTTTTGCAGTCAAATAACCTGAGCTGAACTCTTTTCCTCTTGGAATATATTCTTCGACCTCTTCAACATATGGGTTTGCACTTTCTACAAAAAGAGGTATTTGTCACATACTCTTTCTCCACTTGTTTTAATGACTTCTGTGGTGTTGCCTTCCATTACTAAAGGTTTATGAGGGGAAATATGGTAGAACCCAAACTGTCAGTTAACCATGGCTGCAACCAGTAATTAGACCTACCATTGGCATGCTTACATGATGGTTACTGACTCAGATTTAGGAAGTTGAATGCTGGTTGCGATTAAATCCCAGAAGAAATGGTCCTATCCTTTCTTTGATTCTACAGACAATATTAACATTGTTATGTTGCACTGGTAAGGGTTTTCAGGCTTTTATGTCTTGATTGAACACATTGCCTGTATTTAGTATGGTTTTCTTTTTTTTTTGTCTTATATGAAGGATTTTCCAAAATTTTTTTAAAGGAATAGTACGACATTTCGGGAAACATGCTTCGTCCGTGAGAGTTAGATGAGAAGATCAATACCACTCCCATATCTGTACCATATCCCATATCTAAATATGAAGCTAGAGCCAGGAGCCATTTAGCTTAGCACAAACACTGGAAACAGCAAGCCTGGCTCCGTCTGAAGCTACCAAAGTCCGCCTACCACCAACTCTGAAGTTCTCTAATTAACACTTTATATCTTCTTTGTTTAACCTGTACAAAAACCAAAGTGTAAGAACAACAGGTTGTGGAGTCACTGCACCGGGCCAAGAAACAGTCCAGCACATAATGCCTCGTAAAACTGCTTCCAAATTGTCGTCCTTACAATTCTGTTTGCAGGGGTTAAACAGATACATCAGGTTAATCATTGAGCTTCAGATTGTGGTTGGTGGATTTTGTTATCCTTAGACAAAGTCAGGCAAGCTGTTTTCCAGTCTATATGCTAAGCTTAGATAACCAGTCACTAGCTGTAGCATCATACTGAATGGACATAACAGTGGTATTGATCCTCTCACCTTATTCTCAGCAAGAAAGTGAATAAGCATATTTCCCAAAATGTCTAACTACCTTTTAAACAGCAGGTACACTTGAATTTGCTGTTCCTTTTAAGTCTCCAGATGGGATTTTTTTATTGGCTTCTGAACTTCTGATAAACTTCAACGCCTCTTTAAGTGACTACTTCAACATTAATTCCCCAACTATTTAGGGTTTGCATGAAAGGGTTATGCAACCCAATCGAAAGTCTGAAAATACAGCCCACGCATTATTCAAACCTTGCTTCATTTTCTCAGGAAAAGTTTGGCAGAATGACTAATGTGGGTTACTGTTTTTCGTAAATGGAGTCTGACCTAGCTGGTGCTAGACTGCTCTGAGCAGAGAGGAGGAGAAGGTGGAGTAAAGGAGGAAGAGGAGGGTGAGGAGGGGTGTTGAGGGGGATGCTAACATAGAGAAGCACAGTACCTTCCTATTCATGCTGGCTGGCAAACAGGTGGTCAGGGAATGACATAGGGAAAGTGCTGCTATCACACCTCACATACACCTATTTTATACTTCCAACTATCACATCCTCATGCTCTCTATGTCTCTACACACACACACACACACACACACACAAAGTCTATCATCCTGGTTTTACTACACTCACTCTGTCTATCCTGTCCATTTCAAATGAGTGGGTCATAAATTCCTTCATCACCTCAACTCACCCCTGAACGCTGTCACTTATAACTAACCCCTCTATTCTAGTAGGAGTGTATCTTGGCTTATGGGCGCAGCTTTTAGCAAAATAATTATTTACTACTCTAGCTCGTGTATCTCTGAATGTACTGTAGTACAGTGGAGGAGGCTGTTTTCATTCCTTCACCTTTTAATAGGTTCCTGATGTGCCATGTCTCTACAAGTTTGCATTTGGCCTTGATCAGAGCAAAACTAAATTGATTCAAAGAGTAGCTGGATGTGGATTTCACCATGACAGCCCCCTGTAACTCATTTTCCTGACTGGAAAAGGAAACAAAGGGGCATTCACATGGCACCGCATACAGCTGACATCTGTTCAGCATCATGTTGAATAAATCTTTTTATATTCACCTGCCGTGACATAATCTAGATGTACTGCCCGTCATCAAAGTCAACTTCTCCTGCCTGCTTTGATGTCCTCCATATCCTTTTTGGTGTAATGGCTGCTATGACTCGTCTGATCGCAGAGATGTTACATTTTTCCAGATTTTCTAGTGGTTTATTTGATGGCAAAAGCGTGACAATCGCTCATGAGTGATCTTAGGGGAAAGCTGAGTCAAAAGAAATTACATTCCTCATCAGACCCTCCTACTTCTGAAGAGCATCGGGACTGAACCCAGGAAAGACAACATCAGGGCTGATAAGACACTTGGCTGCCTGCCCTGTACACAACAAAAAGCAATAGGCTTGGATATGCTCACATACAAATTCTGCCATATCAGTTTTGGAAATACCCACCAGGCCCTGGTGTGTTTGGACCCAACCAACACAAAATAAACTCAGACAGCCAGGTCTGAGTTTATTGTGTGTTGGTTGGGTCCAAACTCACTCTGCAGAAAGACGGGAAGCAGACGCAAAGGATTCATCAGGCTCTTGTTGAAAGGCAGATTTAGCACCCTGCGTCTAGTTAGTCAGCCATCCCAGCCCGGGCCTGTTCCATGCCCACTTTCTCCACACATCTGTAAGAGCTTAAAACTCAGTGGGCTGGATCACAAAGACAGAGCTGGGCATTGTCAGACCTAAGATTCTCTGCCAGGACTCGACCTAAATGGATTAGAGACTCAGTCAGAGAGCACCGGGGGAGGCCTAGTTCACTGCCCTCAACCAGCAGCCCCAGTCCCCTCAGTTCATCAGAGCAATGGTCTGCACACTAGCGACGACTGAGGACTGCTCTCCATCCCATTGAAGGGGGTTTTCTTTGAGAGCACTGGAGAGAAGAAGCAATGCAGTTAGCAGAGTTATAGGCATGAGAACACTACAAAAGACTAAACAAAGGTGGAGAGGGTGGTTGAAATAGACTACACAAATGCCTCTTTTCATTTGATGACTTTGGCTCTTCAGCAGTAACAGCTTACTCTGGTATTTCTGTTTTTATACCTCCTCGTCCTCCCTTTCTCTTTTTGTCACCTTCCCACTCCTTTCTCCTTGTTTTTCGTCTCCAGGCCTCTCACCCAGCTGCCATATAATGGCATGTGTTTTGATTGGTGCAGCAGGGGGAAGCAGGGTATTGTCTGGACAGGATCTAGGCTGAGATCAGCAGATAGATTGGATGGTGGTTTAGGGCAGTACTCAAGCTACCAACGTCATCTTTGTTTTAGTTGGACATTGCAAACACTTAGCTAATCCTAGAAAAGAGCCAGACATGCAGGAAATAGGGACTTATGAAAACAAGCAACCAGTCTGGCATTATTATAATGTCAAAGTCATTCATTAGAAATAGGAGGATTGATAACTGAGGAACATAATATCAAAACTAAATAAGTTTGATTTATTTCTGCTGCCTCTTACGTGTTGGATCATTTTCCATGGTATTTCCCATCTGTGCATACTTTATTGCTCTGAACAGAGACAAGATTTTGAACTTCACCTTTACCTTCCTAGTAAATGTTATCTGAGCATCCTGAACTGCCGCTTTCATGGTTGGTTGTGGCCCACCCCAGTTGGTTATGGCTGACTTGTCAGGACTGCACAGGCCTGGCTACCTCTCCCTGTGCCAAAGGTGGCTGACACTGAAAGGATGCAGACAACTGATTTATGTTTTTTGGCAAAAAAGCTAACAATTAATTCCTGGCGAAAGGCTCAAATTATAACATGCTTGGGTTGTTGTGGCAGGGGTGCATGATCTGAAATAGTTGGTCTGTCAGTGCAATGAATATGCTATGATGCAGAGGTGTTGGTAGCCAATATGAAACAGGGCTTGAATGGTAATACATCCCATATGGTTTGCCACACTTTGATTAATCGGGAGAGAAGTCAAAATGTTTCTGACTTTTGCCCACATTTATCAAATAAACTGTTTGTATTAGGAAAAAACCCAGATTGGTGTCCGGCTTGTGTGATGGATGCACATGTGTACATACACAGAGTACATGTACTGAGATAACTGAGATCCCGAATCCAAGTCTCCCCTTACAGGCCCTACCAACATTGTTCCCTTCACAAAAATTTGAGAAGATAACAAAAGCGAAGTATGTAAAATTATTTGAATCTTTCACGTTGTATTTTTCAGTCAACTGATGGAATAATATTTTCTGTTAATTATTATTTTTCTACATGGTGTTTCACAGCCTTTTCCACATTGTCAGGAATAAAATTCAGGTGGGGAAATACGGATTTCTCAATTTCCACAGCCATGCTAGCGGCACTGTGAGGCTGTCCTTGGGCACAGCAGTGCTTTCAGCTAAAAGCTAACAGCATGGTAACATGCTCACAGTGACAATGCTAACATGCTGATGTTTTGCAGGCATGTTTACCAACTTAGTTTGGCGTTTTAGCATGCTAGCATTTGAAAATTTGCACAAAACACAAAGTGGTGATGAGAATTTCAATTGTGTTGGAAGTATTTGGTCATAAACAAAAGCACTGGACAAACTGAAATTTTGATGTGATGATGGCGCTAGATGAAAAAGTAAGGTAGAAGATTAGATAAACTTTCAGACAATCCATCCAATAGTTGTGGAGACATTTCACTCAAAACCACACGTATGCCAAAAGAAAAAATCAAGATATAACCAAAGTCAGGAGGATCATCAGGGAGCCACAAATATCTGTATAACATTTCCTGTCAATCCATCCAATAGTTGTGTTATTGAGATATCTCAGCCTGGATGAAAGTGGTGTACCAGCCAGCCAACAGACAGACGTTGTCATCTCCAAAGCTTGGCAAAGACGCTTGTACTATGCAGGGAGGTGCAGAGCTGAGCTGATGCTGTGTCATCTTCATCTATTCCAGTCCATCAGAATTCATCTCTTGTATCACAAACTGTACTGTAGTCAAAATGACAAGCTGGCCAGAGGGACAGTTACACAAGAATCGGAATAGGTGCCCAGTTTCTGAAATAACTTCCTCTCCTTCAGGGGTGGATTCCACATCGCCTGATGTTCTGTGGGATTCAAGGACTCTGAGGCTTTCCACAGTGTGTCATTTCCTCCCTGGAATCCGTGGATTACTCATATCACTTCCTATTGTCCTTGCCAGGCAGTGGCCCTCTTGGCTGCAGCTTGCCTTAGTCTATGGCTGCTTTTATGGCCGTATGGTTGTGCCACAGTCAGCACATGTCCACTACTGTCAAAAACATTATTTTCTTTCCTTTTCTTTTCCTTTCTCATTTAACTGTTGGAAAATTAAATAGTGAAATTTGAGTGCAATGGAACTGTCATCCATTTTAACATAATTCCCAGGCTTTGAATGGCATTTGGCAGAGAAATTTATTGTGTGGCCAAAGGCAGACAGCACTTATCCAGCAATGTTTAAAAACCATAGCCATGTATGGTGTTGGTTAAACCATTAAAGAAACATTGAGTTGCTCATTTGATGATATGTTCAACTTTGAGTGATAAAATCCTGGAGTGTGTCACTAAAATTGGAACGTGTTAATGAGAAAACACTTGCTCCGACACTTTATTCCAGCACCCTAAACCTTCACTGTGATACAGATGCTGCTCTCTTTCCTGAATGCTCAGTTTTGCCTCTGGTGGGATGAAAAAAAAAGAAAAGAGGGAACAAAGAGGAAAAAAAGAACTTTTCCTTCCAGCTCCAACACAGCCCCTGGATCTGCATGTGGAAGTTTTAATAGGAGTCAGATGTGCTCCTCCTAATCAAAGGAATATGGCGGGAAATGTTAGAGAGCACAAGCAAGGAGAAACAGGACTACAGGAACTGTGATAAGACTCAAACTACAATAACAAATTACACTTCTCGACTTCAGAGCCAACTAACAAATTTACTGTAGGCTTAGAGTTGATTTTCCCTCCATGGTCATATGGTGGTGTTAAATGCCATTTATGAGGTGCTGTACATTCTGGGAATAAAGACAAAATGGCTTGTAAACAGGGAAAGGCTGTATATCTTTTTTTAGCACTTGCAATATTTGTGTTCCTATATATTAGCGATGCAAATTAATTGTCCTTGTAACTTGGTCTTTAAAGCGGCCATAATCAATGTTTTTATAATAACAATAGATCAAATGACTATGTATAGTGTATGTATAATCTGAAAGAGGTCTCTTGCAGTGATGAACCCGAAGCGAAATATCACCCGACTCTGCAGTTCCCCACAGCTTTACTAAGCATTTTAGTGTCTTTCAGCTCATTATTTTGTTTTTTTAACCCATAACTTTACTGTAATGGTTCACTCTCACGCCTCTCATGACATTGTTTTCAGCTGCAGCAGGCTGCTGTTTTCAGAGAAAAAGCTCTAAGAACCCATTGTATGCTAGCTGCCCATCACCAAACAGCAGAAAGACAAAGTTTATATTTCCCTCAAGAGTTGGTGGAGACCAAACACAGAGCTGAAACGAGAATAGAGTAGATATTCACCAGGTGGCCAGAAACACATCTTCAAATGAATACTAATGTTTCTTCATAACTACAGGATATGTAAATAGGCAACTGTTTGTTGACAAGTTTGCCATATCAACTTAAAAGGTGACGATATCCCAGTGTTGTGTTCATACCTTGTTTCCACTGCCCCTAAGTGGCCGAAAAATTTCTTACTGCAGGTTGAAATGACATAACAAATTCTTCTGCCTCTACTAATAAAAAAGAGAATCTAACAAAAAAAAATTAATTGTATGACATATTTTTGTTGTATTATGGAAAGCAATTAAGCCAGACTGAAACAAATATTACTGGCAGCTGGAAGTTTGAGCTTTGAGTTTTGACTGATAGTAACTGTCAAACTCCATTTGGATTCATAGCTTTTGTTTACCGTTTTCTGCCACCTCCAAGTGTGTGTTATAATTTCAATATAATGATTTTCTCTCCACAAAAGAAGTGGCTACTGCTGCTCAGCATATTTTTTGCGCTGATGTTGCACATGTAGTTAACACGCTAATACCACAAAGTAGCTTGCTCTGTCCTGTGACAATGGCATACCGCCTATCTAATCACCCACTGCAGCCAACCTCGCTCTGTCTTTTTCCCACTATCTCTCTGTTTTTCAATCATCCTACTTATTATGCAGTATATCTGAGTGCCTGAGCATGCCCAGAGCACACTGACCACCAGCCAGCCGACAGCATGTAAATGGAAGTGATGAGATCATGTGCTGATACACGTTCACAGAGGAGGAACAAACTGGGCTATTCGTCTTTGTCAAACCACCAGCTCCTTTCTTCTGCTTGTAGACTAAACACACTCACACACACAGACAGACACGCATTGTATTCATGTATGCTTGCGAGTGCACACAAAATGCCACCACACACACAGAGATAAAAAACACAATGTAAAACTTACACGTGTACAAACAGACACACAGACTGACAGACCTGCACATATTATGCAGCATGCCAAACATCCCTAAGAAAGTACAGCATATTTAATTTGTCACTCATCTGCCAGTCTGCGGGGTCACTCTCTTCTGTGGTGACCTTTACTGTTTCTGAAGCTTTGTTTGCATCCCTCTGACTCTCACAGACAGGCAAACCACCGAGCTGTGACTTCAACTCCCATTAACATAAAATAACCCTAGGTCATGCACAAAGAACTCATGGGAAAGCAACCTCTAACGGCTCAGACCTTGGCTTGATTATAAAAGGACATTTTCATTGCACTCCATTTTCTAAACCAAACTGGCTTGGTTCACAGAGAATATCTGTGGTTGTAAGAGTACTAATAAAACGGGTGGAGTAGGAAAAACAGAGAAAGAAGTCAAAATAGAGATAGAAGTAAAAGAAAGAAGCTGTCACAAAAATAGGGGACCATGTAGGAAGCCTGTCGAAGCATGTTGTGTCTATTTACAACACAGTCATTGCTGCTGTCTGGAATGCCTGCATTTGACTAAAAGAGCAATAATCAAGAAAGCTGCAGGCTATGGCATCCACATTAGAGAGGTTATGAGGATTCAGCAGTTTGCATGAACTATATTTCGCCTCAGTCATGCCATTGGGGCAAAAGCTTAAAAACAAGCTTGTGTGAGATGGTTAAAAAAAAAAAAGATCCTCTGGTGTCTGTTTTCATTTAGCGTGCTGCATTTCTAAGCATGGAATGGCCACAGTGGCATCATCCAGGTGGGTGGCTGGTAACAGTAGTGGATGAAGGGCTTTCTCGAGGCGTAGATAGGTTTTCCATTACAAATTGTATCAGGTGAAAGAACATGTTTTCTTAATTGGTCATTGCAAAGAGCAAAGAGTTTTTTTCTTCTCAAACCCATATGCTGAGCAGATGGGATTAAACCCAAGCAGAATTCACAGGCAGTTATAAATAAAAAACCTGGATGGCCTAAGGTGTAACCTCCTCTTTACAATAACAAATGAGTTCACCTTGAATTGGAAAGAACACTTCCTCTGCATGCCATGTGAATATTTTGGGTATTGATTCTACATTGCCCTGCCTTGCTAAGTGCCTGCCAGGGGTCAGGTGCAGGAGGGGACATGATGGAAGATCTGGTATTTATGGGAAGAGACAAGGATGTCAGAGCAGCAGTATCTTCTCCAGACATCCGGCCGAGGCCATGTCTGCTGTCAGTAAGGTGCAGGAGGCTGAATACACATGAGGTTGATTTAACAGTTCTGGTAAAAGTGTGTATATGTGTG
This sequence comes from Xiphias gladius, assembly GCF_016859285.1. Lineage (NCBI taxonomy): Eukaryota > Metazoa > Chordata > Actinopteri > Istiophoriformes > Xiphiidae > Xiphias > Xiphias gladius. The sequence continues at coordinate 19,666,735 of NC_053422.1, forward strand.
TGTGTGTGTGTGTGTGTGTGTGTGTGTGTGTGTGTGTGTGTGTGTGTGTGTGTGTGTGTGTGTGTGTGGGGGTGTGTGTGTGTGTGTGTGTGTGTGTGTGTGTGTGCGTGCATCCATGGGCAAGTACACATGTATTCACACACACATACACCAGCACACATAGAGTGTAGAGTGAAGCTGATCTGAATTACCTGGCCAGAATCGATCATGGCTCCAGAGGGCATAGTGAAAGGAGGTGTACCAACTTCAGAGAATTAATGTTCCTCCACATTGCGTTTTTATAGACTGAATAACCCACCCGTGGGTTTTAAGAATGTTTTCAGTCCTGTCTGGTATTTAGTTTCCCAAGTGAGCAATTTAAAGAGTTATGTGTCATTAACAGTCAAAGTTGATGGAGTCAAACCAAGGAAGAGCTTTACTGGCCTCTTTACTCTTACTGTATTTGAAAAGAAAAAAACAAGACTAAAAATGTGTCACTTTGCAACTGGCCCTGTGAGGCTGCAATTCTCATTACACACCAGAAAACAGAACAGTTGGAAGGATGAGATATGGAGACTTTGCTGTTCTTACGTCCTTCCCACCAGTGGGGAAAAAATATAAAGTTTTTTAGGTAAGTAGACAAAAGGCCAGGTTATTTGCTAAATTAAAATAAAACTTCTGCCTAATAAAACAGCTGTTTTTGTAGCTCCTGCCATCGGTTCTATCAGTTATGATGATACTGCACAGACCAGACTAACTGCTGATTAATTAAATCAATTAATTAAGTTATGTGTTATTAGTTATGTACCAATCTGGTATATACAGTAATGCAGGACATACTTTGGTCTGTTTTGGCTTCGTTTCCATATTGATCAATAGCAACCATTATAAAAAAAACTATATTGAATATTCATGAATCATGCAGAGTCTGACAATAGACTGTATTAAAAATAAAACATCATGAGCACAACACTAAAACAGAATTGTCTTTTGACCAAGAAATTTCCTGGTCAGAAAAGTCTACTGTAATGATCACACAAGTAAACCTTTTTGCGAATATACTTGTGCAGTGTGAGATAAATTATGAACTGCATCTTTAATAAACAATCACCATGCCATCAGTGCTTACAAGACCACTGAGCTGTGACTGGCACTGACAGAAGATTGGAGAGGACACTAAACACCACAGAAGCTAATTCCTTTCAGCATGAGCCGACAGTAATATCACCTCCCAAAACACGAAGGCATATAAAGCTGATAAATCAAATTAGCCAGATAGAGATTCTGGGATGTAATCATAGACTGAGAGCCAACACTTACAAACAGAGATAATCAGTGTCATTTCAATATATCCTCCCTCTGCTGGGAATGTAAAAGTCTGTCCAGCTTTGTAGGATAAATCAGGCAAAGCGCAACTGGTATACTGTCATTCACCATTGTGGGAGAGAGACAAAACAGCTTGTAAACAGGGACAGACTGTAGAACTTGTTTAGTACTTCCAATATTTGTGTTCCTACATATTAGCGATGCAAATGAATTTTCCTGATGTAACTTGATATTTAAAGCAGCTCAAATCAATGTTTTTATAATAACAATAGATCAAATGACTATGTGTAGTGTATGTATAATGTGAAAGAGGTCTCTTGCAGTGATGAACCCATAGTGAAATATCCCCCAGGCAGGCAGCTGTTTTCAGAGAAAAAGCTCTAAGAACCCATTGTATGCTACAGCACCAAACAGCAGAAAGACAAAGTTTATATTTCCCTCAAGAGTTGGTGGAGACCAAACACAGAGCTGAAACGAGAGTAGAGTAGATATTCACCAGGTGGCCAGAAACACAACTTCAAATGAACACTAATGTTGCTCTATAACTGCTGGATGTGTAAATAGGCAACTGAGTGTTAACAAATTTGCCATATCAACTTAAAAGGTGATGATATCTCGGTGTTCTGTTCATATCTTGTTTTCACTGCCCCCAAGTGGCCGAAAGTTTTCTTACTGCAGGTTGAAGTGACGTAACAAATACTTCTGCCTCTACTGTTAAAAAAAAAAAGAATCTACCCAAATAATTAAGCGCATTACAAATTTCTTGCTGTACTCTGGAATACAATATAGCCAGATGAAACAAATATTACTGGCAGTTGGAAGTTTTGAGCTTTGAGTTTTGAGTTTTGTCAAACTCCATTTGCATTTGCTTGTGGTATACCGTCATTCACCATGCAGCAGTTTGTAATACTACTGTTCTCTACCTATAATAGAGTTAACTTCAGTAAATTAATTACAGGTGTACTTGGTCATGACTGGCTCCCATCAGTGATTAATGAATAAAATCTGTCCAGTCAGGCCAGTTCCCAGACTTTAGACTGGAAACCACCATAAAGCCCATGTTCTCATCCTGAACTACTGAAATCAGAGAAATGGAAGAGGGTAATATGTGACCACACGTCTTCCCGCCATCCAAACACACATACTGTCTGACACATACACACACACACACACACACACACACACACACACACACACACACACACACACACACACACACACACACACACACACACACACACATACTGCAAACCCCAAAGTGATGGCAAATACTTTGACAGTTTGGCTGTCCACCACTTCCACAATACGTTCCAGTATTCTTTTATTTTGTTGGAGTCCCATAAAACGTAGGGATCTCACTCTCTTTTTAAAACTAATGTTCACACAGATTCACTTTGCATGTGACCTCTCATGAATGTGTCAAAACTTTCCCTTACGTATAAGTGTGATCAAGTTGCCCATAACTTTTACAGAGGAAAATTCTTTCCTAAAAGTTTCTGGGGTTTGACTCTGGGATTTTTGAATCTCTTTTACTGGTACAAACCATTATTGGATAAGTCATTGTGGTGGAACGGACCAATCACTGAGAGCCATAAAAAAGAGTTACCAAGCTCCCATTGCTTGTGGGTAAGGGCCACTTACAAGACTCTTCGTCATAAATACTTCTTCATATATATTTTTTTCATTTTCAAGCTCATTACACTGGATAATCACATGGGTAAGTTCTTCTACTGTCAATGCTAGTGCAATTCATCCCTTCCTGCTAGGCGGAACTAAAGAGAAAAAAACTCATCCAAACATTTTTTTTAAATTCATCATTGTTCATAAAGGAAGTGAGAAGCTAGTGAGAGTGAGATGTGAGATGTCTCTGTCTGTGTTTCTGTTTGTCCCATCTGTCAGGCAGCTGGTGGGCAACTCAGAGGGGTCCTCTTCAGAATCTGTCTGCCTCCTGTGGTCTCTTGAGCCTGGCCAATGAGGATTAAACAACCACCTTCAATCTCTGGTGAAGCTGCTTTACCATGACCTATCCATCGGCCTCTGTGGGCTCTGTTAGCACCTTCGCCTTACCGGAAAAATCGTGTCCTTGCCAGTATCTTCACTCGGATCAGAGTAACGGGACCCATTGCAGGCTCGTGAAAGACCATTAAACCTGTGGAGTGAAAGTGATGAGCAGAGCATGCTGTGGGGACTCTGCTTAAATGTGAACAGCAGAAACACCTATCACAGCCTGACTCACAGTTTGGCTAACCTTCAGGCACTGTCTGGCAAATAAAATCATACTGAGCGCCAGTTGTTGCTCTTTGATCACATTTCTCTCTAAATAAGCCCTGTGAACTGATTTTGAATTATGAATGAATCATTCTTGACTATGGCTCACTATTAACAACATCATTTGACATGAATGTTTTTGCAGCTGGGTTATTTGTACATTAACGCCGCAAATGTTGTTACAGTAAGTTATTCCCAGGTGAGAGTTTGAGTGATTCTCCAGTGGCTTATTTTCGCTGAGAAATGTAGAATGAGGCCGAGAAAAAACTGAACCAACAAAGCCTCTTGTGTCCTGAGAATAAATATGAGCCCACAGAATGGAAATGATTCAACATACTTTCTTAATCCAGAGAGTAAAGATTGAGAACGCCAAGCAGGACCCAGATGGCAGGAGGTATGAAGGTATGAATTTAACTGCCTCCAGACACGGTGCAAGCAGAGTGGGGTACACGTTACTGTAAGTGCACAAATATCCTCTGAGAGACTTCTAATGAGGATGAATATTATTACAAGCCACTACAGTATGTCTGGACTTAAATGAATTAAAAACTAGCTTGTTTGGTGCAACCCGTTTCAGTTTAGTGATGCGTAAATTTCCACGTAGAAAACACTAATGTTATAACTACTCTAACTATGAACTATGAAAAAACAGTGAATTTCTCCCCCTCTCTTTTTCTCTTTTTCTCTTTCTATGACTCTTTCTTTCTCTTACGTAGTCACACACACTCACTTACACACACACACACACACACACACACACACACACACACACACACACACACACACACACACACACACACACACACACACACACACACACACACACACACACACACACACACACACACACACACACACACACACACACACTGGGGCCTCTGATTTCCTGACATTTCACTACATTACACATTCACAATGACTGTGGCAGATATTTTGGGCTCACACACTAATGTAATTTGCAGGAGGGAAGATGAATAAATATTTTGTCAGGACCCTGCACTGTGTGACACAGATTAAGTCTTTAGCTTGTGTGGTAGTGAACCAGACCAGTGTTTAGCATTTTGTTTTTGTCTCACGAATAATTTTGATTACGTTCTCCAAAGCGTTGATCCAAACAAAGAGTGCGCCTCTTGTTGGGAGAATAAGTCCTGCCTTGTTCCTATCCCATCTGCAGAGAGGCCCTACTACAAAGCCGAAAGGCATTTAGATGGAAATGGGCTGAAACAAACACAATCAGACAGGAATGTCACATCATTTAATCCATAATCTTGTGCATACGATAATCTAATGGATAAAATGCTGCTATGAAATGCTCAGTTTCAATTATTTTGGTGTCTAGACCTTACTGGCTGTAAAGATACAGCATGTAAAAGACAGCCTGTCTGCCGAATGATGGGTTACAGTAGATGTGTGTGGGCTTTTTTGACAAACTCGAGCTCCCACCCATTTCCCCTGATTCTTTAGAACTTATCACGACAATAGAGCAAATAAGGCGTAAAAGTGATGCATGACATTCCATTGAGTTAAGTAATGTCCTGTACAGATTACAACCTGGACTACCTGTAAAAGACATGTACCTCTTTGTTCTGTAGTACTACACACACCCAAACCAACGATCTATGAGACAGACCTACGGTATTAATTCCGTTTCCTTCAGCAGATATTCATTCAGCTTTTAAAATGGGACATACCTTTGACATGATCTGTTCAGTGGTACATTGTCCATACATGGAAACAAGGAGTCAAAAGGCCTGTTTGTTCTTCCACTAATAAACTCATACTAAATCAAACTGACCAAACTTCTTTTTTGCAACATCCGGTGTTTGTTTGGGCTGTTAAAGCCATGTGAACACTGATGAGTGTGATTTCAAAATAGATAACGCCAGAAATTTATTACATACAAACATTCGAAATCAAAACCAGACGAGCTGGCAGTGAGGGAAACAGTGATTGTGTCCAGGGCAAGCCCCCGGGATTCATTTGCATTTATTTCTGATTCCCTCACGTCTAAGCATCATTGTTGCCAAGAACACATTAAAGGAAGCAACAGTGCTATGGATGATTGTGTTTCTTTTTTCTTCTTTCTTTTTTTATTTAGTAATGTGTAAATAGCAGCGTTGGCTCCGCGTGTGTTTCAATATTACCCAGACAGACAGAATGAGAGCCAGCTGATTGTGGTTTGGGCTCAGTCTCAGTCTGTGTATTAATGTACTGGAGCTCCCACCATATGCTTATGCTGGTGTGGGTCCAAGTCTGGCCCACATATACACTTCATAGATGAACACATTCACACATATAGACCCACACAAACAACAAAATAAGACTCCAGGGTTCACTACCAACTCAAATGCACTGCCCAGTTTGTGGTAGAAATTTCGACTGCAAAACTTGGTCGTAGTGGGACTTGTGCCATGGAGTATATTTAGCGTATATATATTGGATTCAGAAAATTTGTGTTAGGTTTAATGCATTAGCAGGAACCAGGCTGGAATCCAAGCTTAGTTTTACTTAAAATGTGAAATTAGTTGCCTATTAGGCTATGGGCTGATACTGTCTATGAATTAGACTGCTGGACTGTCGCTTTAAAACGTGGCCTTACAGTACTATACATCATCAAACCACAAGTGGACACACCCTGATTCTAGCAGGGTTTATTCGTCGCTGCTTCACACCACAACACCCTCTGAGGTAGTTTATGAGAAATACAGATGTCTAGATGACTGAAAATAAACAGAGAATAGTGCTGGAACATGAGTGTGCCTTTACCAAACGAGTCCTATGTACATTTCCAGAAGATCAGTAATCGACAGATTTGTTATGGAGTTGTACGCTCAAGCACACCATGGGATGTGAGCTTGCCTGAGCTGCACCTCACAATCACTGAGGAACATCTACCCATCAAAACATCGACAAGCATGGTGAATAATCTCTCTTTCTCTCTCTGCCTTCCTCTGTGTTTATACTGAGGCTATGCCTTTGAACAGCCCGATGGCTATATCCCATTACATCCAGAGGGATGTGCTGAGGGGATGGTATGGTGAGCAAGAAAACGGAGAGGGGCCTGTATATGATTCTAATCAATTCAAGCCTCGGCCATCGCAAACGCTCTTTAATAGCTTCTGTAGATGGACCCGACTCGAGAGGGAATGCAAACCAGATCACTTAGGAAATTCCACAATGCTCTCTTTGCAGCAAAAGCCCTTCTTCTGAAGGAATGTGTGCTAACATTTCCCCTCAGTTCCCTGGTCTCCCACACACACAGCTGCCCTTCAGAGAGTCATGCCAAAAGAGCAGAGCCAAGCGGGCCGCTGGAAAAGCAGAGAGGGAGAAGCACGAAAGAGAGACACAGCGGCTAATGGCTGCTCTCCCAGCTCCGTGGGGTCATACTCATTTAAACGAGTGAGGAGAGGCTGGGTCAAAGGAGAGAGCACACAGGAATGGTGATGAAGATAGGGAGACTGGAGGTGGAAAATAGGAATAAGTACCCTAAAGTGAGACTATAAATAAAGGAGACACAGAGATAAGGGAGAGGGAAATCGATTAGGTCTGACAGTTGTGTAAGGAAAGAGAGGAAAATGATAGAAGAATACATAGAGGAAGAATGGGAGCAGGAGGAAAGGGATGTCGAGGGAGGAGGTGAGGCAGGGCAGAGACGTTACTTAAAGTAGCCTCAATGTGATGGATCATTTGAACAGCTTGGCAGGACCATCCATCAGGTGAGGAAAGGTGGTGGAAAGAAAAGTTCAGATAAACATATCTCACCAAAATCCCAACCAACAAAACCTTCAGAATCACAGAAGATGCAGAAATGATTTTTATATGCTTTTCAACATGCTCCTGGTCCAAATTGATTTTGGAAGAAGAGGTTTGCCTTTTGGTAAACTTTGTGTGACCTGCTGTTTGAAAGAGTGGTGAACCACAAGCGGAATAATTGCACCATCAAGTAAAGTTAGCATATTTTATGGCTGAAGGGTGATCAGGATGTTACTCCTAAAGTCTGGCAGTCATTCAAGATACATATTTTCCAACATATGACACAGTCATGCAGTCCCAGCCAATCCAATATTCACAGACAGTTCTCTCCTCATGGAGGGCCTTCAGGTTTCAGGATAAAACATTTAAAAGATTAGTGAAATGTATCCAAGCATTTCTCTGCAGAAGACTGTAGATTTGTAAATCTAAAGATCTAATAATTTCTAAGCGTCAGAAACTATACAGAGAAACAGATGTCACATTTTGAAAATTTATGGCACTTTTGGGATCTTTTGAGTATAAACATATTTGGAGATAAGGAGTTTTATTCATAAATTTTAGTATTAACATCCCTGCAGAGAGGCTAAAAATTGTGCACTATACATCAAATATGAATGTCCCTGAGTTACTGTCCTGAGCAATCCGCATTATAAAAAGCTCTATAGGATCTTCATGTCTGATGTTTCTTTTCTCAATTTTTGAGAGGAAATGATTATCTGTGTTTGCGTTTTATTATTCAATAACAGTCAGCTGCATCAACAGATTCTGTGGCTTTAGCAGGAACTTAGTCTTACGTTTTTCTTGCATAGTTTTCATTCTTCATTTGGATTTCTCTGCCCAGTTTGCATGGCGGGAAAATTGGTCAAGAAGGGAAAAAACGGGGGGAAAGAGAACAGAGTGGGGCCCACTGGTCTCTCCACATCCCTGTGTTGAATATGAAAATATATTATAGCATAATGTGTTCAGTATGCAAGCTTGAAGGAAACCATATGAAAAGATCCCAGACAAAGAGCCTTCTGTGTTCCAGCTGACCCCCCTCCCACCCCCATCCGTCGTCTGCTTCAACTGAGAGAGAGAGGGAAAGAGACAGAGAGAGGGAGCGAGAGGAGAGGTAAAAGTGGGAGGTGTGTGTGCAGAGTCGTAGGAACTGAAAAGGGGCAGTACGCACTCTTGCTGCCTCACACAGCCAGACCCATTTGAGTACAGGTGAGCGGCATGACTAAACCAGGACACACCAAACAGGAAGGAGCACTAAATCCTGGAATTTTATCTGTCGCTGTGAAACTGTGATCGCTGCAGACTTTGTCACCTGCAGCCCATTATATTTATCTCTACAGGGTAAGACATTATCTTTGTTTGGAGAGAGAGAGAGAGAGCAGGGGGAATGCAGTGAACTGTAGCAGAAGAGGAGGGAAACTTTGAAAGTCTTTGTCTGAGTGGATGACAAACATCTGTGGCTGCTGTTTTTTCCCCTCGACGCAGGCCGCAGGCTTGCAGAGGGGGTTGGCTGGCTACATTAGCACTGTGGGCACTGATATCTGACTCTATTGTCCTGACTGTGTGGAGCCTGCTGTGTAGTCAGGTTATAGACTTGAACTGCACTGTGTAACATTAGAGGGTTTATCCAATTAAAGACCCGGCTGGAGACTGTATTGACTTTCGTATATAAGTAATTGCTTCCTGTTAACACAACAGGTGAGGCCCATTAACTGCTTTACAGGGGGCAATGGTAGGTTTTGTTCAGCCATATGTTACCATATATATAAATGACACCCCTTAGGTTTTGCTGTAACTGAAGACGCTTTGAAACTGCAGAAAATGGTTTTGTCAAATGTCTGAATGTGAACAGAGTGACTGCCAAAAAGTCAATAACATTCTGCAATTAGTTCCTGCAGTATTGATATTACTTGCACACGTTTTACATTTTTAAAATGTGCTTGTACTTCCTGCCTTCCATGTCTAACAGTTTTCACATTATGACTCTGACTTCTTTAGAAGGTTCCTCCTTCTTGGCACCAGATCATACACACCTACTTCGAGTGTTTATCTTTGCCTCTTGAACTTCTCCACCTGCGACTATGAGAGTACGATGAGCTGCACATGAAGCAGACACTTCATTACAAGGTTTTCCTCTGCATGTTTAATGAATGCACTCGCAGGATTCCTAAAAGAGAAAAGAGAAACAGAGAGAGAAAGAGACATTTGTGACTTTCATTGGCGTCTGTGCCTTGCATTGTTTTAGATGTCAGTCATCAGCCAGCACAGGCCGAGGCATGTTGACTATCACAGCCTCCTGAGGAATTATGAACCAGGAATGCTAATTTTGGAGCACTACCTGAAATTATTTTGTAGTGCTGCAAGGGCCCTTGAATGGCTCTTTGTCTGAGCAAGAGAGAAAGACAGAGAGCAAAGGGGCCTGCTAAAGCCTTTACCATTTACGGCTGAATGATTTTTACATGCCAAACTGTAAAGGAGCCAGGCAAAGACGAGATATAGCAGACACATAGCAGCTCTGCCCGTAAGGGATTAAATCACAAAGGCTTTAAGTCAGTGTCCTGACCAGGTGTCCCATTATAAACCCGGTAATTGATACCCACGAGTCTTACAGTTGGTGGCATGCACGCTCACCTGACATCCACATATCTCCCACAATTCAACACATATGCACTCAGAGCAACTGATGATGTACAGATGCCACACCTGAGGTGAAAATGCATGCAGTATATGAGTTATTAGGTGACTGGCATGCTTTCTAGAAGTTGGCTATTGATACAGATGTGTAACAAATGTACCAGACAACGGCTACGAGGGACAGATGAATGATGACAGTTTGTACGGCTGCCAAATTCATTTCTCCCATGCGACATCAATAATTGAGACGAGCTGCAGAGAGCATTGGGATAGATTTGCTGTCTGCCTATGATCCTGTCATAGGTTGACGATGCACAGGAACTCTGTGATTACACACCAAAGTAGCCTACGGGCCAGACTGTAAATGATATCCTTGGCTCTAATCATGGAGGTCATTGGGTGGTACAGGAAAAGTGTGCAGGGGTGGGGGCTGAGCAGGACAGGTGGGCACTGTAAAATACCTTTTGAACTTCAAGGTAATTGAAGGGTGGGGGTGGGGGGGGTGGATGACATCAGATCTTAGGAATGGCAAGTAAATAGGAGCGGTTGAGGCAGGGACAAAACACAACACCCAGGCTGGAAATTAACAAACTGGGACGAATGAAAAGAAAAAATAACAGATTGTGGCAGACGAGGATTTCAGGAGTCCATATGTTGGTGTTTTGTTTTCTAAGCCACAGTGATTATGCATCTCTGCTGATGTCAATTTTGAGTTTGCTGCATCTGTTCTTCGTCCAGGAGTTAATAAATATTTTCAGGCTGGATCAAAGACAATAATTAAACCATATTTTAATCAATCTGGTACAGCAGTGTACTAGAGCACACTCTCCAAATGTGTTCACCTCAGAAACCATTGATCTAATCTAATAAATCAATGTCTGTTTCCAGATGAGGTCCAGATTGATCCCAACATGGATCACACATCTGGGGAAATCAAAGGGCTGTTGTCAGAGTGTCTAAACAATACCGGCCTTCATCTCTTCTCACTTGACACGATCACACCAGTAAGCTAAACTGTGGAGGATTTTTGTTTCTTTTCTGCAGGGAGGTGGGGCAGTGTTTTGTTTGGGCTGATTGTCTTCAGTGGCCAGTGAGTAGTCCTCCTACACACTGTCATGACTCAGCTGTCGTACTGGAGAGCGTCTCCACAAAACACGGTCTTTTGCGGTGCCTGAAACACCTCAAGAAAAAAGATGAATGTGGTTGCCATGGCTCTGAGGAATCTCTGAAAAGACATTTAAAAATAATGATTATGTGTGTAGTTCTCTGCACAGGCCTCCCACTCCTCCTGAGTGTTACAGTGGTGACTCACCAACAAAAACAAATGCAACCCTGATCGGCTTCAAGGAGAGGCAAGTCTGATCACAGACAAGGATGTGTAAACACCGGTTTATCATTACAAACTTTGCCGGTGGGTCTTATTAACTTTGAAGGGGGAACATGACACTGCTGATCTAATGAAATGCCTTATTGGATAAGAGGGAGGAATGCAATGGATGTCACTGTAGGTAATTCAAAATCTTTGTTTGTCTCTTCACTTTATGCTGCATGGAAATATTTAATCCACACTCACTTCCTCAGTGTGCTCTATCACATCATAGACCCAGGCACAGAGATAAAGCTAATTTTTTGGCAGGTTTAATACAGATTTCCGACACTCAATTCAAAATGAATTGTGACCTCCCTTCCTTCTTTGGAGACATCGCTGAGTTTTATCACGTTCAGACTTTTATAAAGGCATCTCCTCATTTCCTTCCCCACCATTTTAGCCTGACAAAAGTTCAAAGTGAGAAGGCTGATCTTCATCTTGAAAGACAGAGAATTGGACTGTCATTGTCTCATAAATGGATTCGAGTGGAGATTTGAGCCGTAAAGTAAACCAGCGTTCAGCAAAAGACTTAGACGAGCCAAGCCGAGTATATTAAAAAGTTCTTCAGACCACTTTCTCAAGAAACAGTCACCAATTCCAATTTCTGGAAACTGCAGACTCTCTGTCGGCACAAAGGTCAGGTCTTTTGGACTGTTTTCTTGAAACCATCACGATAATACTTTAATTCCTGTACAAAGCAGTGGGTTGAAACTCATGCTATTACACAAAGGGTGATGACGGACAATTGAGTAGGATTCTTGTACCAGCTGTTTGCCAAAGCTGTGGTTTGCCAGAGTTGTGGGTAGATGTAACATCCAGCTTTTGTCTGTGTAAATGTCACATTTAAATAACATAACTGAAGAAGATGCTTTTGACATTTGCATAACTGAATTAAACCTGTGTATTTCTCTTTTTTACAGGTGATCCTGGAGGGAAAATGGACATGGAGATGCATTAGATGAAGTGTCGTGACCTTTTTCCCCCCAACCTTTCCTTTTATCAACAGCTTAAGCTTAGTTCACCAAACTAAAACAGATTGTCCTAAAAACTGGCTGAACAATCAGAACACAGACATCAAGTCTTTCTTAGCATAACAAATTCTGAATGGAGGAGCTGCTGACTGCAGAGTTACTGAATTCATGACGAATCCTTAGTTCTAGTATGCTGATGCCTTTCAGTATTAATCAAAACTATCATAAGAATTATAAGAACTACAAGAACTTTCCCTCTCAATTGTGGTTTTGTGAATAAACAAGAGACAGAATCTTATTATCCTGCCTTCAGAGGCTGTATCTGGCTTCAATGTATAAGAAATAACACAGTACACTTGAATTTAGGAACTCTAGCTGAATGCATTGGAGCTCTGAATACAAACCAAGAATGACCTTTCCAGAGTGAAATGTTATTCCTCACATGCACCTAACAGCAGGAAGCCGCCATATACACAGTTCCCCTTCACGTCACTGTAGAGTTATGATCTCCAAGATAAAGGGCAGATCCTTTTCTCTGGGAGAAAAATAATCTGTGGGCTGGAGATTGGGAAGCAGACAAAAAGCATGTTTTGGTGACCAAAATAGCAGAGGAGGAAGACTGACGTCTGGGGAAAAAAAAGGAGTATTAGAGAGATGCAAATTGAGAAGACTGGACTGTTTCTCATCCCTTTTTGCCAGATTTTTAACAGAGCACAAAAAACTAGTCCATGGGAACACATCCAAGGCACATTGGAGTTGACCCTCCTGGGACGTCCTGTTAGATAAAGAATAATACTTCATGAAGACCAAAATAAGAATGCACTTCTTCTGTCAAAGTTCAGCTGACTACAGAACAACATTTGGAGGGATTATTGCTAAAAGGGGAGCCATGACCGGCAGCATCCTGGAACGCTGAGCTACTCCTTTCCTCGTCATTTTTTGTTTTTTCTTGTATTTCCAAACATAATCACTCCCTACCAGTGAGGAACAAAACTTCCATCCTCCAACGGGACCAGCGGTTTCATCTTATCAGGAGAGAAGATTGAGTTGACTGGAACGAAACAGTCACATTTCCCCCTGCTGTGGGCTTTTGTTTCTGCTGCAGCAGAATTGAACCGTGGGCAGTGATGGAGATGCAGAAGGGACATACGTCTCTCAGGAGAGGGGTGAGCTGGAGTCCAGGAGGGTTGAGAAAACCTCTCCAGGCAACAAAAGACCTGTACACTCCTGGGACAGAGTGCACTGCATCATGGGAGAAGACGGGATTCAACAAAGACCAGATGAGCCGGAAAACAAGTAAGTGTTTGTTTATCTGGCATTTTCTGTCCTTTTTTGGGCAGCGTGAAAGTGTTTTATTCCTCCGTTACTTCCTGACGCAGAAATGTAGTTGTAAATACATTTCCAGTGGTTAGTTTTTAGTGCAGCCTTAATGCTACAGCATGGCTTGAACTGTAGTATATCATCATATCAGAAAACCTACAAGTGAGAGGAATAGACAACAGATAGAGAAAACAGGCAACTCTGCCTCACCAGTGTAACTTGACACAGTGAAATGCTCCATGAAACATCTGTTTCCATGCTGTAACAATACAGGCTGTCCTAACAGCAATGGAAATGCCATTATGCATCACTGCTGAAGGGCAGTCTTAATATTCAACACAGCCATTGAAAATAATGGGCTAACTTGTGGGAAAAGCTGTTTGGAAACTTTTTAGAACTGTCTTTTTACTTTCACAACTCCCAGAAGAGTAACGGTTCAACAGAAATAGATCTACGAAATATTTCTCTCTGACTGCACACTGCTCATATCACCAAAATATCATGTTGTTAAATAGCAATATTAAGAAACAACAAAACAATGGTCGGCTGGACAGATAATTACCTCTGGGCTGTGACAAGTTTTTCAGATGCAGTATTCAAAGAGAGTAAAAGGACATTGTGCTGTGGGGAAGCAAAACAAAAAGGTCATAGCCATCAAGTAACTGTTATGTAGCCAAGGCCTTGATAAACATCTATAGCCTCTGTGCTTCCAAGAGTGTTCCCATCACTCATTACTCACTAGTTAGTTTCCTCAAATTGAACATAAATCACCAAAAACAACACAAAGGCACTGATAAAAGTCGACTACACCTCTGCAGAAACCTTTCATAACGCACAAAAGTAACAATATGAGCTTGGTTTCAACCCCTGGGCTGGTCTTGTATTTCCCCCATGGGATCCACCAGGAGTTGAGGTCAAATTCAGTCTGGTAAGATCCCAGGACCTCTGTTAATCCTTGTCTTTCCATACCGCTTCACACATCACCCACGGGGGCTGGTGCTGTCATCCCGCTCACCCCACAGCCATCGCCCGGAGAAAGATAACATCCGACAGGGTAATCTGACCTTTGATACACAAATGCAGGGTTGGCCCCCCGACTTAAATCCTCCGGCTGTGGGGGAGTTTTCCCGTCTGCTCTCACCCACGCAGGGATGAGGGGATGGTTACGAGGGCAGAAGGATGAGGTGGAGAAAGTTAGAGGTGGGGGGTGGCTCTTGCATCATTGCTGAGGGCTGAGTTTTGTCTCCGTTGGAGGACAGGAAATTCCTATCCTGCCCTTGCAGGTTGGAGCTCAGGGCCCAGAGGGTTCAAGGAGGGCAGATATTTGGTTGGGGAGAGTGCACTTTCTGACACACGTGGTGTTGTCCAGACGGACATGGAGGGCAGCAGAGGCCGGTTGCTGGTGCTCTGGTGTCCCAGCGGTCTAATCTATACACGCATAAAATGGAATATCTCTGTGTTCCCTTTCGACTTCAAAGACTGCAGCAAGGGTCAGACACTTCCCTGCCATCACAGGACATTAGAGAGAGATAAGCCGCTCCATACTCGCCATTGACTGGGCACCTCTCCTGGACTGTCAAAACAGCGACATCGATACTTTCCCAACAGAGCTCTTTACTCAGTGGCATGTCTCGGTTTTTATAATTAGTGGAAGCCCTGTGGAGGTGGCGGTAACACAGATTTGAAAACGGGAAGCGGAGCTGGAGGCTGAATGACAGACAGCACAGCCTCCAGCTACAGACCCCCCTCCCTCCTTCCCTCCTTCCCTCCTTCCCTGCCTGCCTGCCTGCCTGCCTGCCTCTCTGTCTGTGTCCTGGACTGCGGAGGAAAAGAAACCCGATCCTGTGTCTCGCTACAGAAAAGGGGCGTGAAGCTATCAGACGCAGTTAAATTGAAAACTCTTCTGGAAGTACTACCAAACGGCGGAGCTCTGACTTTTGACACGGAAAAAGGTAAGAGATTAGTCGTTACAGTGGACCCCGCAAGACTGACTCCGCTTCCAGTGAACTCGTGAATCGTTGGGATGTTTTACAGCCTCTGATTCAAACTGAGGAGCAATATGTGGCCGTTTTTGTGAAAACAAACCCAACAAAAGTGTGACTTCTAAGTAGCAGTGTGTAGTTCTTGTAACCGAAGAAATCGGCTACCGTTCATAAACTTCAGGTAACTTTTTTTTTTTTCGCCTCACAAACTGAAAAAGTTGTAACCGACTTCTTATGAGTCGGTTACAACACAGCCCTGCTGTGAACTGTAATGTTTAATCCGCACTGTAACTAAAAATAACACGACCGAATTTCGTCAAATCAGATTTATTTCCGTTTACTCGTTGTTGATTAAGATTTCCATGCAATGGCTAAGTGGCTGCTCACATGTAATCAGATTACGACCCATGTTTTCTGCAAACCAAATCGAGGTAACGGAAAAACTTGAGAAAAAAAAAAAAAAAAAAAACAGATAGAAGTCCAAATCTCAGGAGGAGTTTCACTCGCGTTGTCCGCCGGCGGGCTCTGCACCTGCATGCCACTTGATAAGCAGTGCGCTTCACCTTTCATCTCAAGCCCCGCTGCCCCGGCGCGTTACTCGCGACCCGTGGAGGCACCGCCACCCGTATCGACAGCCTCGATAAAGGGCTCTGAATATACAGTAAGTGGCGGCGGGACAGGGCCGTGGTTCATATCCCTGCCGCAATCTAGGAGAGAAAATGGATTTATGCTCAATGCCGGTGGCACTGCGAGGAGGGGCCGCTCGAAAGGCGGTGTGATAACGCGTTTATCCTCGTTACGTTGCCGCCACAAATGTGTAGCGTGGTTGAGGGATCTCCCTCTCACGGTCTCACGCTCTGTCGTTCCTCCGTCGGCGTCAGCTTGATTGATTTGTCCCCGGCTGTCACTGACACTGATGCATTTTCCGAGCAGGCGTGACCGAAGTCACGGTCAAAGGGCGCAATGTTGTGCCTATAAACGCAATGCAAACGTTTGTAATCCGAATGGGCCCCGTGGTCCCTCTTTATTTCTTAAAACGATAGGGCAGAATTAACATGTGCTCTTGAACTTTAGATGGCTTTATGTGGAAGGAACTCAACGGCACCCTACAAAGAGTTAATTTAATTACCGTGAGGGCAGACTTCAAGTCTGTAAAATCAATGACAGATGCATATTATTCCTTTTGCTGGGGGAATGATCATGTAAGCTTTATACTCTAGGCCAGGAAAAAGTGCTTGCAGAATGAGTTATATAGGGCAGCTTTACAAGTGATTGATTTACGCATAATTATTGTGATTGGCACATGATTACATCAAATAATGTAGTTGTCTGGATCCGTCACCTTATTAAACGAAGAAAGAGTCATGGCTTTGGCAGCTGTCTGCGAAACCTACTGGAGGGATGTTAAATACCTTCCACCAGTTAGAGTTACATGAATTAGATGAATAATCCACCAGATGTGTCATTACAATGAGTTATTCTCTTCTTAAATGTCCATCAGAGAGTCTACGACTTTATGTTTTTATTTTCTTAAAAAAAATAGAAGAAAAGATGCAGCTTTGATTTTCCTCTCATGAACTTTGAATCATGATGCAGTCACTATATTTAAGATGGGAACACTTGATTGTATAGTATGTTTATAGACAGCAGTCGAAAGATGTCATTTTTGGAAGCTGTAGAATATAAAAATGGTCTATTAAGGGTTTGAGCTGCAGTATTTCAAAAATTAACTACAGAGAGAAACCAAAGGCATGTTGGAAGCTCAGGCAGGGAGTTTTCTCAGCAGTGGAGGAATGCTCTGGGAGGGACTACTGCAGATGGCAGAGGAAATAGCTCCACTGCCTGGAATGGAGCTCTTAAGCTCAGAAAACAAACAGTCAATTTTAACATAGACATATTTTAGCTCTGAATTTCAAAGCAGTCAGCAAAACTGCAGAATTACTGTAAGACACTGATCTTTTTTTTTTTTTGTACGATAGCAGACAATGACCTAGATCTTTTTATTAATTTGAGCCAAAAAGCTTTAAGTCTCTTCTATTAAATTGTTTATTTGAAATGTTTCCCCGCCTACGTCTGTGAGTTCTTTGTCTACAGCTCCGGTCTGCTGAGTCAAGTGTCCTCAAAGCCTTATTTTTCTCGCTGGATTGGTTGGAATCAAAAGTACTGCAAGGACCCATAAAAACCATGTGGTGCAGACACAATTATGTGGGTTTTAAGGAGAATTTTCAATCCCAGACTTGTTAAAAATTTGTCCTCGCTGCTTCACTCTGTTTGTACATAAATGCGGTGTGGTGAGCTTTAATTAGATGTTGAGGGAGCGGTATTTGTTTGAATAGCTGATGTAAGTCTCACAAAGTTAGGGTCCCTTTGATCATTAATAAAACATCTCTATTATGGAACATAAAACTAAATCCCTTGTTTCTCTCATTGATCAGGCTTTCCACTTTGCTCTCTCTGTCTCTTTCACTCCAGATCTGACACGGAGCGCCAGTTTATCAGAGAAGGAGCTCAAAGAGGCTCGAGTTCGGAGTCAGATCATTGCAGCTCAGCTCACCATCCCTTCCAACTCCAGCTCCAGAGGCGTGCAGCTCTTCAACCGCCGCAAGCAGAGAGTCAATGCCTTCACGCTTGAAAGCTGTGGAGAGGGGTCAGAGGAGGACAGAGCGGAGAATGTGAAAACCGACCCCTCGTCTAACAAACTAACATGGGCAGAGAGGAGCAGTGAGGAAAAAGATAGAGATCTCAACCTAAAGAATAGTACTACCAAGCCACTCTTCTCACCACCTGTAAGGGTACCTACAGTAGGTGATATCATGGAGGAGCCAGGTAAAGACTTCCAAAAAGAAGAGGACATGGAGGGCAGTGTTATCCAGGAGAGACACTTCCTCCCTGTCAAGGAAGAGCAGGAGGAGGAGGAAGAAGCAAGAGATAAAATCCACGAGGACAAAGTTAAGGATGAGATTCCCCTTGGAAGTAATAATACTGATCCAGTCATGATGGAACATGTCAAGGGGGAAGCAGAGATAAATGGGGGACACACAGGGACAGCCCCCCGTGGAATGCTTCTTAATGGCTGCCACAATGCCTCTGGACCTGAGAGGGTGTCTGTGTCCACATCCAAGCAGACAAGCGCCATCCTCAACAGAACTGCCAGGCCCTTTTTCTCCCCAGTGACAGTACAGTCTCCAGAGGCAGTCAGCCCTGTCATGGACATCCCTCCTCCTCCTTCTTACACCACTCCTCCTCTGCCTGCTTTCACTGCTGCCCAACCTGTGGTGTTCTCACCTCCACCTCCGCCTCCATCATATCCCACACCTCCTCTACCGGCCTTCACAAACCAACCCCCGCAGGCCTACTACTCCAGTCCACCTCCGATGTCTCCTGTGATGTTACCTTCTTCCCCTCCACCATCCCAGCTCCCTGTTTCGTCTATATCTCACTACCCACCCATGCCTCATTATGGCCCTCCCACAGCCCCAAAGCCCTCCACTTCTGTTCCTCAGCCCTCTGGAGAGAGGAAGCTAATAGCACCAAGCAAAACAGGAGTACTTGAAGAGGTGGCTGCCAGGAGGGCAAGTAAGAAGTCAATGTTCACATTCAAAGAGAAGCCAGTGGTAGCTCCAAACCCTGAGCTACTCTCTCTGGTGCAAGGGGTGGATGAAAGGAAGAAACATGGACAAAGATCTGTGCCTGAGCCAACATCTGAGGAAGAGTTACTGGCTCTGGGTGCAGAGGCCTCCAACTTCCTCGCAAAGGAAGAGGATAGGGAAGAGGAGGCTAGAACTCCAGAGTGGGCCTCCTGCCTTAAGAGCTCCAGGACCCGACCAAGGGCAGAGCACAGGCCTGAACAGATCCTTACCAATGTTTCAGGAAAGGGGGCTGAGCTGTTTGCCAAGCGTCAATCCAGGATGGAGAAATATGTCATTGAGAATCAGAATGCAGGACAAATGAGGTCTCCTTCTCCCACAATGTCTCTGCCACCATCTTGGGTTTACCCATCAAACATGCCCGGCAGGGTCAAGGCCATTGCTAAAAACTCTGACATGAGTGCTCAGCTTTCACAAAACCTGAAGGCCCAACAAGCTGTCCAGCAAAAACCGAGGCAAAAAGCTCCAGCGCCACAGCCAGTTCTGGAGCCACCTCCTTTAGAGAATGGATGCTCCAAGATAGAGATGGACCTATCAAGACATCGGCCCTACCAGCTTAGCTCGTCCCTCTTCACCTTTAACCCAGTCAAGGACCCCATTAGTATGCTACCCAGAGGAGCACCACAGGCCAAGAACCTTGTCTCCACCCAAACCTTCCCCAGACAGACTTCCTTACCTAACAACCCTCCCTCTCACTTGAGTACCCAGTGCATGTCTCCTCAGCTGCCTCTCAGCCCCACAGGAGGAGCAGCATATCTGTCAAATCCAGCCTCTGGGCAGCCAAGGATCAGTTCTCCTATGCCTGCCTTTTCTCCAGAGCGAGTGTCCTCTCCCCGGTCGGGGGTCCAGGCACCAAGGCCCACATTTTCTGCAAAGAAGGCAGGGATTTCACCACAGGTGTGGAGGCCCCCTCTGTATAATTTTTAGAATTTTTTTTTCACATCAGATTGATTGGTTCTTTTGTAGAAATTACGCACATAGTTGCTAAACTAAAACTAATCTTAGAAGGCTTAAAATTTACAGTTTACTGCACTAACTACCTTTTTCCTAAACTTGTGCCTTCTTCTTCTGCCTCTTCTTTCTTTGTACTATCTCATGTATTGTAGGTACGTAAAAGAGTGGAATATTTTTACATGTGCAATGTTTAAATCTTATAAATATATCATGAAATAATTGCCCTATACTACAAGATACATGCGCTAGAAATATTGCCACTCTATTCATTATAATCAATAGCTTCCAAAATTATTCAAGTGACCATATTATAATTGTGCATTAAATCTCTACTTGTTTATTTTTCCATTTGAAAAAACAAATATAAAAGAAAAATATACCCTTATTTAAAATAAAAATGTGCCTTGATGTAATCAGGTAAATTGCCAACTCAATGCCACTCAGCACGTCAGCATTTGAAAACTTCCATTTTCAGTGTGAAACAACCTCACACGTTTTCCACCTTGGTCGCCAGGGTGATGCAGCTTCACAAAGCACTTTCACAGATGGTCTGGCATCCACTTTATGATTTGCAATTTAATGCTGCACACTTGCAGTTACAGCAAGACACCTTTTACGTCTTTGTGTCTTCAGGGTAATACTGTATACTCTGCTTTTTTGCATTTTCTACCGAAATATATGGTGTGTACTTGGATTCTTTGATGTTTCAGATCTGCAGGCGGCATACTAATTTGCGTCATGGACCTACATATACAGTATAGTATTTGTGACTTAAAGCAGTAATTCCCCAAGTATTTTTTCACAGGACGTCATCAGTCACTGTTGTTTTAGACTACACAGCTATGCATGTTTCATTTCATAAACCTTGATTTACTGCTTTCTTCTGCTGTCTCTTATCCTGTCTGCTATGATTTTTCTTGTGTTATAAAGTGAATCTTTCCTTCTCTGATTAAAGCTTTATGCTAACACTCTGCTGTGACCTCTTTCTCCTTTTTCTCATTTGCTGACTTCACTGACTTCTTTCAAGCATTAATTTCCCAGTTCAGTGTTTGTTATTTCACTTTCCTGCCTTTCTTGTAATCACTGTGAACACTTGAATATGCTAATAAATTCAATGCCTCCGTTAAGCACACAGATAATTTGCAAAAAGAGGCAGGTCTATTTTGGAACACAGTATGTGATATTTAAAGTTCAAAAATAATTATTTCAGCGTGCCATTAGAAGATATCTTACACTATAATAAGAATCTGGGTTATGTGTGTTTGTGTTAAGACTCGAGCCTTGGTCTTGTTTCGTCTTCAGGGGCTAAGACATTTAGACAAATGATATGACCTTTGACCTGGGCCTTGTTTCTCCCACAGATGCCCCGAACTTTGAAACATGAACACTAACATTCATCTTAAAAGACCATAACTTCTCAGGATACTGATCTTGGAAGTTCAGTCTATAACTCTTCAGACTGTCTTCCTATCATTATCCCAAGCAGAGATAGTTCTTAATTAGTATGTGCATTACATGGAATGCCACCTTTGCTTCAGCCGAGTAACTTCATATCCCTGTAAAGGTTAACCAACTCAGGAAGGCTAGATGACAGTAACCCGAGAGAGACACTAAAGACCAGGCTTATGTATACCGATGGCCAGGCTTATTGAAGAAACACGTACAGAAGAAGGGAATACACTCAGATTTCCTGACTGCCACAGGGGCTCAGGCTGAACACAAGGTTGGGGAGCAGTGAAAGCAGGCAGAGGAAGAGTGGTGTAAGAAGGAGGGGGGGGGGTGCCCATGACGATACTATTTTTATCAAAACAGATTCACTTAGAAGCTAAAATTAAAATGGGTCATATGGAATAGATTTGTCAAGTTTCACAGAAAACTTTGGTCTTTTGTGAGTTTATGCAGAGCATAAACACAAGCACCTTGTCATGGTCAAAATCAAAACCATAAAATTTAAATAATAACATTGGATTATTCCAAAATTGTACAAGCATTACAGTGTATTATTTTGTGTGGTATAATTGTTTATGTATGTTTTCAAGAGTCTAAAAAAACATTATTTGTCATTGCCAACAGACACCAAAGGACTCCCCCACAGTCGAAACCCATTGTCAGACTCCCCCACCAACCAGGACGCCCAGTCTCATCGGACGTTTCAGCAGTCCAGAGGGTCCCACCACAGGAACCTGGACTCCTAGCCTCCAAACCAATCGCCCCTCCACCACCAGCTCCTACTCCAACCGCTCAGTCACTTCCCCTGTCTCGTCTCCCAGGGGTACAAGATGCCAATCCCCTATGATCAGTCAGAATATCCAATTTTCCAGTACCTCCACTACAGCATCCAGACCCTCCCAAACATCTACAGTCACCTCTCCACGCTCTCCTCCCTGGGGTTCAAGATGCCGGTCCCCGATGGTGAGCCAAAATACTCAGTCTTCCACCATTTCCTCTGTTCCTACACCTAGAGCCTCCCAAACTTCTACAACTGCTACTCCTCCTTGGGGATCAAGATGCCAATCCCCAATTGTAAGCCAGAATACTTCCACTGTTGTCTCCATTTCCCCATCCAGACCCTCCCAAACATTTACAGCCACATCTCCTGTCTCTCCTCCTTGGGGTTCACGTTCGCAGTCTCCTGCACTCTCGCAGGCCAGTTTATCATTCCTCGCCACTAAACCTCTGTACACATCCTCTGCCACCTCTCCTATTCCCCCAACCAAAGACAGTCGCTGCATGTCCCCCATTGCTAATAACTTAGACTCTAAGGCTAACCATCGCCTCCTGGCAAAGAACATCATCAATGCAGCCAAACGCAAAAACAGCCCCTCCCCTGGTGCACTGAGCGGTCACAGCCTCCCCATCTCACCTCTGGGAAATTCCCACCATGGCTACGACTGTCAAAAACCACCCATCAGCCCCTTCCAGTCGCGGGCATTGGGGGCCCAGTCCCCTACCTTCACCAGCCCTCCTCCTACCCCAACACAGAGGATCTGCTCCCCTGTGAGGCTTTACAACACTCGCTCCCTCACCGACTCTGATGCCTCTGTTGAGTCTGAAGACTCAGGCCTCCGGTCGCCTGGCCTGCACTCCTACAACACCTGCCCCCGCGGCTGGGGCGGCAGCCTGAGGGTGAAGAGAGGCACCGTCTCCACTGACCTGTGAGGCTGTTACTGGATGTCAATTAAAGCATAATTTCAGTTTTCATAGACTTTTGTGCCAATGGATCAACCAGTAAAAGATTTTCTGATAAAGTTTCATCAGACTAATGTTACACAAGTTACCTTTCTGCAACTTTGATCACTGATCCTGGACAATGGTAAAGTTGTATCAAGGTAGTATTAGAATTTTATGTCTCCCATTCATAGTACGGACTGACAAGAACAAGCTTTTTACATAAAGCAGTTGCTATGGCTTGTACGCTTATTACATACCAAAAGTGCTCAGACTCAAAATAACCCAAGATATTTGAATTCACTCTGAATGAATATTATACTCTTTACATCTTCACAACAAACATACCTTCACAGTCACTATTACAGTTAAATAGTGTTAAAGTAAATGGGTATCAGTTTTGAATGTTATTAATGAATTATCATTATATTTGCTGGTCTTACACAAGGAAACATGGGAAGAGTTTTAAGGCATAGAAAGGGCACACAAAGTGAAAATTGTGTAAACATATCTTGTTGGACTATACAGTATTTTGGTTGAGGCACTTTCCTTGCTCTATATTAATACAAGATCAAATTTAACTATACAGTGAATTCATAATGAATACTGATCAAGACAATACTAGGTTAAATGAGTTTCCATTATTTTTCCATGACAAAAACACAGTGGTAGATAGGACACATGGTATCCACATTATCATACATGGTCAAAGTATTCACCACAGTTTATTATCCATTTTAATCAATGGAAAATAAATAATATGCATAATTATCACAGTGCAATAATCAGTTTAACACAATGTATACAGTATAAGTTGCTTTATGTACTGCATTTGCTAAAATGAATGTAAGGTTTACAGACAGACTGACAAAGAATGAAAGAGAAAAGGCAGTTGTTGTGTATGAAGGGTTATGTAAGGGTGAGATGGGCATTGATGCACCTGTTCAATCAAACACCGTTTCCATGTTTTTTTTTTTTGCAAATGTTTAAACATTGTTGTTGAACAATTGAATGAACAAATGTTACCTGAAGACTTTTGCAAAATTAATGGCATATTGACTGTAATAATCATTTTGGAGACTGACGTATGTAAGCCTAATGTTGTTGCTTTTGCTGATCACAAACAGTCGCTCCTTTTCAAATCGATAATGTCTTTCATGAGGAACAGATTAACCTTGTTTGTGCTTGTACGTAGTGTACAAAATGCCTGTTTTGGTAAAGTTTAGAAGAAAAATTGTATGTTACACAAGTAGAGAAGGTACAACAAGATGTTATTGTTAAACTTTCCTGGGAAAAAAGGTTAGAAGAATGTTGTTTGTTATGAAATATTGGTCTAAGTGTTTTTGAGAAAAGGATCAGAGGAAAGATATGTATTTTAAATACATATGGAACTAATGTACATTATCTTTAACTTCTGAAGTTTCTTTTTATACTTGATTTGCACTTCTGTTCATTCCACTTCAGCAGCTAAGTTCGCATTGTTTAAAATTTGATTTGCTCAAACAGGTGTCATTCACAATAAAACTAGCAAATAAATATCCTACAGTAAAAATTAGCTGCACAATGCAGCGTGTTGATAGGATGGTGGCAATTAGCTGTAAACCTGACTGCTGTCTTCAAACCAGAGCTAACTTTCTGTTTCAAGTGTGGGATAACTGAAAGCCATTTTACAATATTCCCATCTTGACCAGTCTTGCACCAGCACACACAACACTCCTTCATTCCCTGACATGCAGGCCAGAAGCATCAGCACATTTCTAAGTATTTACTTCAGTATGTCTTTGGAGTGACAGGGACACCTGCTACATTTTGACCTGGCTCCTTCAGCAGGACTAAGCCTATCACTGTCATGGATTGGTTTCAGCCTGGTACACCTCTGGACATAGCAGACACTGCCAGCATCCAAACACAGAAGAATCATTTTATAAAGATTTTTTTTTTTTTGGTTCTGTGACTGCATTCCTGCATTTTATCATTACAGCTCATGTTGTATTTCATAACTGTATAATTTCGGAAAATGAATGCACAATAAAAAGTGATGACACACCAATTTAAATAATTTAAAGTTTGTCAATTGTTTTATTATCTTAATTCTGACCATCTAGTTAGTATATTTTAATGTTGTTTAATAGTTGGAATGAGTTGTTATGAATACCATTTTTAAGTCATGCTAAAAAAAATTTAAAACATATGCTTACAAGTTGTTTATTGCCCCCAAGTAATGACATATGTATAGGCTCAACCACAGCATTTGCAGACTTGTTTCTTTCAATTTTACTGTCTAGTGTTGAGCTTTATTATCAGTGCAACATGCTACATATTTGTGGTGATAGTTACTAGACTGCAATGTCCCACACAGTAACTCGTCAGGGTAAAAAAATGAAACCAAAGCCACATTTATCACAGAATCATAGACTGCCATCTGTAGGACTCCAGACAGAAGTTCAAATGAAGAAATACTGTTTGAACTGATCCTGTACATGCAACAGTTTCTCAAAATAAACATTAAATATATTCCGTCATGGTCTCTATTTTCTTTCCAATAATGTATCATATTATTAAAATTAGGTAATTTCTCTTGCAAGAAAAATACTGTGGGGAAAAAATGTAGAGATTAAGGATACAATTTCAATTTAGTGTCCACTGTTTATCAAAGTAAGACTGAATGTCATTCCTAATAGACCCTTTTTACTGCAGACATTTAAACATGTCATAGGAGGAAACGCAGAGGTGCAATTAATACCAGTAATGAATGATAGCTGCAGGGCATTTAGTTGTTCCAGTGCCAGGGCCCTGCTATTATGCATGCCTGCATGGTCAACAGAGCCATCATTAATGACATTAATACACATTTGCTTTTACCACATTGACAAGTCAAAATATGAGTTGTGAAAAAAGCCTACACTCTCCCAGTGTCAGTGCTTATATGAATTATACTTATACTACGGTAATCTTCATTTTCAGACACAAAATGGTGAGCACTGTACAGATAGCTACTAACCTGGATGCTCACTTATTACATCCTATGATTACGACTTATGAGATTCTAGCACAGCCGCAGTGTTGGAAAAACAAAACAAAACATTATTAGCCACATCACACATATCATTCAACTCAAAATGTGAAAGGCTTGCAAGAGAGCTGAAAATAAGGTGGCATACAGTCAGCAGACATTCAACAGGTTTGCGAGAGACACACACACACACACACACACACACACACACACACACAAGCTGAGCAGTTTCTCTTCCATAACTCTTCTCATTTTATTTTTGCAGATTTGTGTTGCTAAATATACATTGGACTATAAGATAAAGAATGGGATACATTATGTTGTTAAATATAATTAATTTGCTGTGGATGGGGAGATTAAGAAAAATATAATCGAATTAAAATGTCAATTGCCAGTTCCTGCTCCATCTGTGCATCTATGTAGCCAAAATATAGCGCGTACCCTCCCTTTGCTTAGTTTAGGGGAGTAAAAACTAGGATAATTTATTCCTCACTTTGTTGTCGACCCAGTAAAGTGAAGACCCTCACCGAGACACAAGATGCCGCTCTTGAGGTGAAAAGGGCGAAAGCCAGCGCACTGGTTTCCTCGTTTGACAGCAGGGGCTTGTTTTACAGCACAAAACAACAAGGATGAAGATTTCAAGCCACAATGCAGCAACAGAGATAATGGAGGAGTCGAATAGCTGAAAGCCCCTCAGCTTTATCTCGATCTCGCGGTGTGCGCTACGAAATTGACGCCAGACAACTTGAATATCGACTGAACTGCGGATGAATGCCTGTACCTTACGCGTCTCTGGATTTGTTGTTGTTAGCTGGTAAGGCTAACCAGAGAAGTTGCGAGCTAGCTGGCCTAGCAAGCTAATGGTTAAAGCCAGGATAAGATAATTAGCCGCATATGTTTGGTTTACTCGGTGCTGTCCGGCGAGTAAACTCGGCGTTGTTTAGCTAATGGAGCCAGCTAACCTTGGCTTCAGTAGTTCAAGAACTGCAGCTTTGGATAAGCTTTTGAAGTACCAGTCGTAGTAGTTAGTTACCTAGCTTATCCGATAGCCACCACTATCCTCGGAAGAATGAGTAGAAAACACCATTATTTAAAAGGAGCCGAAGTCAGCTGCTGTGTGAAATACTTCTTATTTGGATTCAACATTATATTCTGGGTAAGTAACTGTAGTCTTTGTACGGATTGCTCCTCGGTATCATAAGAAAAATAACGTTAATGTGGCTAAATTAAAGTAACGTGAAATATTTTGGTAGAGTTAGCTTAACGTTAGCGCCATTGGTGTTGGCGAATTGAACTTAAATGATCCATGAGATCTCACTATCATTCTTATTATTTAGGTTTGTTGAATCAACTATAAAAGTATGAAAATAGTTTTCCTCCTGCCATGTGTTGTTGTTGTTGTCGGTTTGGGTTATTGTTTATTTGTGGTAACTTGCATAACAAATTAGCTTGATTGACCAGGAGGGAATCGATGTTTGCATTTTGGTGCAGGACATTAGTTACGTGTGCTACAAGTCTTTAAAATTAGCGCAAAAGTTAACATTGTTGCCATGACTTGAAAATACTATATTTAATTTCTTCTGGCAGACGACTACGTTCTGTTTTTTTTTAAGTTAAAATTTCTTCTTCTTTTTCTGCGTTGACCTGTGAGTAGCTGAAACTTTTGCCTTCAAGAACCTCATGAAATGAACAGCTGGCTAATAGTGAGGACTAAATCACAAATATAATCGGGCTCTTTTAGATACTTTACTGGCTGATTCAAGTTTCTGGTGGAATAAAGGAACCTCTGATGATTGATAATCTGTCAGAGTAGTTGGTGGAGTGGACAAATTATAAGCAACCAGAGACAAAAGCGGGGCTGATGTTGATTCCTCTCCATGGCAGTAAGCAGTGGTGCCATTGTGGTTGAGTTTGAGAAATGGCACGAGACTCATCTGTATTGTTAGGCCAGTGGCAAGTGAACCCACGTCTCCTTTACAACGCTTCCCTCCATCTTCACCCCCCCCCAACAAGTCTGAAAAGTTCCTCTGTTCAGTCTGCCTCACCCCTCCCTCCTCACCCATCTGCTTGTAGTACAATGTTTGTGGGTGAAGGAATGGCGTGTCTGTGTGCCTCAAAGGGTCTTCCCAGCCCTCCTCTCTTCAAGCACCCTTTTCTCTCTCTCCACAACTATAGGGCTCGGGCTCTGAGGGACAGCATTGTTTCTTGTCACTCACACACCCACAACTGCACAAAGAGGGATAGTAAGAACAAATACTTGGCGGGCGGGGGGGTGCACGGGGTGTGATTCTGCGTTTTCTCCCCTCATATGCTTGTTCTTCTGGACTCATTGGGCACATGGGATCTACTTGCATCTTGCTCTCCTCCTATTCGTCTTCCTTTTCATCACCACCTCCCCATTCCTCCCCTTCATAACGTTTGAGCCTACACCATACCTGTGTCATGTGAGGTACTATGGACTGGCAAACATACCACAAGCCAGAGTTTTGTTTTCTCTTTTTTTTGTTTGTTTTGTTTTTGGTTTTTTTTAAAGAAAAATGCCCAGATACATTTTATAATTTGCCTCACAAATGAAAATAACTCTGTTATTCAATTGGACTGAGCAATCAACCAGGAAATATTGAGTCATAGAGATGTAGTGTTGTGTCTGACTCATATTGTCTTCTTTCAGACTGTTTGACGATCAGGCCAAGCTAACAGTCCTTTGTTTGAGCGCTCTGTGAAACCGTCGAACAAGTTCCAGCTCGCTGGCTGTTTCCGTTAATAATCACTAGAAGATGTTCTCCTCTTGATTGTGTGCTGCGAAAAAAGATTTGACAGACAAGCCAGTGCATTTCGGAAATAGTGAGAGGTAGGGTTTATTCTCCACAAATAAACCCATTTGTCTGTCCCATAGTGATCTTTTCAGGCTCGAAAATACTACCTAAATTGAGACAAAATGCTTGTAAGACCCTAAATATTGTGAACAAAATAGATCAATAAAACCTAGTTTTTTATTTCTAGCTTTTCCTCTGTGTGACTTCTTCCAGCACCCAAGCTCGCTGTTGACAGCCAGATATTCTCACCCAACAACAAAACACCTTCTCTTGTCCTTAGAATAGACACATTCCTCACATCCAATTAATTAATCACATTTTCTGCCTGAGCTGCTAAAATGTTTGGAAGCTCTGCGTGCTGTAATTAGGAGCTTGTTAAGCTGTAACCGAGTTTCTGAGTTGGTTGGATGCAGCTTGCTTGTTATTAGCCAGCTACATCTCTAAGTGTCTGTTCACTTTTGGCATTGAAATGGGCAGTGGGTGATCACATCACAGGTTGACAGCAGTAGAGAAACAGAGTTTCATGTGTACAGATATTGTTCATCTGCAGTATAGAGCTCTGATTGCATTGAAGGAAAACATAGTCGACTTTTGGTGAAATAATTAATTGATAAGTCAGTCAAAAAATTAGTCATTTGTTTTTCAACTAAAGGATTCTACTGGCTCCAAACCTTTGCTGGTTCCAGCCTCTCAAATGGGATGATTTGATACCTTTCTTTGTCAAATGGGATAGTAATCTGTAATATCTTTTGGTATTGGGCGTTAATCAGATAAAACAATTAATCTGTGCATGTCACCTTGGGCTCTGGGAAATCACTATAGGCATTCTTACTATCTTAGGGCAATAGCTTGACAAAATAGTTAATTGGTAAATCAAGAAAATAATCAGCAGATTAATCGATATTGAAAATAATTGTCTGTGACTCATTGTCAGTTGTAAAGAGTGGTTATCTGAGTTACTGTAGGCTTTCTGTCAGCTCCAACCAGTCTGGCCATTCCCCTTCTGACCCCTCTCATCAACAAGGCGTTTCCATCCGCAGAGCTACCGCTCACTGGATGTTTTTTGTTTTTGGGACCATTCTGACTAAACTCTAAAGTGTTTTGTGTGTAAATCCCAGGATATCTGCAGCAGTTTCAGAAATACTCAAACCAGCCTGTCTGGCACCAACAGTCATGCCACAGTCAAAGTGACTGAGATCATATTTTTTTTCCCCCATTCTGATGTTTGATGTGAACATTATTAACTGAAGCTCCTGACCTGTATCTGCATGATTTCATGCATTGCACTGCTGTCATGTCATTGATTTGGGCAGGTGTACAGGTGTTCCCAAGTGCTCAGTGAGTGTATGTCTCCATGACAAGACACCAAATAACAGCTATTTTCTATTTTCTCATCTTATGTCTGAGGATAAATTGGTTTTTCTGTTCAATAGCATTTGCCGTCTCCCACAGATAAAATCAAATGTGAACAGTGAGGCAAAGTCCACTCATATAGGGATTTTCCTTTTCTGATTTGTTCTGATTTCTGTTCTGATACTGTGTCAACTGTAGTCTGTTTGGGTCTACTCTGCACAATATCTGGATATATCTGGATACAAGATAATAGCATTGAACAGCATCTAATGTTCTCTCAATTATAGCCTCAGACTCAGATACATTTTGGATTTTAAATCCAACTTCGAACTCATGTATTGCTACTGTAACTAATCAGCCACATACATGCACTGATTTTTGCAGTATTAAGTGTGGAGAAGTGTGAATGAAAAATGCAAGGAAGCTCTAACTGGCTTCGGAGTAACATGAACTTAACATTTTGTTCGCCCTGTTGGCATTACTGCTGTTATCGTGTCATCAAGAATGACTACATTCACACAGTCGGACCATTAGCTATTCAGCTTTTTAGGAAGTCACACTTGAGTAAGTCTATACGCTGTGCGTGCGTCTGTCAGTGTTGGTGTCCGTGTGTCGGTTTCTGTGTGTGTGTGTGTGTGTGTGTGTGTGTGTGTTTCCAGGCAGCGTGAAGCTTGGTTTGTCTGCTAGTTAGTTGAGGTTAATGGGATCAGCTGGCTTAGAGAGGCATCTTCTCAAGTGTTGATAATCTCTCCGTCCACATGGAGAGGAACCCCTTTCCCTTAGAGAGACACATCTTAAAGCAGTACTTGACAGAGAAATAACATGAACAGCTTGATTGGATTTTAAAACATAGAAGTACAGGGATAAAGGCGCAGGGATTAGATAGTAGGATAAAAATACACAAAGGAAAGGGAAACGAATTACCTACAAGAGCAGGTGAGATTTAAAGAACCAAATCCTGAGAGGCTTTTAAAATGCTTTGTCCCTACACAATCAGAAGCAATGAAGTGTAAACTAAGCAGTAACAAACAAGGACACAGTGGTGTACTGTTCTTGGTTTTATTGCTACATTTTTTATATGATCTTAGTTTTTGTGAAAGCACGGACATGAATGTAGAACATGTGTAAAATTTTAATTTTTTTCTTAAATTTTCCGTTTGTCTTTATTCGCTACTCAGTAAAAAGCACTGATCATCTGAAGATCTTTTTTGTGTCAGAGTGGCATTGATAGAGTTTAGCACATTTAGTGTATTTTATTACCGTCAACTGACCTGAATTTGACTCTGTCTGCCAACATCTACCCTGTGGGAAAAGCTAGATAAAAGTAACGCAGGCACTACACAAAGGATGGTTCAGTTCAGTTTCAATGTACTCATTCTGTCAAATTCACTTGATTCCAAACCTTATTGTTCCAAGGAAGCTGTGTTTGCAGATAGGGCTGTAAAAAACACACACATTATACAGCTTATCAGAATATGGTTTCTAGGCCTACATGTTAGACTTATACATTAACTCACACTTCACAATACAACTTAGAGGTACTGTGAGTTAATGGTAGGTCATGTCTTCTTCAATAGTGAGATCAAAAAGGAAAGAAATTTAGTTTAATGGGAATTTTTCTTATTTTGCTCAAATTAACTAATGTTGTGGTTGTTGATTTTGACTTTAGTTTTGTTCAGCATTCTGTCCTCTCTGAAAACGCTCAGTTATTTTGTTTGTTTTATAAATAAAATTAATGGAAATAGTCACTGACTGAAAAAGAGATAATAAGCCAAAATTACAGGCTAGCTGGTATGGATACCTCCATAGCTGTCTCACTTAATGCTGCCTTCTAGGTTGCCCTAAACTGTGACAGGGGAAAATGCTACTTGCCGTGCATTGAAGTACTTTTCACTGGAAATAATAGAAAAATTGGTCATATAATAAAAGTACTTTTCTTCTGTCTGGCCTGTGTTTTATTTTAGAAGCACCAGAGTACAGAGGCCATCTTTTTTCTTACTGCTTTATTGGATTGTTCACAGTAGAGAAGAGGCAGGAGAGATGGGAAGAGAGAGGGGAAGTGTCTATATAGGGCATCTTGTAATTGATGATTTGAGCAATTAGCCAGAAATAGTTGTGTATTTATTTTAAGTGCCCGTAATTAGAAGAAATACGGCATGATAAACAGTAGGACACATGACATTAGTCAGTATGGATTATGTACTCTTTCACCACTAAATGTTGCATTTCTGCAGCTCTGGTATAACCAGAAATGTCTGCTTTCCCCAAATACTGTATATGGATACTTCTTAAGTTATTTTTTCTTAGTAAAAAATAACTTTCTAAATTTCTTTTTCTTGTCAGGCTACACTAAGCAAGATTAGTGTGACATCCTTAGTGGGAACTCTACAGATAGGGCATCAAACCCTCTCTGATACAAGAAGCAGATTTTTCTCATTTTAGCATTTGATTTCTGATTTTTAGAGTCGTAATAATTATGCAGTTCATACAAATGGTTGTGTTGAGGAATTTCCCGACAATAAGTGTTTAAAATTCAAACTGTTTGAGGGCAGCTTCCCCTAGTATACTGAAAGGGCCGCCACAATGTAGCATTCATTTTTGTCTCCATCAGGCTGGATCATATCATTTATAGAGAGAGAGAGAGAATATATAAAATAAAAAAACTAGGCGCATGTTTGAAAGAAATCAAAATTTCTAATTTATGAGGCATTAAAAATGGGAAAAAAAATATTCCACACCTATATTTCATGTGCATATTGCCCATGTACAACAAAGTTTATCCTAAAACTAATCATACCATTGGAAAGAGCATGTTTTAGTTAGTAAGTGAGCAAAATATGAAGTTTATTCTTGAAACCATTAATTATTATTGTTGTTATAATTGTTATTAAGGTATCAAACGCACCATGTTTTACTACAAACAGACATTCTGCAAAAAAACAGTCCTACAATTTAACTAAGGCAATGTCAGGAAATTAAAAGCTTTGAAGCTTTCGACAGAAAACTGAACCCTGAAACCTTCATGAAGGTAGAATTTATTTATTATGAGTTTGCATTTGTTTTCGCAAGGTCATCCTAATAAACTGACAACTGAGTGTATAATAAGGCAGTAACACTGTCTGACTGAAGCCAAACTTGATAGAGCTGCTTAAATAGTTTGTAGTTTCAATATTACACATCAAATAATCAAAATTAATTATCAAAAACATTAACAACATAAGATTTTCATTGATTTAGAATAACTATTAATGGCTTTGTCACAGTACGAAATTATCCACAATACAGTATCTAGAGAGCTATTCTGTAACAGTATGCTTGAGGGGGGTTTGTAGAATTGTAGTTTCCATACTGAAAGATGAGTTGTCTTCTCTGTCAGGGTTTTTTGTGCTCTCTTTAATCTATATGGATTATTTAGAGTCAGAGGCTAAATGGTTTAATGCTCGCACTCTGTCAGTCTAATCTCTTCCTACAGGTCTCCACTTGCTTACCTGGACATCCTGCGTGTCACTTTCCAGCCACCACATCCGTAACTACAACTGCTTACGTAACTACTGCCAACTCAGCAACACATCCTCACCGTTACTGCTGCTGTTGTTGTTCGGCATACTGTCACATTGTTGGTCTTGTTATGCGTGCATTGACGGGTTGCCATCGCTCTACTTGCTTCCCTTTATTTAATCAGCTTCCCAACAATATGATTTAACCCAATTTCAATGGAGCTGTTATATTTCAGACTCTGCCATTGTAGTATGTCTCTGTTAAATTGATTACCATCCCAAATCTCTTTGGAATGACATTTTGTGGCAGCTAAGCAGTTGATAAGACAATAACATTATATGAGTAGCCCAGAAATGGGTGGTTTTTTTTTTTTTTTTCCTCTGCACCGGCGACAGTCACGGCTGAAGGAACTATTTGCCGGTGCTGTCAGAACTGGCCAAAAAGGATGTTTGATTATTCCTTCTAAAAAAAAAACCGCATATGTTCATACAATTCAAATATCTATTTTTGCACATTATGTCCATAAGAGGGCAAACCAATACAACGAGAGACGTAACTACTTGGGTGCATATTTTCGAGATGTGCCCTCAGGTTGCTAGTGCTGGAATGGCGGGCTAACTGTAGTTTACGTAGCTTGCATGCAACTTTATCTGGAGGTTACTCAGTTCTGCAGTCTACTGACCAAAATTTGAAGTATTTCCAAACGGGGCTCTTTAGATTTCTCAGAGTTCAAATAACCCTCTCTGCGGCCGAGGTGGGTTGTGAACTCTCTGCCATCATTACCACACAGTTGTTGTTGAATTTTTTGCTTGGTTCAGCTTGACATATATTTAACTTTCAATCAGTCAAAGTGAGTCACGCAGTGCATTCAGTGCAGCGGCCCAGGCCCACGTGAGAACTCTCGAGGCAGACAGCCGCGGTATTTTCTTAACAATTTGTTTATAAATTCAAATTTAGAATATTCATTGACAGCCCTAACTTTGACCTCGCACCTGTCCCATTCTTGAACATGATAAATTAGGGTCCACAAGGATGAACTGATTTAGATTTGGTGGCCAAAGGTCAAGGTCAATGTGACCTCACAAAACACATTTTTGGCCATAACTCAACAATTCATACACTAGTTATGAAAAAAATGTACTTAATACCTTCTATTAAAATCCTTCCAAGTCTTCACTATATATATTATGAGTCTGGACAGACATGGATGTAAACTTGACTTGTTTGCAGAGCCATACAACTGCGAGTAATTGTAGTTTACTGATATTTAGTCTGACTAGTATAATCCTGAAGCCTTACTGCTGTCTTTGTATAATTCTGGATATGTACATAGCGTGATTTAGTACTGTGGCCATCTCAGGAAGTCACCCTGTACTTTTTTTTTTTTTTTTTTTTTGGCATGTTTTAAACTTTGAGGCCTATATTCATCCTTCCCTTTGACAGGAGGCTAAATACCGGAGGGATTTTCCTTAACTCTCAGGCAGGATATCACATCCTCCAGCCTCTTAAGCAGCCCAGTGCAAGGACTCTAACCTGCAATAACCTGCAGATGTAATGATTCACTCAGCAAGTTAAAAGACATCTTCTGAGAATTCACTTTTGTTTAAAGGCTCTAAAAGCCAATTTTCTTTGTTAGCTTCTTTCTATAAGTGATGGGAGTTCTACATGAACACACTATTATCTGCCAGTTTTAGAAGAATACTGGTTATTTCAAATGAAAGCTTTCTGTATTTTTGTTTTGACTGTGCTCTTCTCATGTTTTTGTTGTGGACCAGCCTGTGTGGGGGGGAAAAGGCGATGTCATGGATTACTACGGATCAATCAATTTAACAAAAAATAAATAAAAATCTATAGTCTGAAGACAGTTGTTGGGTTGATTACATATGTTGCCACAGAGACACAGATAAAACCACACATGTGCAGTCTTGATAGAAGAAATTTTGAATGTTAAACTTGTGTTAACTTTTGAGCATTAAACTCACTAAACAGTGACATATTGATTTGAGGTCACTTTTTTCTATCTTTAACTTCGATTGATGCTCATTCAGTCTCAAATATCTCATGCTATTGAGAAATATTCAAGGTTTAAACCACATTTTCACAAACTTGAACATGGGAGGACTTGCATTGGGTCTAACAGCTGGATACTGCTGCTTTCTATCTGACAACAGATCCTCTTCTGTGTGTTTTGTTTTACAGTTACTAGGAGCAGCATTCTTGGGCATAGGCTTGTGGGCATGGGCGGAGAAGGTAAGTATAAACACATGCAAACACAAACACACTGGTGAAGTACGACATGACTGCCTCATAGGCATAACTCAAATTCTTCCCTATATTCTGTCTGGAGCTGTAAAGTGCAAGTTGCAGGAGAGAGTTTAGATGGAAACTGCTTTTGAAAGGAGAGGTGTGGAGAAATTCCTCTAACACTTTGTAGCACTTAAATTCTTAGTACCTGATTATGGTCCTGGTAAACAGGTTTTAGTCGGCTTAGGAAATTAACTATGTTGCCGCAGCTCCAGTGAGATGTGTAACTTTTTAAGATTTGTTGAGCCTGGGTGTAGCTAATGTTTTTCCAGTCGTTTAACAGGAGATAAAAATGGGTACGGTTACTATTAAAACCAGAATTACAAACTCGTTGGACTCACAGCCATCAGGAATTTAATGTCTTGTGTTGTACGACAGTCTGTCACAAAAGGAGCTGGGCCTCCAAATTTATATGGAAACAGGTTATTATTTATTTTCCACCGTGTATAGGCTACAAATGTCAGGAGCAGCCATCAACCTCTCATGTGCAGTGTACCATGGCAACATTAAAAACGTCTTCCAATTGAGTATACATTGTTTGTTCATTAATTAGCTAGAAATTGTATAAGTTGGTTCAGTAAATGCTGCACCAGTGTGGAAGCATGTACTGATTAGTAACAAATAGGCCTGCACCGGAATACCTTTGTGGAACTGAGTGAATAATTTAAAGGGATTTTGCCGAATGATGAATAGCAAGTCCAGGAAAGGCATAATGGTGAGTTTGGGTCTCAGTGACTAAGTTGATTCGTTTCAAGCTCTCTGCGTGCAGCCAGACTACATTATTGTTTCAGGGCCTCATGCTCAAATTCAAATGAAGGCAGTTTATTCTGTACCAGTGCTATAAAACCAAAGGTTGCAGTATTGTCCTATAATTGTCCCCTAGCTCAGTACAGGATGAGCTTTACTTAAGCAGTATGAGATTTCAGCTTCTTGGGCTTTAGCTCCAAGTGTTTGACATCTGCACTATATGTGACAATCAAACAGGATGTCAGAACTGAGAGCAGGTGCCCACATTAACAGGCAATAACTCGGGTGGGTTCCCTTTGAGTGAGAAATCTATGAAGAGATGGTGAGAGACAATGCATGAATTTGAACACTCTACACAGTGACATTAACTCCTTTTCCAGTGAGCCCACTCTTTGGTTTCAATGTGTAAGATATATTTGAGACATGGCATGTTGGTTTAAATAAAAAATGTCTTTGTCAGTGTAAGGTATCATGCAGTGACTGACGGGAAAACATATTGGACACACTGTGGCTGAGGAGCTGTGGGGACAGGATATGCAGAGAGGAAGAACAGATGTCTGTTTGTGAACTTTTGCAGAAGGCTCTGAACTGTGTGTCTCCTGATAAAAGTTACTTGTTTTGTAGGCTGGACAGAGTTCTGCCAGAGAGTGAAATTTTGTTGTAGATAATTTGATGAAAAAAAATCCCTCTGAGATTGTGTTATTTTATTTAGAAAGCAACAAATGATACCAACAAATTTGATGGATACCATTCTAATCGAATAACAGTATTGCCTTTTAATATATTTCTCTGTTGCATTTCTGTATCTCTCAACAGTGCAACCCTAGTTGGTGTCTTGGCTGCTTCATTAGTTAAATTCTCACTTTTTGTCTTTGACATCACACACACTCTTTTCAATGTTAACTGTGTGTTTTTGTACTGTGAGAAAACAATACATTTTGATGAGACCTTATAAAAGAGATAGCAAGGATTGACTTTGGAAGTATTATAGTCATAATTTTAACCACTCTTTTGTTTTTCTTCCTTTCCCTCAGGGCGTGCTGTCCAATCTGTCATCCATCACGGATCTAGGGGGCTTTGACCCCGTGTGGCTCTTCATCATTGTAGGAGGGGTCATGTTCATCCTGGGCTTTGCTGGCTGTATTGGAGCGCTCAGAGAGAACACCTTCCTACTTAAATTTGTAAGCCAGCTCCCAATTCTCTGAGAACAGACACCATTTTAACCACTTCACACCCTTTAGATCTGCAGTTCACACCAGAGCTGAGGCTGTCAGCGTAGCAGGTCTCACTTTGACTCACCCGAGCCATATTTTATTGGTGGTAGCATGTGTTATCTCACAACTAAACCAAGTCCAGTTTCACCAGAAAGTAATGATCAGAAACACTGATACATTCCTCAGGTCAATAGAATATTTCCTCTGTGTCAAGCAATGTTTTCTTCATCAGGACCTTTTTGCTTTTGATCTGAAAAAAGCTGAGAATCATTCCAAAGCCCAAAGCCATGAAACTACCATTTTGGGAGGTTTATTTGGGTTCAGCTGTATTGATAACAACATGTGACTGACAGAGAAAAAAACTTGCCTTGTTGCTGGCTGCGATTCTGAGTAGCTATTAACTCCAGCCGATGTCCATTAGCAGCAGTAAGTCAGGCGTCAGAGTGAGCAGCTAATGTGGCTTTTGTGCATTTATCATTAGCTCTGTCTCCTCCAACATTTACTGTAAAGGGCTGATATAACGGTACCCCTGGGAATGCGTTTTTTTTGTTGCCATGCTCTCACTCAGCAAATCAGAACAGGCCTTACAGTCAGACCTGCACAGGGACAATACATCAAAGGGGAGGCCTCTTAATTCACTGAAACAAACACTGGACAAACACTGCAAAAAATGTTGTTCTGAACCTTTACAATACAGGATTTTGTTAGGCGCACCCAGATTCCCTGATTGAGGTGACAGATTCATTGTTTTCTGTTTTTGTGTGCGTGCCTGTTTGTGCGTATTTACTCTCATGTGCGTCATGTACTTTCCAGTTTTCTGTGTTCCTTGGTTTGATCTTCTTCTTGGAGTTGACTGCGGGGATCCTTGCCTTCGTCTTTAAGGACTGGATCAAAGACCAGCTCAACTTTTTCATCAACAATAACGTCAAGGCCTACCGCGATGACATTGATTTGCAGAACGTTATTGACTTTGCCCAGGAATATGTGAGTCCAACACCCACTGACTGAAACTCGTGTGTTACTAAC
The DNA here is from genome assembly GCF_016859285.1 of Xiphias gladius. Classification (NCBI taxonomy): domain Eukaryota; kingdom Metazoa; phylum Chordata; class Actinopteri; order Istiophoriformes; family Xiphiidae; genus Xiphias; species Xiphias gladius. The sequence goes on from NC_053422.1 coordinate 19,706,074, forward strand.
AGTAAAAAAAACCATCTACCTTTAACATCTCATTTTTCCTCGCTTTAAGAAGTCACCCCCGTCTTCTGAAATTTTGTTGTTTATATGTGTTCATAAATAGAATTTGAATCTGCTCAGTTTAGGGCAGAGAGGAGAATGAGTCAGCTGCTGCAACTGTGCAGTAAAGCTGATGCTTAATGTGATTATCCAATTATATGAATGAAACAGTTTAGATAATTGGCTCCTGTGTGAAAATGCTGGCCTGTGTCATGTCGTACTGTAAAGGCGATTAGATCTGCTGTTGTCTCGCCATTTGAGTCTCAGTTTCTGTAAATGCTACCCGCCCAAGCTGATCTGAGCCAGACTCTAAAGAGCTGTTTCAAGACCAGATCAGAGAAGATAAATTTGTCTGTTAGCCAGAGTTGGCTGTTTAATCTCCTGTCGTTGCTGTTGTCTCAGTGGTCATGCTGTGGAGCGCACGGGCCCGACGACTGGAACCTGAACATATACTTCAACTGCACTGAGCTGAACCCCAGCCGGGAGCGCTGTGGAGTCCCCTTTTCCTGTTGTGTCAAAGACCCTGCCGTGAGTCACTCAACAATAATACTACATGATGTGTATAATCATATATCATGATTTTCAATATTTCTTTTAGCATTACAGTTTTATTTATCATTATAGTCGAGTGCAAAGATAGTAAGTAGAAGATGTAAAAACTACTCTAAAATAATTAACGTTTTTCAAATAAATAATAATATCTAGCAATCTTCGTAGCCATTATTTAGCCATAACAATTGTTTATCCGTAATTGTAATGACTTACTCACCACAACACTAAGTTCTTATTTCTTTTATTTTCTCCTCCTGTCACTCAGACATAAGAAAAATCATTAAACATTTCGAACCTCTTGACCAGTATGTGAAATAGTAATATTAAAATCTGAAAGATGACGTCACGTATTTTGTTTTTCCTTTTTACAGGAGGATGTCATCAACACGCAGTGTGGTTATGATGTTCGGCTTCGAGGGGTTGGTATCAATAGACATGTCTCTACCACTTTTGATCTTTTAGAGGTCTCTGTATATCTAACCCTGTATTTGTTTTACTTCACTAACACTGTTATTCTGTTTTCAGGATGTAGCTCTCTGAAAATAATATTAATGCTCTTTATGATATTTTTCTTCTAAAAAGAAGATTTTTTTCTTATAAAATTATAGCAGTTAAACAGAACCAGTTCTCATTCATGGTACACGCAGTGGCCGTCGTGGAGCATGATTGGCAGCAAGTGCCAGCCTTTTTGGTTGAAGTGACGCAAGGCTCCTGAATGGAATTACTCCTCAGGGCGAGTTGATTGACAAGATGCAAACCTGTTTGAGTGAAACGATCTAAGCAGTTGTTGAGGGTGGAATGGCAATCAGGTTCATTTGTATTGGCTTTGTTTGCTTGTCACAATCTCCTAGTAAAAATGGAGTGCCTAAAATAAATAACTTTTTGAAGAGAACCAATCAAATTAAGATTTTATAGCGTATTTATTTAACGTTCTTGATAAAAAGATGTAGAATATATTCCTCTTTTGAGAATAAAATATAACATGTATACCTAGAAACAGTTGGCCAACACAGCAGACTCGGAGAATGTAAAGGGTTAAGTAGCACACAAGCTCCTCTGCATGCTTCTTGCCTTAATAACAGATTGTTCTTCTAACAGGGATAATTAGGCTCCAGTTATAGCCTAGAGAGCAGCCTTACTACACTCTGTAATTGGCAACTCAGTGGGTTATACCAGTCCATTCCCTTTTCCTCTGTGTGTGGGTGTGGTGGTTACAACTCACTGCACTGCAGTCAGAAAGATGGCTGTTGCTAGGCACACTGCAATACAGTGAACCACGTGCCACTGAGTGGGTAGGAATTAATTTTTTTTTTCTGTCTGCTCTTGCACTAATGCCCTGGCCATTGACATTTTGCTTAAACCCTCAGTGATGTGTGGTAAATTCCTGTGCACCTTTTTTGTGGAGTGCACGATGAGAAAGAGGAAGACCGGGAGACATGGGGAGTACAGCAGCACAACAAAGGCAGAGGGCTGAAATAGTTTCTGAGGAAGTTCACAGCCAGAACAACATAGTATTTCCTGCGTTTTTTTTTTTTTTTGGCTGCCTATGGGCTCCCCTTACCTCCCATTGGCTAAAAGATAGCTTTCAGGTTTTGCAAGAGAACAAAGGGTTTGCCTGGTTGACTTATCTTGAAGAGTAACAAAGAGAACATTGTATATAGTCATGTTCACACCCATTCTTATTCTCCTTTTTGGTGTCTTTGCAGCTCTAAATTACACCTTTTTATTTCAATCTCTGAATAGACCACATACATCATCAGCTGAATCTGACAACCCACACAGCCATCTGTCCGGTAACAGGAAACAGCTTCTGACTGTTTGTTCAGTCCAGACAGGGTCCACAGAGAAACTGAATACACTGCCTTGATATTCTCCATGATGTCCTGACACTGACACATTGTAATCTAAGAGTGACTCAGCTATCACTCACTCCTCATGCCCTGCTCAGTGGCGAAGGAGTCAGTGGGCAAAGGGCTATCTGTGTTGTTTGTTTTTTTTTTTTTTTCAACATTAGTCATAGGTCAGAGTTCACATGTTTGTTTAAATTATGCAAAAGGCCAAAATTGCAAATGCAAAATATATTCCGCATATTTAAATGTACTTCTAATCTGCTCTTTGTTTTTGAAAAGGAGCTGGATCGGCAGAAATATATCTACACCAAGGGCTGTGTGGGACAGTTTGAAAAGTGGCTTCAGGACAACCTGATCATTGTAGCTGGAATCTTTGTTGGTATTGCACTTTTACAGGTATGGAGTCCTTGTTTGTAGTTAATTTTAGTTGGAAACATTTACATGAGGAAACTTTGTGCATTTGAAATTAGATGTTGACTTAAAACAAATGGTGTGGGTGGGTTCTAATGTGGTGTAATCACTGCCATCCAGTGGTGAGAACAGAAACCATTAATCACACCCCTGCCATACAGCAGTCTGCTCTTTTTGAACGATAACATGTAGTATTGGGATCGCACTTTATGTAAACATCACTTGCTGTAATGTTCTGTGTGGCTTCCTCTTCAGATTTTTGGTATCTGCCTCGCTCAAAACCTGGTCAGTGATGTCAAAGCTGTCAAAGCCAACTGGTGACAGGAGAGGTGAAGTGAGGGAGCCCTGCCCCTCAGGCCCACACCAGGTCAATACAGCACACAAACGGTCCCATCCAGCTGAGGACGGAGAGCCGTGAGCATTCAACTCTGTCCACTTTGCCACTGAGCTAAGCAGCACATACACACTCTCACACTTGCAGACGAGCAGACGCAAAGTGTTTACTTCCCTGTTTATCAGTGACACTTGAAGGGTGGGGGGGTATCCCACGCAAACCGAACAGTCAACACTTTGTTTACCACCAAGCCTGGATTTTAACCCAAATATACAGAGGACACTCCTGCCTACTTCTGAGTTAGATTCTGTTTTTTTCTTTTTCCTCTGATTTTGTTCTTTGGACAAGTGTATTTATGGGGCACAGTTGCACAAGGACTCCTGTCAGCTGGGAGGTTGGAGGCCATGGAGGAAAATAAGAGACAAAAAAATACAAAGGAAAAGGGACAACAGGTATCTTTTTTTTTTTTTTTTTTTTTTTTTTTAGGTCAAGCGTTACTTTGTCATAGAGCCTCTGTCCCACTCAGCGAGGGGTTGAATATCTCCTCTAAAACCAACCTGTTTTTAACATGCTTATCACCACTTCCTGCTGTAGGGGATGGCTGGCCAGCCAAAAAACACATGGATTTCTCTGTGTGTCATTTTCCTCCATCCTGACCTTTTTATAACCACTGAAAAGACTCTGAACAATGGCTGGTCATGTCTACAACTTCAAACCAGTTCAGGAGATTTAAATTCTAACTCAATGTTTAAAAAGTGCCATTAATTTCCAGTGATATTTTTGTCTCCTTCCTGTTCTTTACATGGAAATCTCTGCACCCCGCCCCACAATACCTCAGGACCTGGCCGAATATATGTGCTTTCTGCCACCGGTTAAAAGTATATCTATTTTTTTTTTCCATCCATGTCTGTTGAACTTAGATAAATTAACTTAATGCAGAAAAACACTGACAGTTCCTTGAAAGTCGCCCTCCTGTCGTCCTGCAGTAATTGTATTATCTGTTGATTTACTTAAGGATATTGGATTGTATTATATGGAATGGCCTGGTGTGGTTAGGATTGTAGGTCTATGCTAAAGAGGGAAAAGGGTTTAATGATAGAGTTTGATGTTTATCTCTGAGCATCCCTCAAGCACATGGGATTGCTGGTTTGGGGCCTTTTTACTTGTTAAATGTTACCACATTTGTCTTATGCTTGTATTTTGTCCTCTGTATTATGACAAGACTTTGTCTGTTCTTAAAGATGTCCTTTATTCATCCTTTATTTCCTGTCCTTTCATAGACACAGATTTATATCCTGGATTCATCGTTTGACTTGAACAGGCACCATTTTACCTCTGACCCATCAGTCAACTGCGAAATATCTTCTTATTGTTGATGTTGTTAGCAGTCCTAATGGAGACCAAATAATATCAGCTGGCCACAAGCTAAGTGCCAAGGTTTTATTTGGCTACAATTGACATTTTATTAGGAATTCCGACAATAACAAATAGCATTTCTAAATAGCTAAAATGTGAATTTATTGTCCCTTTATGTGGGAAGTGCCAGTTGAAAGGAAAATCAAACAAAAATTAAAAATGTTACATACGCTTTTATCTTTAATTCAATGTTGTGTCTTTTGTTTGGACTTTTTAAAATAGAATAGTAAATAAATGCTGTTACCTTTTGATATTAGCAACAGTCTCAATATAACATGAATGCTGCTTTAACTTTGACTAGATTATTGATATGTAGTGCAGTAACCAAGCTAATAATAAGTTTCACACGATGGCATGTGAACAATCTACCATGTTGTTGTTTCCAGACTAAGTAAGTATTCTGATTATTTGTTCTTTCTCAAGTTTACACTTAGTACTCAGCTTTTGTTGCCCTTTGTTGTTCATTATAAAGACAAAAAAAACAGAACACTTGGCTCACATTACAAGATGCCCTCAAAGCTTTTCATCTTGTCCATGATCCTCACAGAATGTTATTTTATAACTGGGTTCACTTGATAATTTTATACATCATTCTCAGCATTTAATCATTGAAGTTTTGTCTGGTTGTAGCAGTCTCATTCACAATAATAGCACAGGCAGGATTTGGGTGGGATTTACTTGAACACACACAGATCCATATACACAGACGCAAACAAAACATCCTTTGAATTGCAATGCACACAAGTTGGAAGATGAGTAGCATTGATATTCTCTGAACAGTACACCAAAACTTTTTTTTGCTTCACTGAGTCTGTCTGATCTCTAGAATATATATATAGGAGCTCATTCGGTAAAAGGACCTTGCCTGCTTTGTGTACTTTACATGTCATATGTTGCTTTAAGCCACACACTCCCTCTTCAGAAGACTACCTGATCTAACTACACCTCTTCCAAAACCTGTAATTTAGATGTATTTTTAAAAACAGCACTTCCAGCAATCTGAGAGAACATTTTCTTTTTTTCCTTTAGATTAAAAACATTTACAGGATAAAATACAACTTGCAGATCCAGAAAATTCTAAACTCACCCAAAGCTGCAGCGTTTGCCTGATGTGACCCCCCCCCCCCTCATCCTGTTATTCTAAATGTGTGTGGGTTTCTTTCTTTCACTAACTTGTAAATCAGTTTGTCGCAATCTGGTCTAGAAGATCAGGGAGAAACCAGTGTTTGTTTTGGTTTTTGTTTTTTCCCTCCACACCTTTCTAGTTTCAAATTTGGTGGGGTTAAAATAGAAAGTGTGATTAATTAGTTCAACAAATCTTTGAAGTGTTTTCATCTTTTTTTAAATTGCCCTTAATTTGAAGTGTTTGCTCAGGGTCTTAAACACCCCTTCCCTTCATAAATTATGCATGTGAGGAGATTATACAGTTTGTTGTACGTGATAAAGAAGAGGGGCCGCTGCCTTTTGAGTGATGCTGAGCATCTGGCTGAAGACAGATGGAGGCCACGGGTGTCAGTTCTCCTGCAGTACAGAGCTGCAGCTCTAAAACAAAAGCACTCCTGCTCTCTCTCTGCAGCCAACACCGTGTCTGGATGGATCTGCCAATAATCAGACAGTCACCTTGGTAATGAGGACTATAGTGCCATAATAATCTGTAGTAGCAGCATGGCAAGATTTTAATATGCAGCCTCTACAAAGGTGACTCACTGGAGTATGTTTGCTTTAGCAGCTTTGGGTAGTTATGCTTTTGTATTCCGTTACCCTAGGGGAAAGGAGGGGGGACAATGCTAATTATGCTTTGTCCTTTATCATAACGGCCTTGCATCAGGGTACACCCTCTTAATTTCTCTGCTTTCCCTCTGGGCAGTTCAATCATTCCTGAGGAGGAGCCTTATGCATACCATGAATGTATAAGTCTGTATCAGCATGGCCCTACCACTCCATGCTCAGTTAGAAATTATCTATACTCTTATGCAGCACAATGCACAACACAAATGAAGTTTAGGAATGTGAATAAAGAGTTGTCTTGAGTGATGTTTTAAATGTTATTCCGTTGTTTTGCATTTGAAAAAAAAAGAAATTGTTTCAGTGCGCTTGAGAGCAAATGAGCATTCCATTTCTTCTATTTCACGGCATATGTGCAGACCTACGTGGATGTTTTATATGCAATCACAAAGCATTTTAATCACCAGAAAGAACCAGTTAAACAATGGTTTGGTTTTTAATGTCTCTTCAGTAGCTTTAAATGTGGATGATTTCTAAATATCTTTAAAAATCATCACTTCTTACAAAGTTTTGATAATCCTCTATTGATATAAAACTTCTTTTTCTACATATGAATTTATGGATGATTTGAATTTTAAATTGTTTCCTTTATCCATGTAATAACACCAGTGACTGATAATCTGTCCTGTGATTCTTTTTGAAGCTTTGAAGTCTGCTAATATCTCTAGGAGTTTCTCTTGGTATTTCTTACAAAGGTGTGCAGCACATCAGACATTCAGAAATCTTACCTGATCGTCTTCAGACGCTAATCACATCAGAGCACAAAGAAGCAGCATAATTGACTCATTTGTGAGCATATTAACAGCAATATCCCAATTGTTAGCACTGGTATTTCCATTCCAGCTCATTACATTTGATCAAAACACAAGCAAGATCTGACTGGAATGAAAATGCTCTTCAGTTGTTGATGGGCCCTTACACATTTGCTCACAGTTGGAGAATATGAATACAGCAGTTAAAGTGGCAATGTCGAAGATTTCAGTCCTGGTTGATTTGGCGACACCTGTTGCTACCGATGGTAACAGTAAATGTGGTTTAATATTACAGGTCACAGAATTCTGGGGGCAGCAAAACAAACCGTTGTCGGTTTTAATAAAGTAGTCAGGCAATAATTGGCCTTTTTCCATCGCTGTGTAACAGCCGTGATCCGACTCGGTGCGGCACACGCGTGAGTCTGCGTGAACAGCAGGGCACAGTGAAAGGAGCTGATTACCTTGCTGAGAAGTTGGAGGTGTGCAGCCTGTCGCCTGCAGCTCTTCATCTAACAACTCACTGTGGCTGCTCCTTCTTGTCCTATTACTCCCTGCAATATTTCAAAATGATCTGCTGTCCTAAAACGGCCAATTGACTGTTGTCTTGTTTTATTGATGCATTTTTGATGAGTGACAGCGGTAGGTGCAAAGCTCCACTGACAAACACATCGCATTTCCTCTGACTACTTCATATTAAAAGGCATCTCATGTTTGGCAGTTAAATGCTTTCAATGTGAAGCTGTAGCAGTAGGAAATGTTGGGTTTGCATTGGCAGTAACTTAATACAGCATTTTTTCCAGGAATGTCACCACAGACATCCAGTTCGTAAGAGTGCAAATATATGAATATTGCAGTACTTTCATCAGTGGGCCATAGGCTCAGTCATACTTGTGTTACCTCATTTGGTGACAGATAGTGACTTAAGAGACATTTATTTGAATGAAAATCTTCGCAATTGACACTTTAATGATCTTAAACAGAAATGACTATAAATATCTTTATTCAGCTGGACAACAAAGACTTTTTTTTTTTTCTCCGTTTTACTTAAGTTTTTCAGTTGTGTCTCGATTGCAGCAGAACACAAACAAAACCATACTGTTGATCCATTCTTTCAGTTTAGGTCCGTCTACTCTGATGGTAGCCTTGTAAAGAAATGTAAATGAAAACTGTGGGACTATGGTCTGTTACACTGTATGTTGTGTTAAAATATGCTACTTTCATATATTAAAAGATTTAAGATAAAAGCAGTGTTTGTTTATTTTGTTTTTTTGTTTTTTTACTCAGTCATGTACAGTAAGTACATTTACTCAAGTGCTGTACTTTACAATTTTGAAGTAATTGTACTTTACTGGAAAATTGCCATTTTATGACACTTTATACTTCCACTCCACTACGTTTCAGAGGGAAATTGTGTACGTTTTACTCCATTACATTTATTTAACATGTAGTTACAGATTATTCTGCAAATTAGGATTATACACACAACACATATGACCAGTTGATAAAATATAATGATTTGTAACAGACTAAAAACTACCAAACAATTAATAAACTAGTTTTAAATGAGCTCTACCTTGATCAGCTTGTGAATGCATCAGTATATTTTATAGTTTAAGTACACTTTGATGATAAGAGTTCTTTAGTTTTGTATTTTGTATGCAGGACTTTTACCTGTAAAAGTGTTTTTAAACTGTTGTATTCAGACTTTTTACTTTCTGAACATTACTTACGCTACTGAACTCAAAAGAAAGGGTCAAGCAGCTATGCCCTTTCAGGGAAGGAATTGTCGTACTTACACAGGAATGTAGTTTTTTTTTTTTTTTAAATTTTTTGAAAGGATTTCTATGAGTAGGAAAGCTTTTAATTTATCATATGATGGATGAATCAGCCAATAGAGGGAGACAAACAGCGACTGTGAGCTCAGACAGTGAGACACGTCTGCTCTGACTTCATCTTTTAATCCTTTAAGGCAGCAAAAATTCAGTGCAGAAACCGCTAAAAAAAAAAAAATGTAAAATAAGTTATAATAAACAAAGCAGAGTCAAAGTGAGTTATATTCTTGCCATCAGTGGCTTTTGGAGAGCAGCTATAACTATACAAGTCCATTCAGTTACCTGCTTAATCCATCAACTTCGGAGATTATTGACATTTTCTTTTATCGTGCATCTCAAAGATAAAACACGCCACTCGTGTGGAATGCACAAAGCGGAGCTGTTCCCTTGACAATGAACAGACGACTTGGTGGGCACAAGCGTCGATGCTCTTACGACCTTAATATAATTTTTGGCCAGAGTGAACAGCAGCGAACAAACCTTAAAACTGACTTCATTTAGTGTCGTACCTGTTTCTATAAAAAAACTGCAGCTTCATGTCCACAAGGACAGCTGCTGCAACTACTCCTTCCTGATTTGATTTTAAAGTTACTGCTACCTTGAGCATAATCGGTCCAATAAATATGAGTGGTCGCGTGTTTTTTATCCGCACATGAAGCATCATGTACAGTAGGCAGCAACAATCGGCTTCCCTACATCTGCACAGCAGTTTGTCATACAAAACCAGACTGTTTAATATTATTATAAGGATACAGTTCAGTGATACCACTGCTAGATACACACTCCATTTCCTTCATGAGTGGAGCTTAAAAATGTAATCACCAGATTGTATCATACATCTGGAAGGCCTCATCAGGCCCTGCTGCCTTTTCACTTTGAAGGTGCTATCACTGCAGCTTTCCTATTGTATTCTGCTTCACATTGTAGTAGAGCACAGAACACCCCGATGCATACAGTGGATATTGTTCCGTGTGTTACAATGGTAACTTGTAGTTTGCATGGAGTACTCTTTAAAGATGGTTGGATTTCCAGCAGCCTGAAACCATATGGTGGTGGTTTGTAGATTTATGAGATTGTGGGGTCCGAGGCAGATTTGTGTGCAATAAGAACAGTGTCCTTTGTCTTGAGTTTTAACGATATTATAAACATAATTTCATTTCATCACTTAATAATCTGTTCTGTTTTGTAGTTGGCTGAGCACATTGATGTATGAACAAAGTGTCAGCAGCCATTTGCTTAAAGCATTTGGCTTTACAAATGGTGATCTGTAATGTACTATCATAAAAAAGTAATGTGTAAGTTTAAGCTCAGTTATTAAATGTTTTTCTCCTTTTGTTGTCTTTTAAATTCTTTTTGAATTTATTTCTCAAGACAATTGCCCATCTACACCACATCAAACTCTGATGCTAACCTGGTAAATAAATAAAAAAAGTACTAATACATACTGTGTATGCATATATGTGTGTGTGTGTGTGTGTGTGTGTGTGTGTGTGAATGTGTGTGTGTGTGTGTGTGTGTGTGTGAATGTGTATATTTATAGGTGTGTGTTATGTGTGTGTGTATATATATATATATATATATATATATATATATATGTGTGTGTGTGTATATGTGTATATACATTTTTGTGTATATGTATGTATATGTGTGTATATATATATATATATATGTGCGTGTGTATTTATTTATTTGTGTTTATATCTATCTATACACCCTTGAATTTCAAGTACAGAATTTAGATCATTTTCCCAAATAAATGCAAACTAACAAATTTTGTATAACCCTGTACTCTGCAGATTTTCCACACTTCATTTCACTCTAGATATGATCAAGCGAATGGCAGCAGGGGATATAGGCCCCAGTTATGTCCTCACGGCTCTGCAGTGTCTAACTCAGTCAGTAGCCCAAAAACCCCGTACATTTGAGTTCAGGATTTCACCAAGTTGTTGTGATCCTTGGCCAAGCAACTGAGTTAGATCCACGGAGTTTCTGGTTAGCCTGTTAAAGAGCAAGGTCGGGCCATTGTTGGCAATCTTAAGGGAGCGCACTGGCCTCCTTTTGAAACTCAGGGCAGGAAAGCCTCTTGTTCCTGAAGGTGCATCACCCCGAGCTCAAACTGGAATTACTGAATTTAAGTGGGAAAAGCCAAGTTAAATGAAGCAATTATCATTCTCACTTTCAAAACGTTGCACTTGAATTTATATTGTGTTCAGTAAATTCAGTCTGACTATGGCAAATTAAAGTTTGTGGAATATAAATGTAACCCATAGGGAATAATCTCATGTGCAACATTGAAACCCCTGCTATTTGTCACCAAAACACAAATTAATCAGACAAATTGTAACACAAATATGGTCATTGCGTCTCAGCAAGCATAGGAATTCTTTCCTATGGTTCACACGGGAATGCAACCAACATCTTTGGACTAATATGCGGAAAGCTTTAAACCCACTACAAATACACTGCTTGATCTAAACAAGCATCTGTGATCAAGGAGCACTAAAACATTAATAGGAAGTGGGAAAAGTTCCTGCGGTTCTCCAAATAGGGTTGTTAATCCTGCTGGCATGGACAGCAGTTGATTTTATTGATGCCTTTTGCGGCACAGACCGTCAAAGGCGGCCATTCAGTAGCAGATGACGTCACATCTGCGTCAGCTAACTTCGAGAAACAGACATCACATGACGGCACTCAGCTCCTCGCCTTTTCATGTGGTGTTTTAAAGGCACTCTTTCAGAGGAGCCAGGGCCGAGATGGAGGAGCACGAGGGAGTTAGTGACACACAGTGCAGTTGCAGTATTTGTGGTGTGCTCCTTCCTGTTTGATATAAAATGAGAAGAACAGCATACTTGTTTTCTTATCTAGTTTTGGTGAAGAAAACAGTGTGATTTCTATCTTTTATCCTGGAGTTGTGTCCCCACATGATCCACAAGTCTGTATTAGCAGGCCATTGCCTCCTCTTAGACAAGACATAGACACAGACATCAAATGTCATGTTGTCTGAGCATTGTGGCGTTTGTTGGGGTCTAATAGAACTGATTGGTTGATTGCGTAATTAAATGAGTTTCTGCAATTACCTGAAAAACATTTATTGAATCGGAGCCCAATTTAATTAATGGCAAGAAAGATTACGGCTGAAGCACAAAACTCACAGCACTGCTCTTAATCTGCCGGCAGCTCAATCAACGAAGCGTGCCACAGGGTTAAGTTAAAGGAGAGAGCGTCTAACCATATTTCACCCAAGTGGCTCTGCTTTAAAGCGAGAATCAAACAAGAGCTAATTGCAAGTCACCCATTTTCAGCTGTAATACTTATATCTGCTATATATATATGTATATATAGTGCTTTCAGGGTGCTCGACAAAAGGAGCAGGTTGTGTGTGGGTGAGTGGGTGGGTGTGTCTGTGTGTGATTTAGGTTACTTTTGGGGACAGATTTCAGACTAAAGACCAGTCAATTGGAACGGTTTGTCCAACTGGGGAGAAAAAGCCGTGTCCCCATTTGGATAAAAGCTGATTTCGGGTCAGTGGTTAAGGTAGGAGTTAGGGTTAGGCAGATACTGGTGTTATGGTTTGGGTTTAGGTAAAGTCTCCAGGAAATTATCGAAAGTTTTTGTAATTTTCCCAAAAGTGACAAAAGTAAATTGTGTGTGTGTGTGTGTGTGCCACTTATGGGGACAGATTATTACATTTAAACCAGTTAATGAGGGACAAATTTGGGGCCAGTGGACAGGGGGCAGAGGACTGAGGCAGGAGACCTCGGGCGGCGACCCGGGGCATACCAGGGACGTGGCAGGAGACCTCAGGCGGACAGCCTGGGGGCAGACAAAGGACAGAGAAGGAGACCTCAGGCAGACGGCCCGGGGGCCTGGCAGACAGTCGGAGGCAGAGGTGAATGCAGAGCCGCTCAGGAATGCGGAGACGAAGGCTTGATCCCTCTGGAGACCAAAGGCAAAGTCGGGATCTGACAGTGAAGACAGTATCCTTCTGGAGGTTGAGCAGGAGGTGGACGGTGAAGGCTGGTCCCCTCAGGAACGAAAGCTGACAGACCAGGCAGAAGGAGCCTCTGGATGACGACTTAGAGGCCAGCGCCGTAGGTGGGACTGCTCTGGAGACCGACGAAGAGACCGGAGGTTTGGTGAGATAGCTGGTACCAGAAGATTCAGTTACAGGTTGAGGCAGGGCGCAGGGCAGGAGGCAGGCAGCTGGAGGTGAGGAGCTGGTGTCGGCCGGACCGCCAGTGGGATATGAGGAGCAGGCTGGTCAGAAGCTGGTCTGCGTGGCCCGTATTTTGGCCACTTTGTACTGTCACAGTGCAGCCAGGAACTCAAGGGAAAGGACCCAAATGTAAACAGACACAAATTAAGATGTTCCCTCTGCTCGCCCTGAAAAAGTCTTATTTCGGTTTAGAAATACTAATGAATTAAACTGTAAAAGTAAAGCTTTTTAAAGGGCCTTGAATTGTGTTAATTAACGAGGTAATGGCCCCTTCTCCAGAGTATTAAATCATGTCCAACTCCGGCATGAAGGGATCAGCTAATGGCAGCCCAAAAACAGCTGAAAGTGAAGTGCAATAAGAGTTCCTTACACAATGAATGTACCAGAGAGTTTAAGCTTTATTTGGCATGAAATACGGAATCCTATCTACACAGCCGAATGTCCATAATCACATCATTCCTCTGTATATCAAGGCAAGCCTACATGGTGTATGCAGCTGCCAACAAGCCTTACTTAATCATATTAGTGAGAAACAGGTCCTTCAATACCTCAGACTTCTTCTTTGCCCTCTTTAATGCTGCAGATTTGTTTATCTCCCATCTTAAAATGTGTTACTACATGGCAATTAAATTGCCAGGCTTGTTTTGAGTTTGGTTTTCGGGAAGTCGAGGACTGATAGCTACTATCGCTAGGAGCTACATAAACTGAATCACTCTCTTTTGTGTGGGACGGATGCCCAAACACTGTGGCCATCTTGGTGAAAAGGACCTTTGTAGTTGTCAGGACTGGTAGAGGGCCATGAAAAGGCATATGTAGCACTGTAGAAAGAAAGGCACATGAATGTGAACACACACTTAGGCACTCAACCAGCGAACAACAGTGCTGATCTTGGCATTGGACGTTATTGAAGAAAATTCAATAACGTCTCCATTGTTTGTTCGAATTTATGAAGTAGATTAAGTAAAATAACATTTTATTGCCAGATGACTTTGACATATGTATATTTTGCATTTTTCTATACTGAAAAGTTGCACAGCCCACCCACACACCAGGTAAACGTCAATGCATTTTAATATTTATAATACATGTGTTTATGATTATTTATCTTTTGAACTTTTATCCATTATATTTCTTTTTCTATGTCTTATTTTTTGCTTCTTTTGGCTTCTAATAATTATTATTTATTGCACACTTGACTCATAACACAGCCTTATGAGTGTACCTGCACATATTGTTTGTGTATGTGACAAATAAAACATTTAAATCTATGAATCCTTCAAAGTTTATTTATGTACCGTAACACGCCATCACAAGATGCTTCACACAAGACACATGCAAGACATAAAATAGAGTAAAAAAAACCCAAAACAAAACAAAAAAACAGTGTTCTCCAGTAGCCCTGAACCTTTTATATAACTTTGCTGTCATGTGTAAACCTTATGATATCTCATATGTGCTAGAAAATGTTTGCATTTTCAGTTGAAGCATTACATGCTCTTGTCTGGAGGATGAAAATCTAAAAGGCTCATCAACACAGCTGAACCGCCAAACACACACCATCAGCTTCCCGAAACTGTTTGATCAGCCTTGGTCGTTTCCTTACAGTTGGCTTTATTTATTCTTTAAATTTAAGATTAGATTTGAGTGTCTGCACCTGTGAAAGTGGTCTACTGGTTTTTGCTGCCAGAACTCTCGTCTTCTGGCCTTTTATTGCCTCCTCGGGTCTAAGCCAATTGCTGAGACCATATTCTGTCCTTTAAGCATCACGACTCGGAACAGTACGTTCTCTGCCAAGTACAGGGCAACACCAGGACTACTCTGGGATTCTTTATTTTTATTGATTAATTTGCTGTCTAAGGTGAATGTTATTAAAAATAGAAATAAAACATGCTAATCAAAATGTCCTTTACCTTTTCATTGTTGTACTCTGAAAAACCTTTACGACTGTGTGGTGGTCAGGGAGTTTAATAGAAAACAAACAACAGCAAGAAACTTTGAGAAATGTGTATTTATTGGCGGTAGGACTCAGCTTCCAGCGTGCGCCGTGTAAGGCCTCAGCAGGAGTCCTTCTCAGCAAGACAAACAACCCTGCGTCTAGCTGTGCGAATGAAAGCGGAAAAGTGTTTTTCTGCGCTGACACTGAATGTCGAAATCGATGTCCAGATTTAGTTTTGATATAGCTGAGGGTCGTCATATCACATTAAGATGGATGCCCTGTGGGAGGTGTTGCCAGGAAGTATGATGAGAAGGATCCTTTCCTCCAGGAGCAGCTAATCAATATGTCTCTCAGACACCCTCTTTTTCAGCCAGAGCACCACTTTTTTTAACACTGCTGACACAGTTCAATTAAACTTGTGCTGCAGAAAAAAAAAAGAAAAGAAAAGAAAAAAAAGGGCTGGCTTAAGCGGATGGAATTTAGTCTAACTCATTTCAATTTCAGTACACTCAAGCAGCTCTCTGCAATTTAGTCTACATCTCACACCTTCCTTAGTATAGATGATCAAAACATTACATTATGATGCATCTGGATCCAGGTGTGTAACCTGATCTCACTCTCACGACTTGTTTCTGTGAGTCTGCGCGTGTGTGTTCGTGTACACTGAATTATGACAAATCCCACCCATCGCAGCGTGGCTGCCTGCTCTGCCATCACTCCATCAGTCATGCTCAGAGGGAGACAGAACAGGTTTGGAAGTGACTGTATTGAGGTGCCTTGGGGCTGGACACAGGCACCTGATCAATAGTCAACGTCAGTTATTTCGCCCCACGTTACCATCCCACACTGGGCTGCTCGGCGACTGGAAGGCCCGTCACTGCTCATTGAGACTGAGAAGCGCTTAATCGGCGAAAGTAGCTAGGTTCAGAGGCGTCAACAAGTGCATGTTAGCTAATATGTTTTCAGCAGGTGGCTATATTCTGGTGAGCACTAGATGCAGTATGACAAATTTAGGAGGATTCTCTCAGCACCCTCAGGGCACAAATAATTTTCGGTAGTTTTGCCAGAGAGTGTTTACAGGGGACGATGTGTGATATATTAATTAGCCATTAGTTGTGTTCATAGATTTTGTTGCTAACTTTATGTATTGGATGGATAACAAAAAAGAAAAAAGAATTTCATTTGACACTGATTTTGTTTGTTACACTTGTGTCCAACTGTGACTTTGTTCCTTAATGGAGAGCAGTAGCCCTCACGTCAAGGTCTTGTGTAGCTATGTCAAAGATACTGGACATATCAGCCACCAGTCTGCTCAGAATTTATTATTCGAACAATATTGAAAACACAAACTCACTGAATGGAAGAGATCTTCTAACCAAAGGCAGCAGTAAGCGCGCTGCTGCTGAGCTGTACTTTAGCTGGCAAGTGAGGACGGAGATTTATGCCGTCGTCTTAGGCAGCATTTCTAATCCTTGGTAAATGTGTGTGCCAGGTGTCAAAGAGAAACTTTGACACTTGGCAAAATGTTATGAGCCGAAGAGTGGCTAAAATGTCCAAGTTCCATGAGATAGATATGCAGCACCATTAAAAGTAACAGCTGGATCAGGGCTAGGAGAACAGCAGCTCCGAGTCACTTCAGTTATAACGGATTTGAATAGGTTAAAATATGGCTAAATGAATTCCATATTCATTTATCAACTAAATTAATATGGAGTGATCACATTTGAGAAAAATGATTTTATATAATATTTGTGCGTGTTCATTTTTTTCTTTCAAATTTTTGCAAAACATTGAACTGATTAACATACATGTGTATAAATTCATATGAATTATAATCACACAACAACAAGAAATCAGTTCGTCCAATAGGGCAGCGTTGTCAGCAGTACCGAGCACCGGGAACTGTGTGGTGAGCATTTTGGTGAAGATGGATCCGAACAGAGGGACAGCACAGGTTACACAACAGCATAAAGGAACAAGCACCATTATAACAAACATCAACAATTCCACTACCCAAGCTCCCCAAGAACCAAAGGTCTGTCTTAACCAATTTATGGAGGGGTCTCCCCCCTTCCTGTAAGTACAGTATATTATGTCTTCTCCTAAATTACCTCCTCTCACCACATCTGTTGGCATCTGTATGCAACCAAAGGTGCCGGTGCGGCGATGACTGCTGCTGGTTGTTCATTGCCACCGTGGATGTTGAATATCTTCAATTTGCTTGTGAAGTAATCTTCAAATGTTTCTCCTGGCTTCCGGACACAGCTATAGACTAAGTCATATCAACTTACCAGCGGTATTCCGGTATAGGCATGTGAGCTGTGTCTGGCAGTTCAACTTTGGGTCAACACTCCATTGGTGGTTATTCTTCCAGTCTTTGTACTGCACCACCATTTTCTTAGGAGCATTAGCAAACACCTTTCCATTATGCTTCATGTGTCTGGGAGGACATTGATGATTGCATGGAGTTCTGTCATCTTCTAGGGCATTCAATCATGGGTGCGTATATAATTTAAACCCTGCAGAAACCTCGGGCCGACGTAAGCCCGAGGTTTCTGCAGGGTTTAAATTAAGTTTCCTCAGTCCTATGACCGGCAACTGCACGAAAAGAGAAATTCCCCTGGAGCCTCAGGCAGCGGGTTTGTGATTCCAGATGAGCCCCCAATAAACGTTGTGGAATTTTCTGTATAAGGCTTCTATGAACAACGGAAATAATACTCAAAGAGCATTGTATTTCACAATTGCATTACACAATAGGAGGAAAGAGGCCACAGTATACAGCAGCACACGTCTGGTCCTGTCTGTAGCATTCAATCATCACATCTGTGTTAAAGTGTATTTATAGCAAGCAAACAAACTACCTGCCCCCTTTAAAACACGCACATACTAACTAATTGGCAGCTTCTACATTCTGTCATTGAACACAGAGCTCCTTTGAGATAAGACAAGACACAGTTGCAAAAAAAATTAACAGCCAACTTAGAATGTCTAGTATTATTTCTCAGACAACTTTAGAATTTATAAACATGAATTGTTCTAACTTGAGGTCTTTTGACTTGAAATTATGAGGTGAATGAATTACATCTGAGAATTCACTCTACTCATTAAAGGCCATTTTTAAAGAAACAAATCTAGAATACTAACAGACTTACCGGCATACATTGCTTGAGAGTTAAAACTCCCCAGAGACTCTCATCATTGTAGTTTGAAGAAAACAGACATGATGTAAACTTTCTGTATGTCTAACACATGTAAAGGTAAGTCATGGGTGTTTCCTTTCAAAATATTCTAAACAATGCTAACCGTGATGAAGGTTAGTATTGAAATCAGTCTCTACCCCGATGTGAGGGGGGGGGTCCACATAGAGATGTAAAGTATTAGTAATGGTAGTTGTAATAATAATAATAATAATAATAACAATTATGATAGTAATAATAAGTCAAAGAGACAGACTCTACAGCACTGGAGGCAGAAATACCTGCAGAGAGCAACATGAGGAGAAAGAATGGTTAACAGGTACAAAGCCTGATATAATAGAGAGAGTAAAAGAGTAAGGTGCTAACTGAAAGTTAAAGTGTAAAGATGAGTTCTAAGGTCGGATTTGAAGCCCTCCGCAGAGTCAGACAGTCTGAGGGAGTTTATTCCAGAGGAAAGGGGGAACGTTAGGAAAAGGCACTGCAGCCTGCTGACTTCTTTTTGATTCTGGGGACAGACAGGGTCCCTGTATTCTGAGAACACAGAGCACGGGATGGAATATGCGGTTTAAAGAGATCAGAGAGGTATGAGGGGGCCTGCCCACTTAGGGTTTTGTATGTCATTAAAAGCACCTTGAAGTCTGATCTGACATGGATAGGGAGCCGATAAAGGGAAGCTAAAATTGGTGTAATGTGGTGAAATTTTCTGTATTTAGTTAAAATTCCAGCTGCAGCGTTCGGAACCATCTGAAGAGTTTTCAGTACAAGCACGTTGCAAGCCAGGAAACAAAACGTGACAATAATCGAGTCTCGATGAAACAAAGGCGTGAATTAGGCTTTCAGCATCTGCCATGAACTGAAAAGACTTTTCATTTTAGCTATGTAACGTAGGTGGAAAAAGGCGGTCTTGGTGATGTCTTTAATGTGCTGATTGAAAGAGAGGGTTGGGATCAAATAGACACCTCTCTCCCGCGGGATAGAATCCGGTCCAGAGTGTTACCACTTACCACTAGTGATTAGGCTCACGCACAAACTGGGTGAAACCAAAAGTATCAACAAGTGCCAAAAAGGCTTCACTTGTCAAATGGAGAACTTATAGCTGTCAAATGAAGAAAATGAAGAATAGATGTGCAATCCATGGGCACAGAATTGTAAACTGAGAGCACAGGTTTACACATGGCTCTATTTTTTTTTCCCTCAGCTGACCCTAGGGGGGCTCCGTAAATAACCTTGTTTACTTGAAAAAACTGCTGGGCAGCTTGCTGCTGACTTTGGTTCACTCATTGTGTGCTCTGTAAGACACAGGGAATGAGGACTTACATGAGCGAGCATGCTTTTCCTGTAAGTTTTCATGAGACCACAGTACACTTAATTGATCCTTAAGTCATGCAGGAATTGCACAAAACATTCTTTCAACACAGAATTCTATATTTGTTTCTTATTTCTGAGCTCACGAAGACTGGATAGACAGGCTTTGCTTTGTAACTGCAGAATCATTTTGGGCAAGGCCTGGAGAAAGGTGTTTCTCAGTACAAGGTCGATCATTATGCCTAAATGAGTAGAGGGCATGACTTATGCTTTCAAGTTTATGAGCCGAGTTCAGTACACACATTTCTTCCAGTGTGGATGATTGATTCACACGATTAACCACATATTAGCAGCTTTATCAGTTTCTTCTTCTAACCCCAGAGCAATATTTTCTAGTACCCTAAAAGACAAGATCACA
Source organism: Xiphias gladius (assembly GCF_016859285.1). Taxonomy (NCBI): domain Eukaryota; kingdom Metazoa; phylum Chordata; class Actinopteri; order Istiophoriformes; family Xiphiidae; genus Xiphias; species Xiphias gladius. The sequence goes on from NC_053422.1 coordinate 19,726,114, forward strand.
CATTTTTATTTAGGACACCATGAAAGAAATTTTGATCATTTTAATGGTCACAGTTGGACTGCACAGTGATACTACCTTGCACATCATGCCTATGTGCTTTCTTTATTTGCCTTCTTTCGTGTTGTTTCACCATCGCTGCTGTGTCTGAGTGAACTTGAATCAGTCACTCAGACACATCGCTGCTGGGTCTGAGCGACTGATTCGAGTTCAACTTAATTTGTCACACCAACGTGACAATTAAATTTAATTTCCGCACGATGAGAGTTTTAAATTCAGATATACTGTGATCATAATCGTAATGTAATATTCTGCTGGGCTGCTCTGTTTTGCCAATCATTCTGGACTCGCTCAGTGATCAGGGCCGGCTTATAGTATAGGCGACATAGGCGATTGCCTAGGGTGCAGAATGTCTCTGGGCGCCGCATCACTCATGACTGTGCATGGGTGACAAATTAATAAAAGTTATCTAATCTAATCTAATGCAAATACCAACGGGTAAAATTGAAGAAATGAAGATAGGGAGAGGACGAGGGAAAGCAAAAGAGAAAATTGGAGGTTGTAAGTTTTGAACCACAAAAATTGTATTACCAGTCATGGTGCTTTAATTTGATTAGGGATTTCTATTTCAACTAAACTGTTGGTTGTAACATTGTCAAGAAAATTTAATAATTTGAGGTTGAAGTTGTTCCCCTGAGTGCTAAAAATATATATTTTAAAGAGCTGTAGGATGATTCTAAGGGCCTGTGACTGACAGGGGCCCTAAAAGATTTTAGAACATTAGGTAATTTTTTTTGAGTATTAAATTATTAACATATCCTAATAGAATATTTTATTTGCAATGTACTAATAAAACTAGCTGTTTCTCATATAGAAGGTACCAGTCTTGCAAAAAATAGTGAATTCCACTGAGTGCAGAAAGTTGCATGCATGTTTGCACAGTGTTATAACTTCAGGGTTGGCGTGGCATGTTGTGGTGGGGTGGTGGGGCCCAATGTGAGATCTGTTCATGGGGCCCAAAATCCCCGGCAGCACCAACAAATCAAGCCTGTGTTACGCAAAGAAAGACAAGAAGATCTAATGTCACAGACCATTTGAGAATAATGTCAATGTGACATCTTTACTGTAAGAGCTGGAACAACATCTGTATCCAGATATTAAGAGATACAAAGCCAGCCGACAAAAGAACGCCCTGGTGCACTCAGTCAAAAATCAATGACAGAGCAATGAAAGCTAAACTGCAAAGACGAAATGGACCAAAAAATAGAAAAAAATAACTCCTGGAAAGAATATCTTCTTTATAGATGAAACAAATTTTGAACTCAAGTGTGTATAATCAGTGCAGAAACAACCACAAGCAGCAGTGCTTATGACCTACAATCCCTCCTGACTTTAAATTGTGTTGCAGAGGATTTGTTTTCAGGCAAGATAATAAGGCAAGACATGCACCAGAGCTCCGCTGGGCCTGTTATATCTCGGGAACGGCAACAAGTGTTTACTTGCATGGCTTTCCATCAGCAGTCACAAGACCTCATCCTCAATGAACATCTTTGGGAACATTTGTGAGAAAAAATTCAAACAACATCACAAGACAGTCTCTGGGATGCTCTAAAAGAGAGCTGGAATGTGAGTTTGCAAATTCCGAAGAACTCTTTTAGAAGATGTCTGAATGTGAGCGCTGCTAAAGACAAACCTCTCAGATTTTCATAGACGCAGGCGAGGCAGAGGCGCAGAGGAGAAATCTGATTAGGGACCAACTGCATGTAATCTGATGTTTTATGCCATGACCACACTGATGGAGATAAACCTGGAAAAAAAAAATTCTTTTTATTTAGTCCTTCTATCCTCAGCAAACCACTGTTTTACACACTTAAAAACCGAGCTTTCCTAAAAACACTCACCACAGTGGATGAATCTGAGCTTTTTGAAAACACTGATGACCGTGAAAGACGTGGTGGGTACATTTGTGTAGCAGCAACATGAAGAATCAGAAGAAACAGCTCCCTCTGTGATCTCTTAATTTTTACTCTGATCACGCAGTAGAGTGTGAGTGAGTAGGTGTTGACATATTCTGTCTTTGTGTTGGTATATGACTATATGAGTCGTATAGAAGTCACTGACTGAGGATCTCAATGCAGCACCCCATATATTACATGGCCTGCTGAAACACTTACATGGCATACTCGTCTCACTGCAACATATCCAACCCATGCTTTTAATCATGGTGATGTACTGTCTCCTCATGCTTTTGCTGACATTCCTGCTGCCACGCTGCTCATCTGAAAGCTTTGATGACACTTGCTGCTGCTGCTGCTGCTGCTGCTTCTCATATAGCACTTCAAAAGCACCCACCTGCAGGCTCTTACTCTGCCTTGCCCTTGGGGGGGAGTTAGTACTGTCACTTGCAGCCAGGCGGCAAACAACACTGTACATATTCTACATTCACTCAAGAATCTATGCTACTTGACCTGGCTGAGTGAAATGCAGTAGTGGATGACATGTTTTTGGTGTTCATTCTTCTAGTGAATGGAGCTGTCCTCTGTGGATCTCAAGAGGTGCACTTTCATGCTTTCTGACTTTGTACTGTATGTAAGTGACCAGGGTAGCAGGAGCAGGGAAGAGCACTGTTTCAGTCTAGGTAGACAGTAAGTGATCACATTAACAGTGTGGGTTTGCTTAAAGGATGAGATTGGTGTCTTTCCATATTTTTCTGAATCTCGACAAATCCCATGAAAAGATTAAAACGTTGTGTTGGTCTTTCTCTCAATACCTTCTGATTTCTCTACCCTGCCTGTGGAAATCAGCCCATTGGTTCCTACTGAAGCCATTAATCTTTGAAAATGGGTTACAAATATGTCACACTTTTTAAAAAAGGCTCAGAAATTATCAAGAAAAGCTGAGCATCGTAGTTTTTGGCAGATATTGCTCAAACAGGAGTAAATTGTGAAATTTCAGGTGTGAATTAATCAGCTTTTTTGTCGCTCTAGTATTTACAGCAGGATGGTGTCATGTGGGACCAACAAAACTTATCTGATATCATCTTTGGCAACACAGTCTGACAACGTAGAAATAGCAGTGCTGCAGGGGATGATATTTGGGTGAAGTCTGGGTGTTGATGTTGGATGAGCTGGAATGTTTAGTCTATTCTTTTGTAGTCTAAATCTCCAAAATTTAGAGGTCATCCTACTACCAGACCAATATATTCAAATTTAATATCTACATTATTTCAACAGCCCTTTGCTGTCCCAGCATTTTAGGGTAAACAAGTGAGGCTTTTATAGTCAGCATTGGTTCACAGGCAATAACTCTCCACCTGAGCACCTGGGAAAGCCCTGTAAAACCTGCCCGCTCGCTCTACATGCAGTGATCTTCTTTAATGTTTCAGCAGCAGAGTGGACAATTTGTCAGATGTGCATCTTTTATGGGCTCATGATGATAGCTCTTCCATTAATGTAGGGAAAAAAAAGTTTGGCTTCTTCTCCACAGGCCTGAGACATGAGTGTAAAGAATCCATAACTTGATTTATGTAGTCTCCAGTGGGACCTGGAGGGATCTGCTTCACTGAGATAGGAAAGAAAAGTCAGTGCAGAGGAGATGCGCGTAGAAAATCATGTGATTTATGTGTTTTCCCAGATCACAAAGGGACTGTTGTCCAACCAGTTATTGAATTGGGGCTGGAATGTGTTTTTGGTGCAGAGCAGGTGCTGCTCGATCCAGTGAATGTGAAGAGGAGGGTAAAATGACATGTTTAACTCTTCACTCTTCTCAAATAGAATAGAGGGCTGAAAGTGACATTGAAAAAGGTTGTCAGAGGCAATTTCCCATGCACAATGGAAGACTAAGTAAGAACAGGGCTCCTTTTTCACTTTTATTTTGGAATAAAAGTAGTTTCCATTCAAAACTGAATGTACACATCCATCTATATACAGTGAATGGACTTTCTAAAACCTGTCTTCTCTTAAAGCTGCTGCTCTCTTACATTTGTAAATATGTAAAGGAAGTTTAATCAGCAAAACTGAATTTTCAGATTTGGGCATTCATTTTAATTATATTACTTATGTAACTCGCCACGAGTGGGATGAGAAGATTGGTAGCACTGTCATGTCTGTACAGCTACAGCCAGCAGACAGTTAGCTTAGCTTACAATAAAGACTGGAAACAGGGAGAAACAGCTAGCCTGGCTAGTTTGAAAAAAAAAAAAAAACCTCCCTACCATCACCTCTACAGTTCATTAATTAACTATGTTACATCTCCATCCACAAACAGAAATGTAAAAACTACAAGTGGTAAACTACAAGCGTTAGCGTACGTGCAGTGACTTCTTGGAGTCCCTTCTTGTTTACTACAGATTTTAAAAAATGAGACACAAATATCTAATTATGTCATTTTTATATATATCATTTTGTCAATCTTTGGACAGAGCCCGGCTAGGTGCCCCCCCCCCCCATTTCCAGTCTTCATGCTAAACTAAGCTAACAGACTAGCTCAATGAGTGTGCTATTACTTTAAGCCACACTTCCTCTATTAACATTCACATATTTTTGGGTTTCATTTTAAACAGGAACACTACTTCTAACAAGGTCATCGCGCCACAATACACTCCCTTTCAGGAATGTTCTATATTTACATGTGCAAGGGTTATGTTTTTCAAAAAGGGAAGACTGCACATTAGCATCACATATTTGCTGTGTCAGTCTCATCCAGTCTGAAATTAAGGACTGGCAAATATTTACTCAGGGCAGTCTCCTTTAAAAAGGGGGAAAAAAACCTTTTAAATCAAATTACACCAATGAGCCATAACTCCTAAAGCATTTTGGCTGCGTGACAAGAAAAATAAAAACTATCGTTCATAAAACTGTTGAAATGACACATTGATACTTCAGAGGGTATTTAATTCAGTTTATGAAATTATCCACAGCCTGAATCTGTAGTTGTTAACATGAGATTCAAACAAGAACCAAGGATGAGGTTCAGGTTTTTAAAGAGGGTCAATTAAATGGACCCTCTTTTGCTTCCACCGTATTTCCCACATCATCAGACAAAGCTGCGGCAAATAGACGTCCACACCATAAATGACGGTAGGCCTACTTACCTCTGCAACAATCAATGATTAAAAGCTGGCATCTCATCTAGATATTCTTTACGGTTGTTAAAATAAAAAACAAAAACAGTGATGAATTAAATAAAAATGAAAGCAGTCTCTAGACAACAGTCTTTGTGACTTATCTTAAAGTAGTGACTATCAAAGTACAGGCTGCAGTTTCTCCATCGAAAACAACTGGGAAACAATCAAAAGTATACATGTATACTGTACAATATGAGTCTGAATCTTTACAAACAATGTTAACATTCAGCAATATACCACAGCCTACAACAACCACAGAAGCTTTAAAGCATTTCATTTGCCAGTGGATACAGCAGCCATAACTGCAATATCAGAAAAGGGGGACAACTACTGAACAATACCAAACACTGAGAGAGACCGGGCTGGATTAAACCTCTGTGACGTCCCAGAGCAGAAATGAGCTCTGGACCTACCCCCTGTCCTCAAGTTAGTTTGTGATAATTTGATTACATTAGTAATGGTGAGTCACACTCAACCTGTGAAAAGGAGAATGTCAAAGAAAAATTTTAGCATCAGTCATTTCAGAAGATTCTCCAAAACAACGTATGTTTATGATGAAGGGACAAAACCCCCTGGCAGCTATAGAAATTATCTTTACCATTGACAGGAAAGTATGAAAAATGCCACCTTGTTAAAAGAGCCACAAACTCCGCTGAGGGAGAAGGTCAGGGTGGAGAGGTGGGTCAATAAAACGTGAGACCTTGCCATGGGAGGCTGCTGTTCCTTTCATTTGTCCTACCAACAGCCAAAATTGTTCTTGCGCCTAAATCTAAACAAATCTAAACTGGCTAGCTGTCAGATCGTAAAACAGATTTATTTTTCGGCAGTGACAGTTTTGCAAGGCACAGACACAAATTATCTTCATGCCGATAGTAGCGTCAGATCAGAAAACACTTATGCTGTATGTGTCATTGCACCTGAAGCCACAGAAATCACAGATCTGTGAACCAGTTCAGACAGCAAACTGAAGTTTGCTGAAACACTTACATGGCATACTCGTCTCACTGCAACATATCCAACCCATGCTTTTAATCATGGTGATGTACTGTCTCCTCATGCTTTTGCTGACATTCCTGCTGCCACGCTGCTCATCTGAAAGTTATGATGACACTTGCTGCTGCTGCTGCTGCTGCTGCTGCTGCTTCTCATATAGCACTTCAAAAGCACCCACCTGCAGGCTCTTACTCTGCCTTGCCCTTGGGGGGCAGTTAGTACTGTCACTTGCAGCCAGGCGGCAAACAACACTGTACATATTCTACATTCACTCAAGAATCTATGCTACTTGACCTGGCTGAGTGAAATGCAGTAGTGGATGACATGTTTTTGGTGTTCATTCTTCTAGTGAATGGAGCTGTCCTCTGTGGATCTCAAGAGGTGCACTTTCATGCTTTCTGACTTTGTACTGTATGTAAGCGACCAGGGTAGCAGGAGCAGGGAAGAGCACTGTTTCAGTCTAGGTAGACAGTAAGTGATCGCATTAACAGTGTGGGTTTGCTTAAAGGATGAGGTTGGTCTCCCATTCAGATGTGTTGTTCTGAAAGGGCAATGACAGTGTTGTATTTTGTCATTTAATTTGGAGGACTTGTTGGTGAAAACAGTTGTATAATGTCCTCTTTGGCTCTGGAGGCGTTTTTGTCAAGTCTGAGAAAATAACCCTGATTATGTCATATTGATGTCATTAGGGGTTATCTTGGCTTGGGCTCACAATTTGTAACAGAAAGCCTGAATTGCAAACTAGAGGTGTGGAGCTTGGAGTTGGAAAGATGTGGGAATTTACCACGCATGGAGCGTCTAACAAAAAGAAGCCATTGGTTGCATCATGGTAAATGTAGGAATCAAAGTTTTTGAGCTTGACCCATAAAAGTCTGGATATCTCAAGCTCGTTCTCGATGAATTTTCAACATACTTTTGTCTCTTGTGAGTCCCTATGGAAGTGTCATCCTGACTCACTAGAGTGCCCCTTTAAAGGCACTAAATAGATAGAGCAGAATAGATCCTCTGTATAATAGAATACAAGGCCTAGAGATCGGGTAAAAATGCAGGAGTCAATTCAAGGCCCTTACCAGTTCAGTTTATATTGTACATTAATGGCGAATTCATCAAACAAATTTGCATATTATCAAATTACGACAAACTAATTTCCACCAGGTGAACCTAAGGCCTCGGGGCCCAGGTGTCCGCTTTGCACTGCTGGTTTTCCAGCCTTGATCAAAGTAAAACAATGCCTGCAATCTTTGCACGCAGCACAGGGAAGAACCATATACGACAGTGTGATGCATATCTGCTTGAGCATATGGACAAGTGATTTGTGTACAGGACATACAGTGTAATACATTCAGTGTAAATATACTGAATAAGAAAAGACAAAGCAAATATAATTTTCCTGTACATTGCCTCTCACTTTTCATTATGCAAATACAGAAGCAGGCAAACGACATGGTATCATTGCAAGAGCTTTACCTTTCCTTCATGCTGTCTCTGTTGTCTGCAATATCACTGTACTTGTCTTCTGAGTCCCTCATGAAAAAAGCTCCTTGTCACAAAAAATGCATTTCAAAGTCTTCCTGAGCAGTTTGAGTGAATACAGATTGGTCTCGCATTGGAAATAACAAAGACAAACAACAACAGTCACAATCTGAAGGAGACTGTACACTCAATGGGACAACAAGAGAACACCACCACAGTATTCTGCAAATTAAGACAAGTAACACCGTGTAACTCAATATATAATAGCAGTTTCTCCAACTTTCCTCCCAAGTAACAAACCTGTGCGTATGTTTTTGTCCATTACTGTGTTTATTCAGTTAGTTATATTAGTAACAGACTTTTGTCATGAGACTGACTGGTTGGATCCACTGTGAAATGTTTCTCTAATGTTTGACTACCAAGAAATTGCCACATTTTTTCATAAAGGCTTTATATTTTTTCCAACTATTTAACAATTATATGTTAGATAATTGAGTTGATAAGAATTGATAAGTGAGTCGTAATTAATGGCTTTATTCATGGTTAACAAATCATATACAAATGATAATAATAAGTATACATTGTGGGTTGCCAGGTTGTGAATAATACATCTCAGTGGTTTGGCAGATGATTTGGACCAAAATCCATTACACTTAAAAAGGCAGACTAAACTTTTAAGACCAAACTAAATGACCACTTATACCATTTATAACAGCAGACTTGCAACTACAAAATGGAAAGAATAAACACACATCGAATAGATTTTGAACAATTTAAAATGCCCTAATTTATAAGTATTAATTGTTTATAACTGATCCATAAAGAATTACTTAATTTTTTTATTAACCATAGTAAAGCCATTCGTTACAACATACAAGCCCTTCAAAGGGTTCCATATTAGAAAATGGGTCTGATAATAGTTTTGCCTGTGTGGAGCTGAAATCTTCCATCAAACAACTCTTACAGCTATGAACTGGTATTAAATGTCATCATGGGCCCTCGGGAAGCTGGCTAATACCCTTAGTGAAAGACTAGAGAATATCACAATATTTCAGACGTGAATATGCTCATGTTTGCCAGTGACAGATCTCACAAGCTGCCCTTCAGTTTCGTGACTGACCGGCATGACACTGGATGTAGCTTGCGGTTAATAAATGTTAATTAAAGCTCCCAGTCCAGGAGAAAAAAAGAGCCACACCTGAGTCGCTCCTCAGCGTCCCTTCTCATCTGAGCATCTTTGAAGTCAGTGCTGAATTTCCCTCGAGTTTTGGCACACAGACAGTCACTTTCCTTTTTTAGCATGCTTGTTTTCCTCTGAGCAGAAGACCTGTTTCTTTTTCCTTGCATTATCTGTTGAAAGCCTTTGACGTGACCTGTATTTTACTTCTTTCAATCATGGTTGATATCGGTGCTCGTGCTTTATATCCAGTCATTGTATGGTAGCAATTTCTGACTATGAAAAAGCTGGGGAATATTACTTCATGGGCAACATCATTTATTAAGCTACTTCCTTCTGAGGTGAGCAGCTCAACATCTACATGTGTATCTACAAAATGACCCATCTTTCTGATTAGACGACAGTACAGCGGTAGTTGGGTTCATTGGTTGTACTGGAACCATCTGTTTTGACCACCGTGAGCTTGGACGAGTGCTGGGAGCTGCGCAGTGTGTTCCTGCGGCAAAGACGCTCACGGTAGTTCTGGGCGAAGAGGAGCAGCATGAGCGGGTTGATGCAGCTATGGGAGTAGCTGAGGCAGATGCTGATGTGGTAGGCGTAGATGAAGGCAATAGTTGGTGTATTGTTGCTCAGGTTGATCACCTGAATGACGTGATAGGGTGACCAGCAGATCAGGAACAGTGCGATAACCATTAGGACCATCTTGGTGGCTCTTTTAGCCCAAACGGACTGCTTACGTTTCACCCGGCGGATGGAGCTGAAAACGTGGTAGAGGGTGAGTGAGTAGAAGGTGCTGATGATGATGAGAGGGATGATATAGCCCAGGATAGACTGGTAGAAAGTGTACCAGTACATGTCCTCAGGCCCGTCCAGGTACATCATGCAGACCTCCAAGTGCTGCCTGCGCTCAACCCTGGCATACATCATGACCGGGACGGTGAGGAGGAAGCTGCCCAGCCACACTAGCATGTTGATCATGATGGTCCAGTGGATGGTCCTCCTCTCTGAGGTGGGGTGGACGATAGCTATGTACCTAGGAGGACGAAACCAATTTCAGACGATAAAAGCAACTTTGCTGAAGTGCATGTCAAGAGGTAATATTCGTCCTTGACATGGAGTGATGAAACCGAGCACCATGCAAAAGATACACTCTCAATTTATTATGTGCTCAGAAAAGTGATGAATTCTGTGACAAATTAGCATCATTTAGACAGGGTGACTTAGCAGCAGGAAATGAGCACATTTCCATTTGGATTTTGCATATGATTGTATTTCAATTTGAGGAACTGCTCAGCTAGTTTAGTCAAAATGATCTCAGGCTTTACGACATTTGCTGGAAATTAATGACCGCTTTGTCGTTACTTACAATTGTCACTGAAGTGGGGTTGCTATCTACATGTTACAAGTCACTCTGTGTTTGTGTCTGACTTGTCTGGTTAGATTTAACAAGGGAGTAAACCATAAGGTGCTGACATTCATGCAAGTTCTCCAAGACATCCTGCTGAATTGCAATTATCTTGGTCCATAAATCACTCATTTAGCACCTCTGTTCATCAACAGAAGCTGGTGTCCTGAGTTGATGTTAAATAAATATACTTTTAGTCTTACAGCTGAATCAGTAAGTGCATATCCATACCCAGCCGCTGGCCGACTTATATGTTGCCTCAAATCAGTCAAGTTAGATATTAATATGATTCAAAACTTAAACTAGACTGTCAGAACTCTGGCGAGCCAACACTAAATGTTTTATGCTCTACATTTGTAGACATGGCTACATCCTTGTAGGTTTATACAGAGGAAGAATCAGTTGGCATAAATCTCTCTGCATCGTAGTGAAAACAGCATTACAGCACATAGATGCAGGTCAAAAAATGTTTCTTTTGTCAGCATCCGCACTGAAAGTATGTTTCCAGTCTTTAAATATTTCTTCTGAACACTTTTACTTGCCTAGACCCTATAAAACCCTGTATACACTTTATATCAACACCCTAAATGTGTTAAGTTGTTATTCAACAAATGTCAAGTGTTTTATATTTTGATTTAACTCTGCTCTTATTTGGAAACGAGATCAGGTTCATATCACAAAACTGCCATGAAATGAAATTACACAGCACACTGAGATAAAGCAGACATAACTTTATCTTTGTACAGATTAATTCAATGCTGTCTTGTTTGGCACTAACAGGAGACTATCATTATGTTGTTGTTGTTGTTGCTTATAATAGATGGAACTTGGTAATATGAGAAGTTGTTGCCCTCTGTGCTCTTAAATGCAGATAATCAACAACAAAGAAATGCGATTGTGATTATGTATGATATATATGGAACAATATGTAGACTATACACACATATGCATGTACATATATATAGTGGGGTCCAAAAGTATTTATATATTTTTAATTTTCGAGATTTTTCCTCTGTACACCACCACAATGGATTTGAAACGAAGCCATCATGATGTGATTGAAGTGTAGACTGGCAGCTTTAATTCAACAAGAATATTGCATTAAGCGTTTAGGAATTACAGCCATTTTTATACAGTCCCTCATTATCAGGGGCTCAAAAGTAATTGGACACACCAGCATAATTATAAATATAAGGATTATTTTTAATGCTTGGATGAAAATCCTTTGCAGTCACTGACTGCCTGAAGACTGAAACCTATGGACATCATCAAATGCTGAGTTTCCTCCCTTGAGATGCTTTGCCAGACCTTCAGTTGCTGCTTGTTTGTGGGTCTTTTTGCCCTCAGTTTTGTCTTGAGGAAGTGAAAAGCATGCTCAGTTGGGCTGAGGTCAGGTGTTCGACTTGGCCATTGAGGAATATTCCATTTATTTGCTTTCGCAGTATGTACAGTACTGTGAAGCACCATCCTATCAGTTTTGCAGCATTTGCCTGAATCTGAGCAGATAGTACAGCCGTTTACACTTCAGAATTCATCCTGCTACTTCTATCAGCAGTCACATCATCTAAAAACACCAGTGACACAGTTCCATTGGCAGCCATACATGCCCGTGCCATAACACTGCGTCTGCCATGTTTGACAGATGATGTGGTTTGCTTTGGATCATGAGCTGTTCCTTTCCTTCTCCATACTCTTCTCTTCCCATCATTCTGGAAAGTTAATCTGGGTTTCATCTGTCCAAAGAATCTTTTTCCAGAACTGGGCAGGCGTTTTTCTCACAGGGTTCCTGGCAAAGTCTAATCTAGCCTTTCATCCATCCACTGTAGTTGTCTTCTGTGCTCTTCCAGGCCTTTTGGTGTTGCTGAGCTTGCCAGTGCATTCCTTCTTTTTAAGAATGTACCAAATTGTTGATTTGGCCATACCTAAAGTTTCTGCCATCTGTCTGATAGGTTTGTTTTGTTTTTTCAGCCTAATGATGGCCTCCTTGCATCGACACCTCTTTGGGCTGCATATTGAGAATTCTCATGAACATCTACCAAGCCAATATTTTTGTTAAACTCTTTGAATTAAAGCTGAGAGTCTATACTTCAATCACATCTTGATGGCTTTGTTTCAAATCCATGGTGGTGATGTACAGAGGCAAAATAACAAAAATTGTGTCATTGTGCATATACTTATGGACCCGAATGTATACTGCACTGTATATATACACCTTTCAGTACAACATTAAAAACAGTAGCCGGTTTTAATGTTGTGGCTGATCGATGTAGTTAAATTGTTGTGATGCCAAGGCTGTGTAATCTAAAACAATGTCGATAAGATTATGATGACAAAAATAAAAGTAATAAGTCCACCTCTAAATGTTATGTAGCCTGTGAAGGATATTTTTCAGTACAGGTGCTGCTCATCGGGATACAATTCGCTGGTCTAGTGTGATGCATTCAGAAATGTTCAGAAAGAAAACTCTGAAGCTGTGTGACATTATAGCTCTGAAAACAACTTGTGCACAAGTGATTACCTACAAATGTTTATCAGTCAAACACTGAAATAGCATAAAGACTCAGTTAAATGTCCTGAGTCCTTTATACAGGGAACATCATGTGTTCACAGGTTGTTGCAGATTTAGATTTAGATTGACGGTTTCGTGATGACCTGTTTTAGTATCATGGCACCTGTGAAGACACAGGTAACAGCGGAAAATGAAACACCTTGACCTTTCTTCCTATTTTTACTAGTATTACTTATTATTATTGTTGTTGTTGTTTTTATTAGTAGTAGTAGTAGTAGTAGTAGTATTGAATTCCAAATCAATATTGTAATTTTTCACCACCTTCTAAAAGAATAATAACAAAGCAATGGCTTTCTAGACAGGCGTCAGATCTGTAATACCGATGGATTTGACACTTACCGGTCAATGCACAACACGGTAACAATTCCCACTGTGGTAAACTGGTTGCTGACATCCACCACCACAACCGCTTTACACATAAAGTTTCCGAAGACCCACTGTTTGTCTCTGACCAGCTGGTGAATGTTGAAAGGCATCACAAGCAAGAAGAGCATGTCCGCTATTGCCAAGTTCAGCACGTAGATGTCCGATACCATCTTCTTCTTGCATGCTGCCACCGCGTAGATGACCAGTCCATTGGCTATAACTCCAACTGAGCACAGGATGCCGTAAATGGAAGGGAATATGTGCATGAAAGTGGTGATGTCGATGTGGCTGTACGACGAGGGAGTTGAGTTCAGACATGACGGGCCGGTTAAGTTGTCTGTGTGATTGTTCTTGCAAAATAAGTCACTCATCTTCAGGTCCGCTCAAAAGCCGCCTCGGTGGGGTCGTCTTTTAAAGCGCGCAACGGGCGCTCTTCCTTTGGCGTCCGGTCTCCAAACTTGGGCAGCGAACTCACGCACTCTCCAAGAGCGCGTATTCTATCCTCGAGTTCGTCCCGGCCGCGAATTCCCCTCGCAAAGGTGATCTCATTCACAACAAGAAAAACGTAGACTCTGATCAAATCTGACTACATGAGCAATGGCGGTCTCTGGAACACGTTTATCTCTGATCTGGCTATTTACCGTTGGCTTCCGCTGTGCGCTTTACCAAACAGTGCGCGCCTCGGTAGACACTAGTTCCCTCCCTTCAAAGATCGTCTGGCGTGTCGTAATAAGAAAAGCAAATCACAAGAAGACCCTTTTAAGCTGAGCCTGAAAGCCAGAAATCTTGGCCTGCTTTACATCTTCACAACAACATCGAAATTAAGGAGGAGAGTAACTAAACTCTTCCGGTGATGCATCTTGATGCAGGTATGTCAATATAACTGATCGCCTTATATTGACAATCTGCCACATGTTTATGTATGTATGCTTTAATAAGTGTAAGGTGATGTTCATTCTGTAGTGTGATAAATACGCACATGCCCGCAGATAACAAATTCTATAAAAACTCAGAATCAGTCAGATTGAATATAACAACGACCTGTTTGAGGTTACTTTAAAATGTTTAAGTCACTGGGAAAATGAAATCGGAGAAATCGAAAGGAGTTTCACGACAGAAAGATCTGCACAGTTGAGACACATGCTTCAATTACTTTTACACAAAAAGAGATCTGTGTTCTTTTTGGAAAATTCAATTAACACCCGTATTTCCAGTACGCTTTTAAACATCTACCCTTTTTGTTTTCTGTAAAATAATGATTAGTTTCAACTTTTAGAAAATTGAGCTCATTCTGCCTATCAATGGCAGTTCAGTTTTTTTAATGATGCACATGCCCTCAAGGCTCCTGTGTAAACCCGCATTCTAAGGACGTGATTTTCTTTGGAGCTTTGTTCTCACATCACTTGGAGCAGCTTTAAATGACAGTAGTTGATCAAGAGTTTGAAGCAGCTCAGTAGACAGGCCTCTGCTGGGACCTGACCACAGGTCAGCAGGAATATATTTAAGATTTCCTCATGTTGGCTTCCGGTACTGTTTGTTCATCCCCCGTGATGGCTCCTTTCTTATCCCAAGTACTGTTCAAAGTGCACAATAATAGAATTATTTTCACACCAGCCTTCATAGAGAATACACTTTGTGGGTTTTCTCACTGGTCCAGAACACACAGTAGACTTGCTTCAATGAGCTCTTTAAACTCAGCTCTGTCAGCTATTGACAGAAGAAGAAAATTCCACCATGAATGAAATTACCATCATTAATTTACATTTTATCATCTTGTTCTTTTCAATTTAGTTCTGTGAACATAAATCCCTCTCTCCCAGAGATAGAAATAAGAGTGTAATTGGTGTCATCGGGAGTGTCTATGAAGATTGTATCTACAAGTCAAAAACATGATGAGTGGCAAAATGTCTGCAAGACTAAAACAGCAAGTACAATGGGTTTTGACCATGGATGGATTAATGAATGGGCCTACTGGGCACAGGTGCTAGAGGTCACAGGGCCCCTGAGCTTCACCTGGAAGAATGTCTCTGGTAGAAACACAAAACTACCATAAAGGGACCCAGAACAAGACACACAACAAAGAGACATATAACAACAACAAAGTGACGCAAAATGATCACAAGGAGAAACAAAAGACTACAAAAAAATGAAAAATACCCACAAAGAGATGCAAAATGACCACAAAGAGACACAAAAGTGAAATCTCTAATTCATTAAAGTTTTTATACCCCTAATTCAGTACTTTGTAGAAGCACCTTTTGCAGCAGTTACAGTCTGCTTGGGTAAATCTCTACAAGCTCTGAACACCTGTATTTGGGCAGTTCATCAGGCACTCTTCCTGGCAGATCCTCTCAAACTCCGTCAGATTGGATGGTAAACGTCTGTGAACTGCCATCTTCAGGTCTCTGCACAGATGTTTTACAGGGTTTAATCTGGGCTTTGGCTGGGCCACTCAAGGACAGTCAGAGACTTGTCCTGAAGGCACTCGAGTGTCGTCTTGGCTGTATGCTTCGGGTCATTGTCTTGCTGAAAGGTGAACCGTCGCCCCAGTCTCAGGTTGCATGCACTCTGGAGCACCACCAAGCTTCCCCATAGGGACAGTATTAGCCAGGTGATGATTTTGCCAGACATAATGTTTGGAGTTCTGCCCAAAGGGTTCAATTTGTGTCTCATCACACACTCATCAGAATCAAACCCCAAGCAGGCTATCGTGTGCCTTTTACTGAACGTGGCTTCCATCCAGCCACTCTACAATAAAGACCTGATTGATGGAGTGCTGCTGAGATGGTTGTCCTTCTGGCTGGTTCTCCCATCTCTGCAGAGGACTTCTGAAGCTCTGTTAGACTGATAATTGGGTTCTTGGTCACCTCCCTGACCAAGGCCCTGCTTGCTTGGTTACTCAGTTTGGCCAGACGCCCAAATCTAGGAAAAGTCCTGATGGTTCCAAACTTCTCCCATTTCACTATTATTGAGGCCACTGTACTCCTGGGAACACTCAGAGCTTTAGAAATGGTAATTATGTAAAACTGAATGTAATACTGAAGTGACTCTATGTACAAGAGGGGCCCTTTCCTTTTCTTTGCCATGGGCCCAATGTCTCATAATCCGTACATGGTTTTGACTTTTTTTTTAAATTTTTTTACAGAAGTCATCAGTTTTCCGAAAGTGTTCTTGAACAAAACTTTGAGACCCACGGCTAATTCATTTTTTGTATGTATTTATTGTTGCAATATATCCTCAACAGCTATTAGATGAATTGCCATGACATTTGGTACAAACATTCATCTCCCCTTAGGATGAATTTTAATAACTTTTGTGTTCCCCTGACATTTCATCTAGCATTTTCATCTGGTCAAAATTTCTATTTGTCTATACTTGGTTTATGACCAAATACCTGCAAAACTAATGACATTCCCATCAACCTCAGCTGTACTTTATATTAAGTGCTTATTTGCTCATGTTAGAATGTTAACATGCTAAACTAAAATGGTGACATCATACACATTATACCTGCTTAGCATTCATCTTAAAGCACCACTGTTTCTAAGTCCAGCCTCAGCATGGCTATAGACTCTTAGTATTGTTATTACCTTGATTATTGATACAAATACTCGGTTACATCATTTCTGTTAATATTTCTCAAACAAAAAAAGTAGTTTATGTGTCAGCTGCTACTTGAAGTCGGTACCATCATCAAACTACTGTGAACCTGATTTAGATGATGCTGCTGTGAAAAGAGAGACCGATGTTGTTGAATAA
The DNA here is from genome assembly GCF_016859285.1 of Xiphias gladius. NCBI lineage: Eukaryota > Metazoa > Chordata > Actinopteri > Istiophoriformes > Xiphiidae > Xiphias > Xiphias gladius. Next base: position 19,742,978 of record NC_053422.1, read on the forward strand.
ATTAAGAAGGAAGCTGAATACTTTTCCAAAGCAGCTCCATGTTTTGTCAGTTTGAAAATCAGGACCGATTACGTCTCAGCAAGTGGTGTGTTCATCCAGTCATGTCTGGGATGAGTTCATGCTGATTTCTCAGTGAAGGAGAGCAATGATGGTGAAGGAATAATGATGCAAAACTCTACCGTGAAGGGCCTCAAAGGGTTTCCAAAGTCAGGAAATGTTATATTCGACTGACAGGAGATAAAACCTTCTCTGGTGCATATTTCATTCAGACTGTCAGATTCACACTTATTAAAACTTTTCCAATGTGGCATAATTGCAGTAGGATGCTGAGGTCAAGTTTTAGCTTATAAAGACCTCAGAAACATTTTCTACAAAGTGAAAATGTCTTTCTAACTGCTTGTAATAATTCACTTTAAAGGTTCCCTTTTGCTCCCATTTTTATTGCCAGCATAATCACTGTTGTATATATGGGGGTTTTTTTGTAGTTTGCTCTGCTTCAGAAAAATAAAGTACTCTCAATCTGTCAATGCTTCATGTGATTACCTGTTTCTTAGAGGGCACCCATATATCAGTTACTTAAAGCTACAGTGGATAGACAGAGCAAGCTTATGGGAAAATATTAGTCATAACTGCCATTTGTGTAGCCTGCTATGACAAAGACAAAGTTGAGCTCTCTTCCTCAGACAGAAGTGTTGGCAGCAGTGTAAATAGTAGTGGGCCTCAGTTACCCAAACCTTGAAAAATTAGGCTTGTGGCTCAAAACTTGAGCAGTCCTTGTTTTCTTCCTTCAGCAACTGCCATCGTGAACACTGGTGCAAGACGGGGTTAGTGGGGTCGCACTTCCCATCTGCTCAGTGGCTGACAGTGGAGGGCAGTGCTTGCCCTTATCAGCGCCTGAGAATGGAGGTGTATACCTGTGTGAATGTGAAGCAAGACATTGCTGAAAAAAGAGCATGAGCGTTCAACAAAACTCCAACCTGCATCAAGTGAATTAAACATGAATAAATGACAGTCAGTTAAAATGTATAGACATTTAAGGCCAGTTTCAGGGTATAAATTAAACCCAAAGTAGGTCTTAATGTTGAATAGTTAATCCTATTCTAAAAACTGGCTTTTTAAAATACATCTTAAATATGTATTAGTTACTTTTTGGCAACTGAGTCCTGGTCTACTTAATTGTAACCACCTACAATATGCTAGTGCTCATTACACACTGGCCTCAGGCAGTTCATAAAAGCTGGAACAGATCACAATATGGTGGCATCAGAGGAGTAAAAATAGACACAACAACAGAAGCAGAAAAAGTATACAGTCACAAACACAAAACCTTTAAAGTGATCAGCACATGGAGAAGGAATATTGTTTTTTTTTGTCTTTGTGATATTAATGCATGCCCTGGATTGAATGGATGATCACTACATTTTATGGATGTAAAAATTGTGCCGGAAAATCATTTCAGCAAAATGATCACGAGGGTAATTTCTGCAATGCACATGCCATCCATGTGAGAAACAGCATTATTCTGAAGTTGTACCTGCTTCCTTGGAGGTTTTAATTCAGCCCAGAGGAAATTTTTGTCCTCCTGCGTTCAGTGTCAAAGCAAGAGTAGACATAGGATGTCTGAGAGAGGAACTAGTCTGGCTTGAAAGGCCACTTTAATTTAGAAGTACAAGTCTAAACCAGCTTTCAGAGTCCATTTACTATCACTAATGCACTTGAAGGGTTTTTCTTTTAAATGGCTGCTGGGTATACAGTAATTATGCCTTTGTTTGGCAGCAACAGCAGAGAGATGGTTGGAAATGAGAGGAGAGAGAGACAACAGACAAAAGAAACTGTCCCTTGACTTCGATCCTATAATTTCCATTGAGTTTAAACGGTGCATATTCCCAAATATTCAAATTTACTTAAAGGCATAGTTTGACATTTGGGTGAATGCGTTTATTCACTTTCTTCCCAAGTATTAGAATGATACCTCTCCCATGTTTGTACAGTAAATATGTGGCTGTAAATATGTAGCCGGTCATATATATATGATATATATATGTAGCCAGCTTAGCTTAGCATAAAGACTGGAAAGAGAGGGAAACCATTTGCTTAGCTCGACGACAATTTGCAGTTTTACAGGAGGGTTATGTGCCAGACTATTTCTTAACCGCAATTTAATTTCACCCTGGGACCCCAAAGGCATTGAGCGAAATGCCCGGGTAAGTGATCCAGTGTTGATTCAGTGACACATAAATAATAAAAATGTAGAAAAAGATGTTCTCTTCAAAGACTGAGCATCTTCCTCTTCATGAAATTTTCCCCATCAGTCCTGATGAGGACTCATTAAAGTGAAGAGCATAATTGCCTGTGACATTAAGTTATTTGACGGGAGCATAAAGGAGTTTGCACCTATTTCAAGTGTGATCATCATCTATGTGAGAGAATTAACCTGCTGTTGTTCACCTCATGTAGAGAGAGAGAAAGGGGAGCTTAGAGCTCTGTCATGCCTTATGTGTGCAATATTTCTGTATGTGGGAGGAAGCATTTAGTTTAAATTATGTTTCCATGGTGTTTCCAAACGGATGCGCTGTCTCTGGGTATCAAAGGTGCGTGTAGACAAGATAACATTAAAAATAGTACTGGTGTGTGTTTTACATTGACTTGTGCTTTTCTGTGTCACTTTAAGGGTGATGGGATAACAAAAAACTCACGTAGACCATGAGGGTTTTTCACTTGATTGACCGCTAGAATCGCATTCGGTGTGCTGTGTATCACTGTCGAATACTTTTCATTTCTTCATTCGTTTTTGTCAAGTGTCATGTGTTTTTACTCATGTGTTATATTCATTACCACCGTTGCTCAGTGTATATTCAACACTGTGGGTCTATCTTTAGTCTCCATTTTTTCTATTATTTGTATTTATTTCTTATTCTTATACTTTAATTAATAATTTTGTTAAATAGAATGTAGCCTTTAATTGCACTGTTTGTTGTGGCTGCTGCTGATTAATAAAGATCTAACAACAGTTATCTTTAATAGACAGACACGAATACTGATCAGTGACTTGCCACAGCAAATCATTTTCCATCACATCAAGAGACACTGACCTGAGACCATCCTGTGCTTCATGTCCATAAATACACTCTATAGACATGGGACTGAAAACAGTGAGGGATCAGTACCTCCTGCTTGGAGTAGTAAAAACGAAGAAGTACATCTTAAATTAAAGAGATGATGGTAAGCCTGACGCCTACATTGCATTATGAGAATATGAACTGGAATGCCACAGTTGCCACAGTGTCTGTGCATTACAGAAAGACTATATATACTAATATTCATTTGTATATAATGAACATAATATTCATTATATAAGGAATATGTATACAGGTATATAATAAATATTTGTCTGATTTCCCACGGATGTCAGACCATACATTTTGTAATTTTTTTTGCAGATATAGTCATCTGTGGGTCACAGATACCCACCTGCCTTTGCTGCATGTTTAACTGGGGCAGTCTAAAAGGGTCTGTTGTTTTCACAGCTGAGCACAAATCCAGAGAAAAAACATGAAGCAACCAAAATGAAACAGTAGCCTGCCCTGTCCGGTTCACACTTAATAGTATCACATGGCTCAGACGTCATATGATTTTCTTGTCAAGATAAGATAAACATCTCAATAAATGCTCTGGGCCTTTGCTAATGTTAATTGCATGCTCTGGTCTGTGTTTAGTTTATATTTAATGCTAGGAAAGACAATATGAAATATTGTGTTCAGAGGGTTAAGACATGTGATTGAACACAGTGAGTAAGGTTAAGATGAGCTCAGCTGGGTTCAGTGTGCTTTCCTAAAGTTCTTTTTATGGTTTTGGCAGCTTCCCACTGGAAGTTTCTTTACATTTCTCTCCCTGGATATGAACATTAGTATGAAGTTGTGTTTCTTCCTTTTGATTCGTGTCGTTCATCAATGTTGAGGGCACGTACTGTACATGCTCTTTACATGTACAGTACATGCAAGGTAACACTGCCAGCTGTGAGGAAGCTTTTTGTTCAGATTCCTCTCAGATTAAACTTGATCCGATATTCGTGAAAATTTCACACATTAAAAAAAACAAACAAATACAAGAATAAAGATAAAATGGAACTATGACAAAAGATTAGTCTCGGACACCACTATAGCTTTGATGTTGTTTTCATCTGTCATTACACACAGAAATAACGTCCTCCTCTAGGTGCCTTCCCACACAAGTCGTTGTTATAATTTACAATTTATTCTGATTAAAAGGTCAATCATATTATGACTGACTCCAAGCGGGGCAGTTCTGTCAATATGAAAGGGCAATAGGTCAACACCTGTCAGAAAAACTCCTCATCCAGTCGTGCATATCCTCAAGATTTTAGAGTTATGCAACTAATGCATACTCTCACTCTCCACTGGCTCCTGGATGATACAGATCTTGTGGAGGATCTTCAGACAATCACATGATCTCCTTCTGCAGCTCCTCCAGGAGATTGAGCAAGACGAATTCACATAATGTGGTGAACCCATTCCATTATACACCAGTCAGCCACAACATTAGAGCACTAACTGGTTTTAATGTTGTAGCTGATTGGTAACCACACATCTACTCTGACGGAAGGTCTGATATACAAATATCTCACTTTACTAGAGACTTATTTTCTACAGGTGCTTCACAAAGTTAGGATTTGCTGGCATTTAAGCAAATTCCGATATTGTAAACTGCCTCTGGGTTTAGAACAGAAAATAATTTACAGAATGTCCTCGAAGGCAAGAGGAATATTGCTTTCAACTACTTTTAACAAACTCTCTGGCCTTTCTGTTTCATTACATTATTACAAAGGTAGCCATCACAATATTACAGCCAACGGGTGTCTGTTTTAACCTGCTTAGACTCACAAGATACAGTGTTTTTTGGAGCTGAAGGTTCTTGCATGCTGAACATGGTCAAAAAATACACTGTGTGTAATATAGATATTCGTGTGTCTCTGCTTACCTTCAAAGTGCACAGATTTGACAGCAGACTGATGCTGATCTCGTTTGATGTGTAATGCTTTTTAAAACATTGGTTTAGGAAGCTGAAAGTAGAGTTCTCTGTGAGGCTAATCTAATTATAGATTTAATGTAAAACAAGAATTGATTATGTTTGCCAAATTATGATTGAATTGAAAAACGGGTTCCTTGTAGCAATTCTCAGACTCCCAATTTCTAATCTTTTTTCTAATTCTTTGTTCTAAGCACTGGTGACATACAGGATGTAATACTGGAGTATGTTATTAAGATATATTATATATTCCTCATGACAGTAACATATAGCATAACATCTATAAGCCAAAATTTTTGTAGAAAACATCAGTGTTTTCATTGGCACAAGGACACTATGGGTCAAGCTCTGCGGAATGTGATGCATTTTTTCCTAAAGGATATAGAAAGAAAAGATGAAAAATTATCAAAGATGTAGCAGTTCCCATTTGTATTCACCCTTGGGTCAACAAATATTTTAAGAGGTTTGTTTGTATAAACTGACTTTATAATTAAGTGTCTGCTGCTGCTTTTATTTTGAAATTTTTGCACAGGATTTAACAAATGAGTGACATACATTTAAACAAACAAGCTGTTTTTGAATCTTATCAGTTATGTATAAGATGATTTATATTTTTCCTCATATTTGTTTTAAGAATCTTATCAGATGGGCTTTCGTTTTCCTTGACCGAGGTTTTAAGTAATGATAGCAAAACAATGTTCTCCAACCTTCTCTCCCATGCAACTATTTCTGTACTGACCCTGAGTCTCACTGTAAAAGCAAGAGAAATAGATTTTACTCAGATGGTCTTTGTGTAGCAAATTTCAAAAGCGTATTATTATTTCTGATGATGATTTTTAGTACAATTACTGTGAACAAATTAGACTGTTGTAGGAGGATTGCTAACCTCTAAAGAGTGTACAGGAAAGAAACACTTTCAGAAAAAGGACTGTGAAAGACTACAAAGCAAAAATCCCCGGCTTAATTACCACTGGTCTTTGTTTGATTGATTGTTATACATCTGTTTTAAAACATTAAACAGAGCTCCAAGTGGCCAAATCGTTTGTGTCAGAAACAAAATTATGAACATCATGACAGTACTACAAAGTGGTTCTTCCCCATTAAGTGTTAGCATTATTTTGTCTACCCCCTGTATCTCACACCAGCGATATCGTGTTTCTCCATAAACCTCGATGTCACAAGTTGTTCTTCCTCATTCTCCCTCTCCCTGGTGTCACTCTGCCTTTATTTCTTTTTTAAAAAGAAGAGAAAGAGACAATAATGAAGTGATTTTCCATCATTCTTTCACTTGTCCCATTACCCACTGATAAAAACCTTGAAAGCTTTCCATTTCTGTTTGAAGAACATCACACTCTATTGAGTTTGTGCCACAATGCATGTAATGACTCTTATATGGAAAATACAATAGGTTCTTCAAAGTAATGTCGTAAGGATTGATTACTAATAGCCCATGCTGATGAAAGCTTAATGTAACGTTAGATCCCAAATGTAGTGGCCATGTTTTAAAGGCTGAACAAATGCAGGAAACACATCTCTAAAAATACTGTAAGGTCACAAGGACACAAAAATAATGTGGCAAACGCGGGCAGAGAGCTGCCCTCTCTTTAAATACTGGCACTGATCGCTGAGGAGGTCCTGACAGGTCAGATGATGAGCTGAGGCAGGGACTCATTAGTGACAGCTGGTGGGCAGATGTGGAAGGTTAGGTGTGGAGCAACGGGACACTCGTCGCTCCCCTCCCACAATGACACCTATAGCTTACTCTCCAAACTTTTTAGGGCTAGGTAACCAAAACACTTGACTGAGGAGAGATTGCGGTTGATAAAAAGATTAACATTAATTGCTTGTGTGCGACAGCACAAAATGTCTGGTGTCTTCCATGAAAGTCGGACCACAATCCAATATGAATGGACACAATGGATCACAGAGTCTTACTGGAAAGGCTCAGATGGTGTGTGGGGTGGTATAGGGAACCTGCCTTAGTAAATCATTTCTATCTCGACTTTAACTGGCCCACAACCGGACGTCTTTCAGTAGAAGGTATTCTGGGCACATGTAACTAGAAGCTAGATAACAGTGGAGAGGTTATATATATATATATCCTAGCTAGCATAGGAGATCCTGAGGATCCCCAGGAAGAGCCGGAGGATGTGGCTGGACAGAAGGACATCTAGGTTAATTTGATCAGCCTGCGATCTTTGTCTGGATGGTTTAGTGTTTTGCCAGTTGTCAGTACTTTAGTGAACTGCTTACTAAGAATGTATTCAGTTATATTTAACTGTGCCCACATGTAACAATAACATCACTATAAACAAAATGGGGAAGGGACAGTCTTTTTAAGCCTTTACATGTTTGCATGAACTGACACATCTCCAGTGACACTCTTTCTCGTCCTCTCAGTTGTGTATTCTTTTTATCCAACTACCCACCGCATATATTGGAGATACATGAAGAGTTCGAAGTCATAACCAACAAGTATGATGTGCAGATAAGCATAAAAAATTGCATGGTCTCATGCTGGACGCTCAAGATTTAATCGAGGGGCGACTGTGGATCGAGCATGCATAATCATGCTGTGATTGTGAACACACACCGATCAGCCACAGCATTAAAACGGGTAACTGGTTTTAATGTTGTGGCTGGATGGTGTATACCCGTCACTTTCATTTTGTTGTATAGGGAACTGATCAGGCGAAAGGGAAGGCCTTCATACTGCATGTAAGCAGTTGTGGAGATGCTGAATTTGACGTGTATCTATAGTGTCCGTTCCTGACACAGAGCAAAACATTATTTTTGCTGTGTATTTGGTGTGTTTACGGTGTGATGTACAAATAAAATAAAAAAAACAAAATACACACAATTATGTAAGGATTTTAGAGAGGTCTATATACATGTGTTTCTTCCTACTAAAGTGATGAAAATAGAGCAGAATAAAGGTGCGCAGTGCATGGTTGTCCTGGTTTGACCAGGCAGACCAAATGTAACAAACGAACTGTCAACTGAGAAGATCTCTTGCAGCTGAACGGAACAATTCTGGTTTTCCAAGATTTTCTAAGTGATTAGTTACATTCCAAAATCTGAGTACACATTCACCACCAACTCGATTTCTGACCTGATGCCCCTATTGGCAGGACGACATAATTTGTCATCGCCGCCCAAAACCATTACAAATCGCAGCTGAAATGTTTTATGATGTGACAATATGGTGGATAACGTTTAGTTAAGTTTAGGACAAAGGTGTGAGGAAAAAATCATGGGTTGGGTTAAAATTACTACTTCATTAAGGTAACGGCGCCTTTGTCATCAGGTTTACGATAATAACCACTTGGTTAAGGTTAGGGAACAATCGTGGTCATGATGTCTCCCATGTTGGGAAACAATTTATTCACCCATTCCTCCACCCCAACCTCCTCTCTCTGCAGTCTTTATGGCTGCATAGTAACATCACCTGACCTCCTCCTTTGCTCCAGTGGACAAGCGTAAACATACTTCGGTGCATTTGCTGAAACAACTGATACTCTCATTTTTCTTGGAAGGACGGTCTCCATTTACAAATTCTTTTACACATTTACAAAGATGGGTACACAGGTAGAGGTGGAGATGTAGGTTCATAGCTCTCCATACACATTAACAAATTAATTTGCTACAATTCTCACCTCATACGCAGTAGCACAAAATGCGTGGAATATTGCGCACCGAAGTTGCAGGATCCCACTAAAATACCAATGACGCTCCCAGTGGTGCCCTTCTCCTCCCACCTCGGCACATGGAACAACAACAAGAGTATAAGTGCACATCAGTCAGCTTTTCAGTCAGCAGGAATAAGCAAGAGTCAAGCAGCGTATTTTCACCTCCAATATGTAAAATAAAGAAAGTAATATCTGAAAAAAATCTGTATGTTATTGATCTGGCTGGACCCAGTGGGCTTTATGAATTAGTGCTCACCATCGCCACAGCAAGAGCTCTCACCTCTCTGAAGCATCTGAGGATTCATACAGTGTCTCTGGGGTCTCAGCATTATCAATATGCAGCAAAAATGCCTGCTGGTCTGCAAATAACTCTGTGGCATGCCCCTTTGTTGGTCTATATTTTATTGCTATATTTATTATTAATATACAGGCTCTAACTCAGTCATTCCGATCAACTGGGGGTTGTGAAACTTATTCCCCACTAGCCCTGTAATTTAATGAATAATTTGAATAGGTGCTGATGCAGATGGATCAGGTGGTCAAGTCAGTTTATCTGAGCAGTTTTTAAATATACTGCTCAAGTTACATGGTAACGGATAACACACTTGAATCTTGCAAACACAGGATAAAATGGTGTTGGTCTGCAGCCGCCCAGCTTCCCTGTGAGCTCTTACGATCAAAGATGAACATGTCAGAGATAATATCTCTTCGCTGCTTCTCTTTACAGAAGTAGAAACTGCATCACTGCAAATTGTCACAAGCAAATCGACCTGCAGCCAACTTTAAACATAATCCTCTGTGGACTCCAGTGATTTCACCATGGAGATATGGACAAGCACTAAGCCTGTAGAGCAGGGACAATCGATAATAGATGGATTCCACAGAGGGGGGCGGTTTATACCTGACAGGTGACAGTATTGTTCTGTTAGATATTCATCCAACCCCAATATGTGACTCGGGCAAAATTTTAGTCATTTGAGGTGTAGCAGATGTAGGAGCAGACAGCTATCAAGTCCACCGAATGTAACATAATTACAGCATGGGCCTGGGGATCAAAAATCCATCAGATGAGGTTGTGTTTTACAATTTAGTGTTTTATATTCTGAATGAGGGATCTCCTGTTGAGGGTTGCTATTCAATTCTGCCTGTGTCATTCTCTGTAATAAGAAGGAACAAAGTGCCATGCTTTATACATATCTATACATCGGGTATATATATTTATTCCCAAATATGTATTTTCTTTTTGATTTGATTGAGTACATGAAAAATGCCAGTGTATTCTTTATGACATAACCATGCAAAAACACATGCTAACATACAAACACAGAGATCACACAACAAAAATAACATTAGCAAAATATTTTAAAAATCATTTTAGATGATTGTTTGATATGACCTGAATAAAGGACTAATCACAGCTTGAGCTGAGACTGTTTTGCACTTTCCAAGGTTAAGATCAACTTTTAAGTCAAAATGGAAGAAAAGTCTTAGAGATGCTCAGAATGATGAAAGGTTTAAACATCTACATTTCCCGTGGCAACTAGGCAAACTCAGTCTACTGATGAAAACAATGTGGCATGGTCTAAAGCTCCAGAACAAGTGATTAAGTGGACATACAAACATTAACAGAAACAATACTGAAGTGTATTGTAGTGTTCAATGGCATACTGAATATACTTTGTGTATTAACAGTAGATATTCAGTATATTAAACAATTTTTAAGGCAATACTTGTTTTTAATAATTGACATTGTTTGTTAATAACAATTGTATTCTGTTTGCCTTAAAACTTAAAAGGTTCTTTTTCCTGCTGCTGCCACTGCAGTGAAAGCGCTTTGGCACTGACTCAGCCACTTAATATGCATGGATTTCCACCTACTGGTCAAGTGATTACACTGCACATCATCCTCACCCCTTTTATTTTTCAGCCAATGATACAAATCTAAATTACTGCTGCAAAATAGAGATTTGGGCAGATAGTAGACATGCATGTACAATTTTAGTATATTTCTGTAATAGATTGCAGTCGGTTGAGCGTATCACAGGCAGCCTCTGAGGTTTATAGCTGTTATAAAAAACAGGCTGGTTACTCCTGTGTTTATTTGAGTCTCTGTTCTCAGGTGTTTCTGTTTGTAATTTGTCCAGTCGTCCTTTTTTGATCCATGCTGCAAAAATTTCCTCTCAAACAGGATGACACAGTGCACCAGCCATTATTTGTAGTGCATTTTAGATAAAGCCTGTCACCTAAACCTGCCCGGATGTTTAGCTATTGGGAATACAATAGGTGGGGCCTCCCCCCTCTTGTGGTTTGATGCAATATTACATTGGTTTGCAGTCGTCAGTCTTGACTGTGCCCAGTCATTAGGGCTTTTGATAACCATACTGGGGCTGAAGCTAAGCTGGAGCTGTGCTTCAGAATCTGCAATTCCTGAGAAAAATGAACGCGAGTGGATGGCGCCAATGTTTCATCTGAGCAAAATATCATAGCCATTCTTGTCCATGAGTATAATGTAGAGTTACAGTATGTGACTGTCTGTGATCATTAAGACAATGTTTGAGAAGAAAGAGAAAGAAATCAGTGTCAGGACTGAAGTGATTTCCTCATTTCCTCTGGAGTGCAGTGTATTGCTGATTGAGCCTTCAGACTCATTCAAAACCAAGACTGCCCCCTCTTCTTTATAGGCAGCTTCAGCTTGGATTGACTCTCAGTCTCATGATGCTGGTAAAAATAGCTTTATTCTCAACAGGCTAGATTTAATTTAGAAGGCCTGTGTTTCCACAGTGATAGCAGATGGGAAGTAGTGTTTTCACAACGTGGGAGTAGACAGATCATAGATTCATAGAAAACTGCAAGTTTTCTATTCTTTTCATAAAAAAAACAGCAGTTTGCAACCTCAGTGATCACTAGAGCAGAAAACATTACAATAGATGACACGAATTTGCTTTGTTTGCATTTGTTTGCATGTGAAGAATTCCCTCTACCTTCATATGTTATTGTGCGTGTGTTTTCCTTTGGCAGTGAAGACAAGCGTTCAGAGTAGTGAATGTTTCCCCATGCGTTCAGAATTTTCTTCTTTAATCTCCTCCAAGGAAGCTCCTGGGCTTGGCTGCAAAGCATGGGTGGCTGTGTGAGTTATGGCATGCCAGCTCTTCAGGAGGGTTTAGAAGAATGGGTGAAAGAGAGGATTTCACCCAACAACACGCTAATAGTGAAAACTTATCACAACACTGTGCAGAGCAAGAGAAATCCTCCCAGATACTTACCATATATGAAAAAGCTATAATGTAGGACAGGTTGTATCATGCACAGGAGAGGATTGGTCCCTGGGGTTGACAGAGAAAAAGCCGCAGGAAACTATGTTTTCTCATGGCAATGAAATGGCGAGCAAGGAGACCTGGACTCATTCTTCTTCACCCTCCTGAGGGCACTGAATTCATGCTTGTCTTTCTTTTTCTTCCCCTTTCTTTGTGTTTATGTGATCGTGCGTGCTACACTCCTGTGTGTGTTTGAGTGTGTGTGTGTGTGTGTGTATAGGGTGAGTGTGCCGGGGCATCAATGGGTTGAAGCTATGCGGAATGAAATTTATCAAAGTCAGTGGAGCATTGTGATGAAAGCTTTGTGAGGGAATTTCAACCATGACTATAGCCAGGGTCCATGCAAAGTCGTTAGTTTTTCGCTTGTTTTTTAATGAAAATTCTCTCCAGCTATTTTGGTTCATAGGGTCTCCATATAGCTTTAACCTTTCCTGTTTATACTGTCAGCTGAATTGGCTGCTGCCATCCACTGGGGCGGAATGTGAGAATTAGAATCATCCAAAATTTATTCAGCAGGCTGAGAATCTGACCAAGCGTCTATCTATCTGCTGTGTCCCTGGAGACAGATTCTCCATGTTCAATTTGTATTTGTTCCATCCAGTTTCCATTTGAAAACTGATTGACTCAGTGCTTCCCCATCCACCATAATCACCAAATAATTTACCTTGTTGTTATCAAGACGCAGATAATGGAAAAGAAAATAAATCCCAATCTGAGTTTTGTTAGGCCAGAACATTACAATCCAATGCTCGAGTTGTTTTTTGGGGGACAAGAAAGAAACAAGGAAGAAAATACTCTCTATGTAGCACTTATTTTTGTGATTGCGTTTGTGGTTTTCTACCTGTGTGCAGTGTATTTGTGCCCAAATGGCTTCACACATATTAGACCAGTCATTTATTTATAATAACCCAGCACATTACTGTAAATGGCATGGCTGAGACCAGCTATTATGTCCTCTGCCACTATCAGAGTGATCACAGTCCATTGCCTATACATTTACAACCTCCAGGTAGAGCACATGGGATACAATTGACATTAACTCACTACCACTGTAAATGGACCACGGTAAACACATTCATGATTGCAGCACAATAGCCTTGCATCAGAGCATGATGGATGATGTGCCATCAAAACTCTTGTTGATGACAGATTTGCTCTAACAGTTTCTGTGCTGTGGGTTTGACAGTGTTGATTTACATTAATTTTTTTAGGAAATGTTCGATCTGCCACCAACACACTGTTGCTTGAAGGCAGTATCTTGTACTGTATATGCTGGTGTGGAATTTCACTTTCGGCTGTGAAAAGTTTCGATAATTTCTACTTATTTTCAGATTGAATAATGAAATTCACACCATCGCTGCAGATATAATATGATTTGCAAAGAACCATACTTACACAAACAGAAACAGCAGCACTTTCTCGCCACATTCTTAGGTTTAATATAGCACATTCATACCAGGCTCCAGACGAATTTCACAACACATCATTGACTGTTGACTGAAAATCTAGTGATATATTTTCACATTTACATAAGGCTACTAATAACATAATGGAATTTCATGTTAAAAATATTTTTTTTTCTACAATAGAAGTTGTGCCAATTACTTACCCATCACCGCATACTCGAGCTGCCCCCCTTTCTCATATGGTCTTGAATGTTACAGATTGCTTGAATCCACCAGCAGAAACACATGTTTTAACAGCATTAACCAACAAGTAACCGTAGTATTGTTTTCTCCCACTCACACCTCTGGCTATCATATCTGTATTTGAACTTTGGTCCGCTGCTGCTCAACATTCCTGTCCGCTCTGCCACAGACAACTTTGCATTTCAGTGCAGTGCAGAGAGGATACTGTAAGCCTATCAATGAGCAAACCACTGTCAGAGTTATCTCTTCAGCTCCTCTCGCTCATCTATCTTCTAGTTCTAATTGATCCGGTGCAGTTTTCACAGCAAATGTTCACTGTGCAAAATGCAAAGAACTAATCTGAAATACCGAGATGTAAACTCAACTCTCATAGTGCTTAGGTACACAACTCCAACTAGCCAGCCTATTTTTAGGAGGAATTACATTTTACACTGTATATATAATGTTCCAAAGCTTATTACAAGACTGAATGCTTATTACCTCAGTTCACTCAATCATTACAACATGTATTTTTAATTATGCCTTATTTCCAACGACACTGGCCAAGTTAGTAGCACCGCACCATAATTAATACACACTTAGTTTATAGACAGCCACGCACACAACAGGTCCATTTAGCCTTATGCTTCACACTAAAAGACGTATAAATTTTAATGAACAGAAACACACAGAATTGGAAAACAGGGAGGGCTAAATCAATTCCAATCAGTAGGAACCTGACCTAATGCTAACTATGAGGTACTGAGTCGCTTGCAGTAACTGTGTAAAACGGAGGCTGACCAAATTGCAATGAAAATAAACAACATTTTCAGCTTGTCTTTAAGGAGGAGACCTACCCTTACGATAGGGTAGGTCTACTCTATAGACCCTTCCGAGTATTGTAAGGGTAAGCTCTGCCTCCTGGTGGAATTCACTTTGCAACACAGTACAGTTCAACAACATCCAATACAAAGAATGATGTTAGCCCAAGTATTAGGTCTTATTATAATAACTGTAACTTGAGGTCACCTTGCAGCAAGGATTGAACATAAGGACGCTGGACAGGTCTTTGGACTTGAGAGGGAATCAAAGCCTAATGAGAAAACTGACACAAACACCAGGAGAATATAAAAACTCTGCACAGAAAGATAAGGGCTGGAATTGAAACCCTTCTGAGACCTTGCCATAGATGCTCATGCTAAAAACTCACAGATTATGGAAAATTTTGCTATTGTCAAAATTTGCTACAGTAAGCAAAACATGCGTTTTGTTGTGACTTGAGCAGCACATTTACAGACATCTGTAGTGTGAATTTACTGAGTTCATTTCTAAGAGTGGGAGCTGCAAGGAGGTATTCTATTTAATATTTAATCTTTAAGTTGAGTGTCATCAGCATAGCAGTATAGACGTAAGGGTAAAGAGCAACCCTGTTTCCTACAAATTCTGTTTAGTTACAACTAATTTGCAACAGCAAATACATTTTTCTATTAATGTTGTTAATTTATGTATTTGGAAAGTCGCAAATATGTTGATACTGAATGTATCAGTAAAATGTTCACATATTTCTGCCAAAATATCTGATGACGGCATTATTAAACTTTTTTATGGTTAAGTGTCGGAACTCGCAGCACTTGGTTAAGGTTAGGAAAGATTGAGGTCTGGTTTAATACAGAAAAAGTTTGCAGTGACTTCAGACTCAACGTGCCTATTAACATTTAACAAAAACCACAATCTTTCCCTGACCTCAACCAAAGAGCTTTTGTGGTTGTGAACCCCAGTCTCTGGTGTGACAGGCAAGTGCAACACTGCTGTGTTGAGCCTTCTAAAAAAATATGAATACCCTCCCTCACTATGATGTGGATTTGACCCTGAAATTAACAGTGGCCCACTTGTTTTAGCATGCAAAGATAAAAAAAAAAAAAGAAAAACAAGTCTTAAAAGAAGAGCAAGTGCTGAAGACATTTTCAGGAGTTGATGGTAAATGTTTACATTTTGACCTGATTTTAGAGCAGTTCATCTTGATTATGTTACCAGTCTCTAGCCTGTGTCACCTTGTGCGAAAGAGGGTGAGCGTGTGGGTGTGCAGCATACATATAATGCGCAAAGGGTGACGACGCACCCACAGTTGTATTTAGTTTGATATAATGCTCCGGACCAGAGGGTGACAATCAAATGGTAACAAGTTCTCTCAAATGAAATAAAGTACTATTTCTTTGAAATATGGTACTTTGACCTAACTTGGGATCAGCACCCACTAACAAACACTGATTATTAAAATTATAAAACTGACATCATGCTAGCAGTTTCTGGAACAATTCCAGTGTTTTGTGTTATGTTTAAAAGTTTAGACAGTGCGGAAGGACAAAAATGCTGAAATAATTAAATAACGCTGGAATCTGTCAAGAGTATTAACTGTCCTCCTACTTTTTTTCATCAAGAGATTAGGAAGTGGCTCATCTTTCTGTATAGAATGGCATCTGCTGACAAGTGAAGGGCACTTATTATGAAAAATGTGATGTCTTGATCTGCCAGCTCATACGACAGCCATGCACACCCACACATACTAATACCCGGCTGTTGTCATTGAGGCTTATAATATTTTTTTGAACAATAAGTGAACAAAATGTCGGTGTTTTGTACACGTGCTCCATGGAATGTGATAGTGTGCAACCCACAAATTAAATTAAGCTTTATTACTGCTGAAGTTTGGCCGATAGGGGGCAGAAAATCATCAAAACAAGTTGACACACAGTCACTACCGTATTATGGCTTACTTAGGTTGTTACGGTTAAAACGTATTAGCATTAGAAGTTCCTACATACACATCAGGCAGACACAGGGCAACATTAGCATTCATCTGGAGAAATATTTCTAAACTAAATAGTTCTGTTTTGGGCTCCATCAACTCCAGAATGTTACATTTTCTTTCGACCAACAGTGAATCTGCCGGCTGTAAAACTAAAACGATGAGCTAAATGAGCCTGAAAAGATCTGTAGAGTTGAAAAGCTGACTATTAATTCTCCATGGTTTTAGCACCATGAACAACACCTCACATTTTATTATAAATATAAAAATCAGAAACACTGATTTATCCGGGTTTAGCAATTCTTTAAAAAACATCTTAATTCCGCAATAATTAAAATAGCATATATTAATTACTCCAGTCTAATTTGTGATTTTCAACTTAGGGGCTCAAAATCTTTAATATTAATGACTTGCAAATATGCAAGCAATCATTTTGTGGAGTCAGGGATATATTCTTTGAATGTTTTCCAATGTGGGCAGCATTTGAAGAAGTTGGCTTCACAGTGCGTATAGATAGTTTTCTAATCAATCCTCTGCTGGCTTAGATGAGTGTTACGTGGCAGGAGAGGCAGGCCTAGACATCTGTCCAGATGAATTTTTCATAAGGAAGCCCTCCTTGTGGGCATACCCCCTCCAATAGTGTATGAAACATTTACCACAATCAGTGAAATGAAGCTCAGCAATCGGCAAGAAATGAGTTGAAGGTGCAGGCTGTGGTCCTGCATGTGAGAAAAGGCCGAACCAAAGCTCTTCGGCGTAATGTACCTGCAATGGGGGAATGGACGCTGCAACACCTAGTCTGGCCACAGATTTCTTACATATTCCTCTGCTTGATCATTGCCTCTTCATAACTAGGTCCGTTCCTCGCCTTGTGTTTCGCTTTATTCTGCCTGTCCAAATCCGTTTCCCTTGTCCGATTCTTTAAAAACACAACTCAAAACACAGGTCATTGTTCTCATTCCATTTGTTATTCTCATCTTTTTATGCTTCACGCGTAATTCTTTCATTATACTTAAGAGAAGACACATTTTTGTTTTTTGGATAAGCTGCATTATATTTGTCACAGGCCAGTTGTATTTTTTCAGGCTTGTCTCCTGTCACTAGATAACCTTGGTATGTTAAATGGAGCAACAATAGTTCTCTCCCAGATGAAACTGCAATGTGACAGTGTCTTTTATTATTACTTTGTCTTGTCTTTGTCTGTCTTCAAAGACATGTCAGCCCCACAGTCAACTGTAGTTTAACCCTGGGATTAGTTTTTGCTGCCATGTACTTTATTCTACTGCGGATGTGCTGCTACGGAGTGGATGTCAGCTCTGTCACACAAAATGCAAACTGACAGGGTGTGATCATTTTTTCTTGTGGACATAAATCTTTGTCTTTCGGTTTAGGTTGGTTGTACACATCCAAGTGTAATTGGACTTTTCGATGAAAGGTCACTGAATGAAATCTCATTTTGTCACCTCTCATTACTGGACAATTTTGTTTTTTGTTTTTTTTTACAGTTTATCACTGTTAGGACCTTGGCATTTAACCTATGCAACATATCTGACTGGTGTTCAAGTTTGCAAACTGAGTACAATATTACTTGCCTTACAGGTAATAAAACACTGGTTTTGTTTTGCTGTATTTTGAACTGTTGAAAAGTGCCTATTTGTAAAAGGACAAACTCCTTTTTCAGGTTGTTTGACATTTTTCTCCCTTAATGTTTCTCAATAACTTACTGAACCTAGTGTTACTCCATGGCTGTGTACTTGTGACCATTGGCACCATCCAGTAAAGTTGAATCAATTGTCAAATGACAGAAGATTGACTGGTATTTTGATCATCAGTTCATTATTTATGTAATTTTTTGGCGCAGAAATGGCAAAAATGAACTGATCCCAGCTTATCTATGGTAAAACTGAGTGGCTTTAGAATTTGTACCGTTGGTTAGACAAAAAAATATTTTAAGACATCACATTAGGCTCTGGGAACTTGTGATGCACATTTTTTGCTGGCATTCTATAGACCAAATGATTAATCAAGAAAATAAGCAGATGAATCAATAATGAAAATAATTGTTTGTTTCAGCATTTGAAGTATCTAAAATAGGGGTAAAAACTTACAAGCTCCCATTTCCTAACAGTGGGTGGCTGGATAAGGCAATCTAGTGTTCAAAATCACTGAATTGAAAATATCCAGTCTAAGAAATTTGTCCATTGATTTTATGCTGCGAAAGAATTTACCTCGTCTTATGAAATATCACGAAATTTTGATAATTGACGCATGGGATTCCCTGTTATTGGCATGTCAAAATAGAAATCCATAAACCTCTCTTGACAGTGCATTAAAGTGGACACATCCTCATGATTGATTAGACATCCAGCTGACAGATACCCAGCGATTGTTTACTGTGGTGGACCCTGGCAACGACTGGGCGTTTATTGCTGTCTGGTCCAGCAGTATTTCAACATTGTATCTCACTCCTCAGAGACATAAGCAAGCAGGTTCCCGGCAACCGCACACAACCAAGTAAGCATTGCTGGTTTGTGACTTAACTGCAGCACGGCCCTGCTCTGTTCATGGTTTATGTTTTCACTTGCAGGTAAATTGCGTTTACAGAGTTTTGAATGTCAGTCTGGATAATTTAAGGGTAGTTATCCATCGCACTTTGACAGTCAACATTTTCACTGAATTCCCTTAAGGTTTGTAAGTGCTCTTAAAGAAATAAAACCCGCTGTTTACCATGTTTGTATTGGGAAATCGTAGGCACGTAAAACATTCACTTCAGTCGCATTTGTAGTTTGTGTATTTTTTATTTCGTACATGATTTTTGCATATCAGTGGATCAGCTTTTCTGCAGTCTCGTATTAATTATTCAAAACACAGCTATTCTTGCAAGAAATGCTTCTTGAATTTTAAAGCCCTTGATGGGGAAGATGCCTTTTGCGTCTATCAGGTGCTGCTAAAAACTTTTCACTCACTTCTACACCTCATTATCCATTCAAATCACAGCAGCATATCAGGTGAAAGTGACTGACAACAGCTCAAGATGGAAACCACAAATAAAGGATGAGGCTGGTGACATCCTCCCCACCAGGACTCCTTACATCAGAAAGAATTAATGTCAGACCAACGGAGCATCACTTTGCCTTGCTGCGTTTTCTGTGATGTGTGAGAATTGTATGCTTTCAATTACCCTTGCTTTGCACTGTATCAAAAACAAGGCACAGACCAGTACACAGAAAGACCAACGTTACTTCCCCCCTTTTTCCGCTGTTTTGCTGCCTAAAGAAGACTTATGTAGTTCTGTGAAAGTGGTTGCATTTGTTATGTTTGGAGAAAATTTGATTTTACAGTACAAGGTGTGAGGTATTTTCTAAGCAGGCCAGTAAACAAACAAATGTTTGGGGGTGTCAGTTCTACTTGAGCTGGAGACAAGAAAAAAAAACAACTGCATTTCAAGAAGACATCATCTGACTTGTATGGAGAGTGGGAGAATGTGTTCATTGAATTACTACACTTCTGCTGCTGCATTCAATAAAGGGCGACTCTAGCTTATAGTGTCAGTTTGATAGGTTTTTATGAGAGTAAATATGGAGTAAACGGGGGCTGTGGGTAAGCTGGTATTCTCGAACAGGCACATCTGTCCATTTCCCTGTGGATCACATGGGCCCAATCAGGTCCTGATGATGTCATGGCTCTCTGCATCATTAATATTGAAAGGTCATTTCGCCTACTTGGAAGTCATGTCTATCACGTGCTGGGTTCAATTTCCAATTTGCCAAAAGACTGGCTGGGTCATTCTTACTATTTATCTGGGAAAAGACAAGCTAACAGTGTTGTAAAATTCCTTTGGAAATTAGCTGACTACTTCTTTTATTATTTCCTATAGAGGCCTTGACTTGGAAGGGCAGCATAATGTATCATCCACCATCCACCTACACTAGTCCCATGAGATTTTTCAGTGGATAGCTTATGTTTAAAGCCTGACTGAATGCAGTGTTGATACTGACAATAAACAGTGTTTCTTGCATAACTAAAAAACTGTAGAATTGCACTTTTACATTTCCTGCATTGGATATTCAAATAAATCTTGTTTTGATTTCATGTGAAATCATACAGGAATAGTTTTGAAAAAACATCTCACCAATCTGAGTTTCAGGCTTCAATAATGTCATGAGAGTCATGGACACTGATTTATTGTCAGTTTTAAGATGAAGTTTTATTTCCCAATTAGATAACATAGTCTGCTTCCACTATTTTGGCATATTAGAAGTCACAAACTACAACAACAAATCCAGAATGAGTGGTACTTTTACTTTTATATTCATAATTAATTTTAAAACCTCAAAAGAAGTCTTACGTTCTACCAGCCCAAATCCATCTATGCATTCAGTTTCACTTAAAAATGTGTCCCAGCTATATGACACTTTAAATTGACTTTATTTATTTAGCTACCAAAAGTCACAGATTATTAACACAAAAAGATAGTGACACTCATATGTCCTCAGAGCCCCATTTTTTAAATATTGATGCCACCCGGTAATGTACAGTCTGATGTTATATAAGCTGTCTTCAGCTATTCCAGTGCCAGTGATGTTCTGACTTTGTACATGTTAGTGCTTCCACCAACAAAGTGAGCGCCATATACTGTATTTTTGAAGTGCATAGATATCTGTATAAAATGATTGGTTCAAACGCTTTGAAGGTTGTCTGAACCTGTAACTCATTACAGTTCCGAAATGCATTATGTCTCATTTTGTAGCTTCCTCCATATTCTTCACCTTCCTTTTAGCCTGAGTCCCACATGGTAAGATAGAAATTAGGGCAGTAGCTCCCAGGAGAATTTTGGTATAAAACAAGGTTTCTGGAATAGTGCGTGTACTGTGAATGACAAGTGTGTTTGCAGTTGGTGGTCTGCTAGTAATTTCATTTCAGTCAGGAATCACTGATTGTGTGAAAATAATTATGAAAACACTATTGTCTCCCCATTTGGGAAAGACATCCGGAAAGAGAGGTATTATGGTCACAGAAAGAACTGCCGGGAGAGCAGAAACAGCTAATCCTATGCACTTGTTGTAATATTGTCAGCAGCAATGTTCCCTCAAAATGTCAACATCACCTCCTTGTGTCATGTCTGACTTCAAAGACTCCTCTCAGACTAAATACAGAGCTTGAGATGGGCACTCACGGATCTAAGTTTCATAAGCTACACTTAAAAAACAGACATTCTTACACAAATGATATACAATCGAAGGCTACTCAGTGGTCACAAACAGGCACAGGCATATCATTCAGTTACTTCCTGCCCGTTCTAAAGCCAAGGGACGGTAGTACATAGACTAACCACACGGGGACATAAGGCATTAGTCTGATGTCATAGTCTAATCCAGCAGGTGGAGCTCAACAGACTGCCAACAATGAGTTAGCAGCAGTTGAGTCATGGGAACGGCAACCTTCTCAACGGTCCAATCAGACGGCAAGACTGCCATCTCAAAACATTACATCACTGTCCCAACACCTCACTGTAAACATGTTCGATATGTTCTCCGAAGGGACTTTTTGCTAATTCACCATGATAATGTATCTTTCTTTTCACCTCTGCAAGAAAGTCACGGTAAATGACTACTATCGAGGATAATCATTAGTGTTACTAGTCTGTTGACTGTCCTCTCAACCCCTTGAGTGTTGCTGTGGGAGAGAGACGCCTACATTGCACCACACTCATTTATAATCATGAAGGTACAAGGTCTTACTCAGGAAGGGAGAGCCTTCAGATGACATCATGCGGCTCCATTGATAGCTGTCGGGATGAGTCAGGTGAATGTGGGCAGACTGAAAGTCGCTGTGTTCCTTATGTCAGGGACAAAACCCTCCTTTAGTGAGGGAGCTTCCAGTCCAGTCAATGTCAAAGTATGAGAAACTAATTTGACAGGAAGTTATAACATACAGTAACTTCCATGTCTGAAAAACAATAGATGATAACACAATTGTGAAAGAAGCTCACCATGAGTGTTTCTTTTATCAGCATGGAGCAGTGCCATTCAATAAGATGTTGTGTTTCCCGAATAGGAATGGTGTAAAAACTAATCTATAGAATCACTGAGCAGGAAGCTCATAAAAAAACATTTAATGTAAAATTTTTATATTTAATGTACATTTTATGGACAAATAACACCCAACATTTTGATTACAAATGCAAAAACATATTAAAATATATATTCACCATCATTTCAAATTTTCTAGTGCCACACACTACGGATTTGCATTTGCTCAATTATACATTCAGTGTGTGACAAACATGTGCACCTCCTCATAATGAGAAGGAATTATTTATAGCATGCTGTGCTCTTATCATTTGTCAGGCCCAACAGGTACAAAAAGATGAAGTTCAAGGACAACCAAACTTGTCCTCCCAGCAAGCTGTTACTTGGACAAACATTCATCATTCAAAAACACAGTTGCACCACGTCTAATCCCTCCCCACCACAGAGCATTAATTGAATCAACAAATATCTGCTAGACTATGTATGTGGCTAGCCCCTCTGTTATTGACTGAAATTAATATTACAAAAAAAAAAATAGTTCACTGATATATCTCTTTAATATGCCCTCTTATTGAATGACCCTTCCGTTTTAGTATGGTCAAAACTCTATGGAGAACACAATTAATTCACCAGTTATTATCGCACGAAAAATACAGTATTCAGGAGTGTCTTTCCAGAAGATAATTGTATTCTGAGGCCTTCATTAAAGAGCTTCATGTGTACATTTGTAAGCTCACTCTCTTCAGGACTGTAATTCATGCTGTACTGGTGGAGGTTCTTGTAAACACCTACTCCAGCCAACAAATAATGTGTGTTAGTTGTTCTTGCCTGCAAAACAAAACACCAGTTGCTTGTAATGTTCTCTATGGTCACAACCTTGAATTGCAGATGACTGTCTCCTTTTTCTCTCCTCTGTCTTTTGGGGTTTTTTTTCAGCACTTTTCTCTATATAAATAAATGGAGCTATGACCTATCTGATTGTACTGACTTTTTCATATTTGATTATATTTTTATATAATACGATAGCCAATAAATTGCACGCACACCAACAGGAAGGAGCAGAAAGGCATGCGGCTGTAAAACTTAATTACCAAATTAGCAGCTGTCAGTACCTTTCTAGTTGGTTAGAACAACCATGAAGTAATTCTGTTAACATGATACCACTGTTTAAAGAGACAGTGTATCCATTGTGTGTGTATGTGTGTGTGAGGTGGAGAAGTGATGCGGGAGGGGTGGCACCTGGCCTCTTCAGATAATCTATTTATGGCTTTCACACTTCATTAAGCCCAAACCAAAATATTTGCCTCTTGAATATGTTTATCATATGTCTCTGTGTCATCAGTCACAATTGCAACTAACCACAAAAGTGTGAAAACTGCAAAATGATCTTAGCTTAAAGTTTTCCTTGACCTTGACATTGTAAAATTTGTGACATCTGTAAGCCCTCTTTAGCTATCGGAATAAAGGTCTCATATGAAATGTCAGTGCTGCTGCGGAAGGATGTTTATTAGCCTATATATTAATAAAATATGAGAAACCGAAGCTGCAACCTGCTCACTGTGTGTGCACCTGATGCTGTGTCAGCTGACTTTGGAGTGCTGTCTTTCTCTGGAGTCTTCTGTTACTTGAATTTGTTAATCCAACATCTGGACTCTAACATTTTTGAAACACATGCTCTTAGTTTAGGTAAATAGGATGAACACAGTTGTGTATAATTTCCGAGAAGGTTTGAAACCAAGCTGCTCTAGAGGGAACAGAATCGGCCATATGTGAGCAATGAAGATAGAATGGGCACTACTAAATAATTAGTTTAAAAATCTGGAAACCTAAAACAACCCCTGGCACTCTGACATTGACAGAAAACGGGTTTCACTTTGATAAGGCTCTATTTTGCATCCCTAAAGAACAAACTTTAAACAGGCAACAAGAAAATAAAATAACCTCCAACATAATACATCTACCATTTACAAACTATGACATATTTCGCCAAATAACTGTATGAAGGAAAATACTTTGAAGATTACAGTCAATAATTGATAAAAGGTAAGATTTTTCCCACGTGGATACACATTATTCGGGAATGAAAAGCTTAACCTAAATCAGTTTTTTATTGTGGTGGGTAAAAATCCTGTGTCATGGGCTGGAAAGCTGGAAGAATGGGATTATTTTCTGATTAATTTTGGTTGTGAGGTTTGATGTGGTACAACTGGAAAGAATTAGAAAACTAAATAGATAAAATAGATAAATAGATAAAAGCACAATAAAATTTCACCACAGCAGTAAAGAATTTAAATCCCTAACCATGGAATAATTTACAAGGTGGCAGTTTGGTGCTTTGTATCTTGATTTGTTACGGTAAAATAACCTAAAATGAGTTCTGGATCAAACGCCAAGGGTTTGCTGTGTAGTAACTCAATGAATAGAGACCAAATGAATTGCTGCTTTCAGGATTACGTGAGATATTCACTTTTGTCTGAGACCAAATGTGTGCAGAAAAAAGCTTTTAGGATGAAATATTTATGTTAAACTAACAAAGATACTCCAAGATTGTTTAATCGCGTTTTAACATCAGGGTCCCACATAACGATCACACTCCACATTTTGTCATTCCTGATAAGTAGTTTTCTTCTCAGACTGAATGTTGAGAGGGTAAACTGGTGTCCGACAGCCCGGCCTGGTCGTACACCAGTTTCTGTGGAAGTAATAATTAATCCATATATGGACACACACAGTGAGCGCCACGCCCTAAACACCTCCTCGTTTTGCGGGCTTGCTGTGTCCTGTGGTCGCCCTGCCCCACTGCCAGGAAGTTCAGGAACTCGGTCACCGCCCCAGCCCCCCCCCGCCCCCCCGCCCCTCACCGCTGCATCCATTGTTGGGCAATAGTCTGCGACATCGAAACAATCTTAACCGAAACTTTTCAGGTAACTAACTGCTGAAGATCATTTTAAGACACTGTTGTATGTACTTTTCGATATTCAAGAGCAAGTGCCTCGTAAGGCCCATAGTTAGGAGCACAACTAAACTGAGTCAGTGAGGGGAGGAAAAGGGAGGAAAAACTTTCAAGGCAAGGAATTCCGTAATTCTCATTCCTCCATTTTGAACTTTTAAACTCCAGTTTTTCTCGTGGACGGTTGTCGGTAAGTTTATTGTGTTGTCTCGCGACTCTATTTACCATACCCACTTGAGCCATTATTGCGTGGAATAGTTAATTTGACGGTAACACGAAAGTTAAAGTTTTTCGCAGCATTGAAGCAGGCTAACTGAGCTAACGTTAATGTTTGTTGTGTCGGCTAGCATTA
This sequence comes from Xiphias gladius, assembly GCF_016859285.1. Taxonomy (NCBI): domain Eukaryota; kingdom Metazoa; phylum Chordata; class Actinopteri; order Istiophoriformes; family Xiphiidae; genus Xiphias; species Xiphias gladius. The sequence goes on from NC_053422.1 coordinate 19,768,795, forward strand.
GCGTTAGCAAGGTGCCGTGTTTGGGATACTGAACGTTAGCAGGTATCATTCCTTACGTTCAGCTTAGTTGGCTCAAATGTTAACTGTGACCTATAAAAAGGAAAAAAAAACAACAGTTGAAGATCGGTGACTTTGTCACCACCAGGTTTAAAGTGTTCATAACCCCATCTTCTACTCGTAAGAGTCTCAATTAACATTAATACAGCTGGATAAAACCAACATTAATTTAGGTCAAATTAGCTACAACAGGTGTAACATCACCTAACGTTACTTGTTAGCGGCTAGATGACCAGGTGCTCGATCCACCCTGTCGCTTCTTGTAATCACCGTTACATTTTGTATTTATTATTTTAGATTGTTTCTTGTATACGGATAATCATAGCGTACTAATTCTCACTGATCCCCCTTGGCTCAAATTTATTAGTTTGCTCAGAGTTTAAAGGGTTAAATCCTCTAAATCACACGCAAGTACCCCCAGTGGTATCCAGCCTTACAGATAGTTTTGGTGTCATTTGCCCAGATTTTGAGATGTCTGCCTCTGAAACTTCTTTTGCCACACCCAGACAGAGGAGGTAAACGGAATTTCACCAACGATGTCGCAGTTACCTGAAATTATTCATAGACCAGTTTTAAATGCAGTTATTTCTTAGAAAGCAGTAGATTCGGTCGAAATGATCACCGAGGTGCGTGGCTTACCACATATGACTGTGATATTGTTTCTAAAAAGAGCCTTTAATGCTTAGTTTTCAGTTGTAGTTTTTCAATTAATTTGAACACCACGAAAAACAGCTACATTAATTGGTATTGTATCACAGATGTGTCAGCAGCGGAGATCTCAAAACCTCCGCAAATCAAAGCAGAACTATCTTCATGGTTATACCATTATTTTGTATTAATTTATATCAAATCTGGTGATTTGTGGGACCTGACCTTTTAATAATATAGTGGATATTAAACCTTTCAGTGGCTGATAAGTAATTGTAGATTAAAGCCTCAGTGAGTGGTATGGAAGTGCCTTAAGATTTTGGTTCATGATAACATGAGCTACAACTGTGCCAGACAATCTGCATCCATCCCTACTGGCTGACATTTTTTTCTTAGCTTGATTAAAAGTTAAAAGGTGTCATAGATCATAACAAGTATAGCTCATCCATATTCAAATATTAGACAGGATTCTGTAAGGCAAAATTGCAATGCTCACCACCCAATAAATAACAGTTCAGTTTAACATTAGATAGTCATCATTCAAATGTTCTTTGTTGTTGTTGAGATTGTAGGCTAACAGATAGCTGTGACATTGCTCTCATAATACAGCTGACCAACTTTTCAGTTGAAGCCCCTCAGCCCTCAGGGTGTGCTGATTATCCCTGCCCCCTCCAAGTTTCATAGCTAATCAATGGAGCTGCAGTCACTGACTGAAATGAGAAATCAAAATAGGACCATAGTGTTACTGTGCTCTGCTTTTGGCAGTCATTCTGTGAGAGATGAGGCATTGCTGGCTCAAACAAGGACCTTAATATTATGACGATTGAACAAACGTATAGAGACTAGCCTGAAAATCATAAAGAAAGCTTAATTTAGGAAGCAAGCTTCTAGTTCTTTACTCACTGCACCTTTTCTAGTAGTTTTTCTGCCTTGGCAGATCAAAAAGCTATCCTTTATACATACAATCATCTCATTTGACAACAGATATTCCTTGTTTTGGAGGGCAAAAATGTTTTGTTTGATTCGGTCTAAATTGTATTTCATCATTGTATTTGAAGAATGAAATTGACTTATTCCTGGTCATCTGTTTTTATCCTTTGGTTCCTTGACTTTGTCTATTTGTTTACCCCCAGAATCCCAGACACCATGACAAGCATCAACACAGCTAACATTAACTTTAAATGGGACCCAAAGAGTCTAGAGATCCGTACTTTGGCAGTGGAGAGGCTGCTGGAGCCCCTGGTCACCCAGGTAATGTAAACAGAGCACTTTTTTTCTTCTAGATTTGTGGGACAGGGTAGAATAGCTCATAGGTGGTATTGGCGCTGGTTCTGACATGAGCGGTCATATTGAGCCATTTTGTATCCCTGCTATACACAGGTCACTACTTTGGTAAACTCCAGCAACAAAGGCCCATCTAACAAGAAGAAGGGACGCTCAAAGAAGGCTCATGTTTTGGCTGCATCAGTGGAGACTGCTACTCAGAACTTCCTGGAGAAAGGAGAAAAGATTGCAAAGGAAAGTCAGTTCCTTAAGGATGAGCTGACAGCTGCTGTGGAAGATGTCCGCAAGCAAGGTATATTGAAAATACATATTGCAACAGTGTGTGGTTTTCTAGCTTGTACAGAGTGCTTCTTAAGATAGGAGGGATAATAAATAAATCATAAGCTATGTACATATCATCTGCCCCAGTGAACGACCTTGAAATAAGAATATGCTTTGAGCCTGATATATTTCCTTTTGCTATGGGGTTTTTCAGGGATTCCATTAATAGAGACTTGTCGTTTAAGCATGCGAACATTTCACATTCTTTTCAGGATGTACACTGTCATTGCCTTGCCTTCTACAAGGATCGTATTTAGCCTTGTTTCCCCTCAGAAGTGAGTGTGTTCTTGTAGCCCAGTGTAAGGCTGCTCAGGTGGTAATTGGACTTGATCATCCACAACCTCAATCTTTCTAGGCTTAAATGTTGTATAGTATTTCTCCTCGTCTTTGTTCCTTGTGTGTTGTGCTCTTTATGATGAAATATGATAGGTGGTTAATAAAATTCTTGTACTGTGTCTCAATTCTGATACATCACTTCCATGTAGAACACTCTCTACACTATGTACTTACTGGCGTAGTGTGTGCATTTCGACAGGGTAGTGTTGTGTCAAATCGAACACGAACATTGTGCACTTACTGGAAATGAGGATCACAACATTTGACCACAATTGTCGCCCGCCAAAATATCTGCTGGCTGCTTGGCTCACTTGACTTAAAAATGAACGTTTTACCTTTTTCTGTGTGCTCCCGTTTCACGTGACATGGAAATATACCGCCATCTGTGTTGACGATTTGACCCCCTACTTGGCTGCAATTTTCCCAAGTTTGAAAATAGGTTGGTGGTCCCTCCCCTTCCGCTACGTAGCCAAAAGGACGACCATTGAGGGTGAAAAGTATCCAGCATTTCAAAATCATCTTTTTGACCGTTATGAGTAAACCATCTGGGTACTCATAGTGCACTGCACGTTGCCTTAATTGTCAGTGTGAGTGCACTTATGCACTAAAAATGGCAAGTGTAAGGACGGACAACACAAATTGAGACACAGTTTTAGTTTTAGACCATTGGAAAGAAATAACACCGTTATGGTGATTTATCTTATGTGAAATTACCATTCATGTGTTGGTTTATGTGCATTCACTGTTTGTTTTAGTGTAGAGTTTTCCATGACTTGACTTGTAGAACAAAGTGCTCTATCTAGCTATTAAATAGGATATGCCACTGCTGCGGGACTATAGTATGTTGTATATAGAACAAAATGATAATTTAAGTTGCGTTTTTGGTCAGAAAAGAAACATTCCACAAATTAGGGCTGGGCAATATTTCAGTATTATTGACTATCATCCAAAAACATTAGCATATGATTGTGAAGAAAACTAAGTCAAGGTTTATGTTTTACATGTTTCTTTCTAATGTATAGTACACCTGACATCAAAAAGATGAATTTTGATTTGTATCTAGAATAGGAAAATATTATTACAAATATTGTGATAATTTCAAACATATTGCCCAGGCCTACCCTGTGTCACTCAGCCCTGCAGTATAATTCCACTAAAGTCCTCAGATTATATTTAGAAACCTTCCCTCAGCCTTTTGTTTGAGCGGTGTCACACCTTTTGATAGTCCCTTGTAAGCAGCAGAAATGTCACTTTGATTTACCTGTGTTATCCTGCTCAGACCAGTGAGGAAAAATCTGTCTTTTTGGAACTTTGCGCTAGTCTGTAAGACATGTTATTTTGTAGCGTCTGCCGCTCAAGTTATCTATAATGATGATGACAAAATCAAAAATGAATCATCAAACACCAGGAGGTTCGTCTTGTCTACGTAGATCATTGAGAGAGCATGGTGGTAGTGGAGATTTGTCTGGCATTCTGTGAAAAAGGTTATCTGCTGGATTGCTGAGTGGCTTACCGTATCCGACAACGTGTGCATACATTTTTGTTTCTGTTTTCTAATCAAAATGCTTCCCTTTTTACTTGTTGCCATGGAGATCAAAACAAGGGAAAGGAAGTACTTCATCAAGGGATAAAGTTTAAAAAAAAAGTGTGCAGATGTCACTGATGTCAAATGTATTTAAAAGTCTATATCCTGACTCAACCCACACACAGTCCATTTTCAATTCATTTCCAGACCTCCCATAAGTCTTGGGACAGGAATCCACCATCAAATCACCAGCCAGTGAAATTACCATTTGGCTTACGATAGCAGGCTCCATCATCTAACAACCACATTTGCAAGTTGCATTTATTCCTTTCTGCTTCGGATATCTGACTCTCTTTTGACGCACTAGCAGACCATTGAGACCAGGGAGCTATGACTTGAGGCTGTTATCACCTTGTGAAGCAACATCTGTGTCACTGTGTCTCTTCTCCCTAGATGCCCGGCGAGTCATATGTCCCCTGCTCGAGTTCTGCTATGAGTAGTTGGGAGGTAGATAACATGCTGCTTGATAGTGTGCACAGTGCTCAGTGCCCAGGAATGTTACTGTAGTTATGGTAAGCTGTCACTGGGCTGGAATTCAGTGGCTGTTGTTAGCTGGTTCCTAGGCCTGGCTGTCAGCTATGCCATGCTGCTCAGTGGAGCGTGCCTAGACTGATAATACAGCCATTGAGTAGGGTAGGCCCCCCCCCCACTGGATTCAGAAAACATTTTAGACCCAGCTGTGGCTCACCAGCTGTTTAAAATGGGGGAAAAAAAATCTGACATGATCATTAAGGTTGATTGTGCATAAAATGCACGTTGAGGTGTCTATGGAACAGGTTTGTTCGTTCTAAAATTATTTGTTTTTTATTGGATGTTTTGCTGCAGTTAACATATTTTCTGAATATTCTAAATAATATTTTATAGATATAGATATCACTAATAGACATAGCCAACAGTAGAAAATTTCTTACCCCGTTAAAGATTTTCTTTTACTGAGCCATTTCTGTCTGCTCTTGTCCTTGTTCTCTCCGTCTTGCCCTTCCCTCCCTCTCTTGTGTCTTTGTTGTCCTGCTGTTTGGGAGGCTTATTGTGTGATATACATTTTAATCATTTCATCATGCACTTGGTGGGCCGCAGGTGAGCATTAGATGGATGGAAGTTTATTAAAGGAGCACTGATCACTATCTGCCCTCTGAAAATGGCCTTATTGATTTTGTTCACAGGGGGGACTAACAGCCTGAAGGTGCAGATTGTGTTTGAGGTCTGTGTTGTCGATCATTTGCACAAACTGCTGTCACTCTCTGTTGGGGTAAAATGGTCAGAATCTGTGTGAGATCTTTCTACAGATTTGATGGTGCAAATTTTGTCTCTTTTTTTTAACCAAACAGTGCTTCACATGTGGTTTCTTCATTGGAATAATGATGAAACAAATGGCTGATTTGTTGATAACTGAAAAAAGTAATCAACTATGTTTACTATCACTCTGAAGTAGTTTCCTGATGAAAGTACTGTAGCAACATTTACATCTTAATGTATTCTTCTGAGGATTTTGGGGTTTTCTGTTTCATATCACTATAAGTCACTTACTTTTGGGTCTTTTCACTATTGGTCTGTTTTACAGCTGTAACGATTAGTCAATGGACAGAAACTAATCTGCTTCTATTCTGATAAATGATTAAGAATTTCAGCCATTCTTAAAGCAAAAATGCCAAAGATTTACAGTTTGGAGCTTTTTAAATGTGAGGACTGATATGATAGTAAATTGAATATCTTGGAGTTTTAGGCTGTCGGTCAGATAATTCCAGACATTTGAATATGTCATGCTGGGCTCTGGGAAAGGAAATCACTATTTCCTGACACTCTATAGAAAGCTGTGTTTTTATCTGATTGAAAAGATATTCAATTTTACATTAACTATGTGTACCGCAACAGCGGGGCCAGTCCTGTGAGTGAGTGAGTGAGTGATGATTGATAGATAAACCACTGGTCAGTCGAATGCCATGTGACTGAGTGCTAACTTTTTGGACAAATCTTAGCTACTTTTCTTAGAAGAGGGTTGCCAGTGTTGGCCTGCAAGCATGAGGTTGGGGTTTCCCTCCGCAGGCACACCTCTCTATGCATCTCATTCAACTGAAAGCACGGCAGCTAGTAAATGAGCTTCTAACTTCCTCTCTGAGTGATCATTTCACTGGTAAATATAGCCAAAATCACAGCACAGCAGTTGTCTTTAGTGAACATGCCATGCAGCAACATTGTGGTAGAATGGATCTAGTGTAAAGACTGATAGACTTACTGCAGCTACTGCTGTGAGTAAACATGCTGCTTTTGGTACACTCGGTATAGACATGGTGTGAGACTGGATGACAACAACAATGGGTGGCATGGGCTAGGACTGACACATTCAATACCGCAGGTTGGATGGGGACTGTCGATGGACAGCCATTTTCAGGTCTCTCCAGAGATGTTCAAGTGGGTTCAAGTAAACGTCCTGACTGGGCCACTCAAGAACATTCAGAGTCATCCCTAAGCCACTCCTGTGTTGTCTTGGCTGTGCTTAAGGTCATTGTCATGTTGGAAGGGTGAACCCTTGACCCAGTCTGAGGTCCTGAGTGCTCTGGACCATGTTTTCATCAAGGATTTCTCTCTACTTTGCTCCGTTCAGCTTTCACTCAACCCTGACCAGTCTTCCTGTGCCTGCCGCTGAAAAACGCCCCCACAGCATGATGCTGCCACCACCTCGCTTCACTGCTGAGATGATATTGAGCAGGTGATGAGCGGCGCCTGGTTTCATCCAGACATGATGCTTAGAAGTGAGGTTTCTCACAGTCTGAGAGTCCTTTTTAGGTGGTTTTCTACAAACTCCACATGGCTTTCATGTGTTTTACTGAGGAGAGGCTTCCATCTGGCCATTCTGCCATAAAGCCCAGAAGAGTGGAGTGTTGCACTGATGCCCAGAACACCGGAGTGTTGCAGTGACGGTTGTCCTTCTGGAAGTTTCTCCCATCTCCACACAGGATCTCTGGAGCTCTGCCAGAGTGACCGTCGGGTTCTTGGTCATCTCTTACGAAGACCCTTCTCCCCCAATTGCTCAGTTTGGCTAGGCTGCCAGCCCTAGGAAGAGTCCTGGTTGTTCCAAACTTTTTCCATTAAAGAGTTATAGAGGCCCGTGTTCTCTTGGGAACCTTTACCGCAGCAGAAAAAGTTTGTAGCGTTCCCCAGATCTGTGCCTAGAACAATCCTGTCTCAGAGCTCTGCAGGCAGTTCCTTTGACCTCATGGCTTGGTTTTTGCTCTGAGATGCATTGTCAGCTGTGAGACCTTTATAGAGACAAGGGTGTGCCTTTCCAAAATCATGCCTAATCAATCAATTGAGGCTGATACCCATATCAATAAATTTGTTTTTAAAAACAGAATACTGATACACTTCCCGTCAAAAGTTCAGAATACCCCTATTTTTGCAGTTGTTACTGAAATTTACATAGTGTAATATCACCGCGTACTCTGAAATTAAAGCATAGAACAAATAAACAATATAAAGCATAGAACAAATAAAAAATAAAGACTTTAAAAATAAAAAGGAATCAGGGAATCTAAAATCCTAATTTATTCTAAATTTTTCAGTCATCCAGCAGCCGAACACACCTGTGATGTTCTTTCTACAAAGGAAGCCAATTGTTGTTCAGAAATATGGTTCCATCATTGTTCCAGAACTTCCCAAAAATATGTTGCCCTTGCAGGTTGCTTTGTTTTGGGTCATTATCTTGCTGTAGGATGAACCCCTGACCAACCAGTCTGTCTTCCTTTGTTACTTGCCCTTTTCTCATCATTCTGATAACAATATACAGTACTACTCCCTACAGCACCGTATTGTCCAAATAATGCATCAGAGGGTGTAGTAACACAGTTTGTTCCAACACTGAGTTTGTACAAACAGAGGGTTTGTAAGTAATCAACAAAAGTTGGGGCACCTGTAGGAATTATTTGCACTAACTTTCAAGTCTTCATTTACTTCCATTGCTGCATGAAAAGTAACTTAACTGTAAGTTAACCAAATACTGGTGGTGGTTTTTGGTGACCTAAACATTTTTTTTTTTTTTTTTAACCTTGGGCAGTTTTGGGCTTACATTTGTACATTTTTAAGGTTATTCACTGCTTAACTGAACTGCTTTTTTTTTTTTTTTTTTTTTTTTTAAATAAATATGACTACGGTGTGTATCAGGCAGGAAACTTAACAGTTGCTCTCTTTGACAAACAATGGGGACTGTTTCTAAAAGATATACAAAGGCTCTTATATCTGCTATTAGCTATATTACTGGTATTATTATTATTATTAGATATTGTAGTTGTTGTAAGTGATTGTAAAGTTTCAGTAAGTAATTGCTGAAGAGTGCAGGCATGCATGATGCTGACATTAGCAAAGGTTGGGGGGGGTGTACTAGCACAGCGAGCAACATTTATCAGAGTTTCTTACAGGTTGTCAGTTTACTTACTCCACGGAGAAGGGGGTCTATTGACGGCTTGTTATTGATGTTTCATTTTCTAAGCCCAGTAGCTTTTTTTTTTTTTTTTTTCCGAGACACTGATATTACTCAGTCCAGTCGAGCTTGTGGCTTTGCAGCTTTCGCTGCAGATTAATTTAAAGATAGACACATTTGTTGAATAAATTTTGATTATATTTGAAGGCTTTACTATCACTAACCAACACCAACATAAAAAAATGCTGTTAAAATTATTTCACCCAAAGAAAAGATAAATTGCATTGACCACAAATGGGCAAAATAATTGAGACTGATCACCAGGAACAGGATGTTCTCATGAAGCTTAAAGAGTAAATTAACATCCCCTGGAAATCCAGCATTGTGCTCAGAGGCGAAACAGACTTGAAACTTTACACTTGAGAGGCCAGTGAAGAACTGACTTTCAGTCTGTTATCAAGTTACTTTTTAAGCACAAATGAAAGAACCTAGTTGGGTTCGTCAACTGGACACAAACCCCAGTTTCTTAAACAAATGTGATAAATGCTGACGTTCAGTTGGATTTTAAAATGCTAAGTTATATTTAGAGGTGAAACGCACACAAAGTCTGTGGATAGATTTGAACATAGACGGATGGAAGCTGTAGAGACTGCAAATTAAAGGGAAGACGTATCTGCTTGAGTTGAAAATGTTTCAGCTCGAATGAAAACATGCAGTTATTCTGAGTTGCATGACTCATTGAATGTAAAGTGACGGGCAGAAAGGAGATGGTCTGAAGGAAAATAAGAGAAAGTGAAGTTCTGATGAGTTTGGAAATGAGTCTGTCTGAGTTGTCACATTTATTGTCGCCTCTTGTTGAGTCAGTTTGGGAACTCAGTGACTTCTTGTGGCAAGAACAAGGTCTTTGAAAACCAAGAAGTCACTTCACTTTGTATCTAAATACAGCTTGCTCGTTATCTTAGAGTCAGAGTACACCGATGCTTTGCCTTCATAAAAAAAACACTCTACACTATTTACTCCACACTGTTCACATAGCCATTTTATAAGATTCAATTGATATTGCGATCCATTTTTCATTTTTTCCTTTTTGTTTCATAAAATACCAAGCCCACACCATTTCGTTACATCCCTACTGGAAACCTATTGTTGAAACCATCCATGATTATCTAAACTGCTTACCCTGTTTAGGGTGAAAGTGGCTGGAGTCAGTCCTAGCACACATTGGGCAAAAGGGGAAGTAAACCATATGAAACCCTATGAAAGCACTTCTTTCGAAGCAGTGGCGCCAAAAAATACAGCTGCTCTTTAAATGCATGATTGTTTATAGAAAAGGTATTTGCAAGATGGTAACAACTGACTGAGAAAAAACTGCTGCTAAATTTATTATTTCTTTTTACCACAGCACGCTTCATTAGTGTAAGAAAATTACTCATGTTGCTGCTTGTCATCTGTCTTCTATATTTTTTTTCTTCAGTCTCTATTGAGCTCTACCACATCATAGGGAAGTGGGCAAGATAAGTACCTGTCTTTTTATTGGCTTTGGATCTCCAAGGCGGCCATATCAGTCATTTTTGTGCCTCTGTGCCGGCAACAGCATTATGTTTTGAGGCATTATGATTTCAAGTACGTTCAGCCCATTCTCGTGACCATGATATCTCAGGAACGCCTTGAAGGAATTTCTTCAAATTTGGCACAAACATTCACTTGCACTCTAGGATGAACTGATTCAATTTTGGTAGTCAAAGGTCAAGGCCACTGGGACCTTGCAACACATGTATTTGGCCATAACTAAAGAATTCATAAGCTAATTATAACAAGATTTCACTGAAATGTCAAATAAGATAAAATGATGAGACGATGACATTTTATATCCAAACGTTAAAAGTTCAGCTTAACTGTGACATCATGTTCTGCAAAAACAATCTTCTGGCCATTATTCGACACCCTAACTCAGAAACAGAAGGGGAAATTTTCGACCATATTTCACATTTGGTCGGATACTGAATTGGTGACCGTAATCTTGGGTTCCTACCTTTTTGAAAGTGGTGATTCTATAGAACTTGTGTGCTATCAGGTTGAAAAGTTTGTATAGTATGAGTCTGGACAGAGATGGATGTAAACTGCAACTTGAATCACTGGCGGAGGCATACAACCATGAGCTGGTAATTGTAGTTTGGAGTTTGTATTTGGCTGTGCTTCCACTCAAATAAACTGTTTACGGATTTACTGTCTTGTTCATAATGTGAGCCTACAAAGTCTGTTTTGTGCCCAGTCAACTGTGCAGGCCCAGCAATGTAGGACAAAGCCTGGTGCCCGACAAACCAGACAGTGAGCCTTTTGTCATGGCTTTGACCTCTTTTTAGAGGACTGTGTGTGCATGTCCATTTGCAAGCAGAAATTATTACTGGACACTGAAGAGGTGTGGGTGTTTGTGTGTGTCTCTGTCGCTCTGTGTGACACATGCCGACCCTAGCCAGACAGGGAAAAAATCAGACTGCCGCTCTCCCGCACACTCCTGTTCATTTCAAATTAAAACTTTGATGTAATAAACTTGTAGCCAGGAACGGACCGTGACTGCACTGACATCTGTGTCTGGCTCCTGTAGACCACCACTACTACTACTACTACTACTACTGCTACTGCTACTATAGGCTAATATTACTGCTACAACTAATAATGATTTAAAAAAAAAAACAAACACATTTTACACGATGAATTTTGTCTGATTTCATGGATAACAGAGGAAGGCAGTTTATTGCATTGAAAATTATTTTATGTGATTTTGTGATACATTGACATACAGTTTTTGTCTCATTCTCATATCACAACCGGTTGGTGAAGCATCTTCTCAGGTAGATAAAATGTTTACAGCTTGATGGTAAGATATGTTTTTATCATTGCAGAAGATGGGGAAAACTGTTTTTCTGGTCACCGACAACCACGGATTAAGTACACATTTTAGCACAATAAAAGCTAGTTCATAGTGGTTCAAAACAGTAGGTGTTTTTGAACAGTTGCTGGTTCAGAAGTCTGTTTTTGAATCAGTTTTCATTTGAAGCTTCACTTTAAAACTTCGAGTTACAGCAAATGTTTTGTTTTTGTTTTGCCACTCATTCTCAGGTGAGTCAATGCGCCTAGCTTCTGGAGAATTTGCAGAAGACCCTTGCTCTTCTGTGAAGAGGGGCAATATGGTTCGTGCTGCCAGAGCCCTCCTGTCGGCCGTCACACATCTGTTGGTGCTGGCAGATATGTCTGATGTCTACAAACTTCTACTGCAGCTTAAACTGGTGAGACAGTTTTATTTATAAGCTATTATAATTTCAAAAAGTAAAATTCACTCAATATAAAAGTCTCACTTTTTATGCTAATATAGTCCAAGCTGATCAGTTTGTTAAAAATTGCTAACCTTTAATGAACTGTACTTTATTAAAGTATTGTCTAACCTTTTCTATCTGCCTTGCTCAGGTGGAGGACAATCTGATGAAAGTGCGTAATGCAGGAACAGAGCAGGATCTGGGAATCCAATATAAGGCCTTGAAACCAGAGGTGGACAAGCTGAAC